>NC_089223.1:104313842-104627243 GCF_963924675.1 Phocoena phocoena | reverse complement strand
CACCCTATGGCCAGCTCTCTGAGTACACTCTGACAATGAGGAGAGCAGGCTTAGGTAGATGACTAGTGAACACAAGCAGAAAACCAGCGAAATCTGTGGGCTACAGAGAGAGCACAAAATTGAGCTTCATCTCTGCCCTTAAGAAAGCAACAGGAAGCCTGTCAGTATGAGGCCTGGTGCCTTGCAGGATCCAGAGAAGACCTACAAGGTTAAGAATTCTGTCATAAGAGGGAGCAAGATGTGTGAAGCAGGTGTATCCATAGAAGGTGAGGAAAGCCTCAGAATCCCTAAAAGGGCTTATGGAAGGTTTTTCTCTCAAAGTCAGTTAATAAAAAACTGGAGGAGGTGACAGCTAGTTCAAATGTGAAGACAGCAACACAAAACTTTAAGGAATATGAAAAATCAAAGAAACGTGATCACACCAGAGAATCATAATACTCTTCCAGAAACCAACTCCCAAAGGCATGGAGGTCTTCAATTTATCTCAAAGAATTCAAAATAGTTGTTTTAAGTAAGTTCAATGAGGTACAAGAAAAAGACAATGGAACAAAATCAGGAAAACAGTACCTGAATAAAATGAGAAGTTTAACAAAGATAAAAATCATTAAAAAAAGAACAGAAAGCTAAAGAATACAATGAATAAAATGAAAAGTGCAATAGAAAACATCAACAAAAAGAATGGATCAGAAGAAGAAAAATCTGTGAATTAGAAGACAGGACTTTTGAAATTATCCAGTCAGAGGAGAACAAAGGAAAAAGAATGAGAAAGGGTGAAGAAAGCCTTCATGACCTATAAGATACCATCAAAAGAAATGATGGTATTTCAAAAGAAATGAGAATTACTGAGAGTCCCAGGAGAGGGAGAAGATGGCAGAAAATTTATTTAAAGAAAGAATGGCTGAGAATTTCCCAAATTTGGGGAGACATTTGGATATCCAAGATAATGAAGCTCACAGGTCACCAAACAACATCAACTTAAAGAGATCTTCTCCAGGACACATTATAATAAAACTATCAAAAATCAAAGACAAAGAGAGAATCTTAAAAGTGGCAGGAGGACAAGAGAAAAGAAACTTGTAATTTACAAAAGAAACCTCTATAACACTATCTAAGTTGTTTTCTCAGCAGAAACCTTACTGGCCAGGAGAGAGTGGCATGAAATATTCAAAGTGCTGAAAGAATTAAAAAACTACCAACCAAGAGTACTGTGTCCAGTAAAGTTGTCCTTCAGAAATTAAGGAGAGATAAAGACTTTCCCAGACAAAAGCAGAGGTAGTTCATCACTATTAGAAATTCCTTACAAGAAATAATGAAAGAATTTATTCAAGCTAAAATGACAGGATGCTAATGAGTTACACGAAAATATATGAAAATATACATCACATGGTAAAGGTAAATATATAGTCAAAATCAGAATACTATAATACTATAACATAGCTACCATAATTTTTTACTGAATACACAATATAAAAGAGTTAATTACAACATCAAAAACATAAAATGGGGCAGTAAACAGGTACAGTTTTTGTATACGATTAAAGTTAAAGTTAGGTTGTTATCAGCATAAAATAGACCTTATAACATTTTTTAATGTAATCTGCATGGTAACAACGAAGCATAAACCTGGAGTAGATACACAAGAGATAAGGAGAAGGAAATCAAAGCATGCCAATATGGAAAGTCATAAATTTACAGAGGAAGGGCAGCAAGAAAGGGAGAAAAATTACAAGGGAACTATAAAACAGCCAGACACAATAAGATGTCATTAGTAAGTCCTTACCTATTAATTATGTCTCCAAATGTAAATGGATTAAATTTTCCAATTAAAAGGTGTACAGTGACTGGTGGATTAAAGAAAAAAGATACAACTATATGTCATCTACAAGAGATTCACTTCAGCTTTAAGCACACACAGGCTCAAAAGGATGGGAAAATATATTCCATGTAAGTGGAAACAAAACAAAACAAAAAAGCAGAAATAGCTATACATACATTAGACAAAATAGACTTTAAGTCAAAAACTGTAACAAGAGACAAAAAAGATCATTTTATAATGATAAAGAGGTCAATTCATCAACAGGATGTAACAATCATAAATATATATGTACCCAACATCAGAGCACCTAAATATAGTAAACAAATGCTAACAGATCTGAAAGGAAAAATAAACAATACTATAATAGTAGGGAACTTCAGTAACTCATTTTCAACAACACGGATCATCTAGGTAGAAAGTCAATAAGGAAACATTAACTTGAACTATACTTTAGAGCAAATAGACCTAACAGACATATATAGAACATTACATCCAACAGCAGGAAAATAAACATTCTTCTCAAGTGCATGCATAACATTCTCCAGAATAGATTATATAATAGATCACAAAGCAAGTTTTAGCAAATTTAAGAAGACTGAAATTGTATCAAGTATCTTTTCTGGCCCAAATAGTATGAAATTAGACACTAGTAAAAAAGGAAAACTGGAAAATTCATAAATATGTGGAATTTAAACAATACACTCATGAACTACCAATGGCAAGGAAGAAATCAAAATATTTTGAAACAAATGAAAATGGAAATACAACATACCAAAACTTATGGGATGCAGAAAAGGAGTTCTAAAAGGAAAATTTATAGCAATCAATGGCTATGTAAAGAAAAATGAAAGCTCTAAAACAATCTAACTTTACAACTCAAGAACTAGAAAAAGAACAAAGCCCAAAGTTAGCAGAAGGAAGAAAATAACAAAGATCAGAGAAGAAATAAATGAAATAGAGACCAAAAAAATAGAAAAAAATCAATAAAACTAAGAGCTGTTTTTTGAAAAGATAGACAAAATTGACAAACCTTTAGCTAGATTAACTGAGAAGAAAAGAAAGAAGACTCAAGTAAATAAAATCAGGAATAGAAGAGGAGACATTACAACTGATACCACAGAAATACAAATGATCATAGGAGACTACAGTGAAGAATCATATGCCAACAAATTGGATAACATAGAAAAAATGGAGAAGTTCCTAGAAACATGCAACTGACCAAGACTGAATTATGAAGAAACAGAAAATCTGAACAGACCAATTTCAAGTATGGAGATTGAATCAGTAATCAAAAAACTCCCAATAGGGCTTCCCTGGTGGCACAGTGGTTGAGAGTCTGCCTGTCGATGCAGGGGACACGGGTTCGTGCCCCAGTCCAGGAGGATCCCACATGCTGTGGAGTGGCTGGGCCCGTGAGCCATGGCTGCTGGGTCTGTGCGCCATGGCCGCTGGGTCTGTGCATCCGGACCCTGTGCTCCGCAAAGGGGGGGGCCACAACAGTGAGAGGCCTGCATACCGTAACAACAACAACAAACAAAAACTCCTAATAAAGAAGAGCCTGGAACTAAATGGCTTCACTGATAAATTCTACCAAACATTTGAAGAAGAATTAATGCCAGTTCTTCTCAAACTCTTCAAATAAATTGAAAAGGAGGGAACATTTCCAGACTCACTTTACAAGGCCAGAATTATCCTGATAGCAAAGCTAGATAAAGACATTACAAGAAAAGAAAATCATAGGTCAATATCCCTGATGAATATAGATACAAAAATTCTCAACAAAATATTAGCAAACATAATTCGACAGTACACTAAAAACATTAAAATGATCATACACCATGGTCAAGTAGGATTTATCCCTGGCATGCAAGGATGGTTCAACATATGTAAATCAATAAATATGAGACACCACATTAATAGAATGAAAGATAAAAAATCTATGATCATCTCAAGAGATGCAGGAAAGCATTTGAAAAATATAAATCCTTTTATGATAAAAACTCAACAAATTGGATATAAAAGAAACATACCTCAACATAATAAAGGCCATATATGGAAAACCCACAGCTACCATCAACAATGAAAAGTTGAAAACTTTTTGTCTAAATGTAAGGCCAGAAACTATCAAACTCTTAGAGGAAAACATAGGCTGAACACTCCATGACATAAATCACAGCAAGATCCTATTTGACCCACCTCCTAGAGAAATGGAAATAAAAACAAAAATAAACAAATGGGACCTAATGAAACTTCAAAGCTTTTGCACAGCAAAGGAAACCATAAACAAGACCAAAAGACAACCCTCAGAATGGGAGAAAATATTTGCAACTGAAGCAACTGACAAAGGATTACTCTTCAAAATTTACAAGCAGCTCATACAGCTCAATAACAAAAAAAACAACCCAATCCAAAAATGGGCAGAAGACCTAAATAGACATCTCTCCAAAGAGGATATACAGACTGCCAACAAACACATGAAAGAATGCTCAACATCATTAATCATTAGAGAAATGCAAATCAAAACTACAATGAGATATCATCTCACACCAGTCAGAATGGCCATCATCAAAAAATCTAGAAACAATAAATGCTGGAGGGGTGTGGAGAAAAGGGAACAGTCTTGCACTTCTGGTGGGAATGTGAATTGGTACAGCCACTATGGAGAACAGTATGGAGGTTCCTTAAAAAACTACAAATAGAACTACCATATGACCCAGCAATCTCACTACTGGGCATATACCCTGAGAAAACCATAATTCAAAAAGAGTCATGTACCAAAATGTTCATTGCAGCTCTATTTACAATAGCCCAGAGATGGAAACAACCTAAGTGTCCATCATCAGATGAATGGATAAAGAAGATATGGCACATATATACAATGGAATATTACTCAGCCATAAAAAGAAACAAAATTGAGCTATTTGTAATGAGGTGGATAGACCTAGAGTCTGTCATACAGAGTGAAGTAAGTCAGAAAGAGAAAGACAAATACTGTATGCTAACACATATATATGGAATTTAAGGGAAAATATGTCATGAAGAACCTAGGAGTAAGAGAGGAATAAAGACACAGACCTACTAGAGAATGGACTTTAGGATATGGGGAGGGGGAAGGGTAAGCTTTGACAAAGTGAGAGAGAGGCATGGACATATATACACTACCAAACATAAGGTAGATAGCTAGTGGGAAGCAGCTGCATAGCACAGGGAGATCAGCTTGGTGCTTTGTGACCACCTAGAGGGATGGGATAGGGAGGGTGGGAGGGAGGGAGAAGCAAGAGGGAAGAGATATGGGAACATATGTATATGTATAACTAATTCACTTTGTTATAAAGTAGAAACTAACACACAACTGTAAAGCAATTATACTCCAATAAAGATGTAAAAGAAAAAATAAAAACTAAAAAAATAAAATAAAATCAGGAATAAGACAAGGGTACCTATTCTCACCACTGCTATTCAACACAGTAATAGAAATCCTAGCCAATTGGGCAAGAAAAAGAAATGAAAGGCATCCAAATCAGAAATAAAGAAGTAAAATTGTTTGCAGATATGATCTTATATAAAGAAAATTTTAAGGACTCCATTAAAAAACCTGTTATAACTAATCAGCAAATTCAGTGAAGTTGGAGGATACAAAAATCAACATAAGAAATCAGCTGCATTTCTATAAACTAATTCTTGTTCTATGAACTATCTGAAAAGGAAATAAAGAAAACAATCCTATTCACAATAACATCAAAAACAATAAAGTACTTAGGAATAAATTTAACCAAGGTGAAAGACATGTACACTGAAAATTATAAATTTTGATTAGAGAAATTAAAGAAAACACACATGCATGGAAATATATATCTCGCTCATGGATTGGAAGAATTAATATGGTTAAAATATCCCTTCAATCCAAAGCCATCTATGGTTTGAAAGCCATCCATCAAAGTTCCAATCCATTGTTCACAGGTAAAAATAATCCCCAAATTTGTATGGAACCACAAAAGACCCTGTATAGTCAAAGCAATCATGAGGAAGAAGAAAAATGCTAGAGGCATCACATTTCTTGATTTCAAACTACTACAAATCTGTAGTAATCGAAACAATATGGTTCTAGCATAAAAATAGACACATAGACCAATGGAACAGAATTGAGAGCCCAGAAATAAACACTCATGTATATAGTCAACTAATATTTGACAAGGGAGCCAAGAATACTCAATGGGAAAGATAGTCTCTTCAATAAATGGTTTTGGGAAAACTGGATAATGGCATGCAGAAGGATGAAATTCTATCTCTATCTTATACTACTCAAAAAATTAACTCAAAATAGATTAAAGACTTAATCATAAGACCTGAAATCATAAAGCTCCTAGAAGAAAACTTAGGGGAAAATCTCCTTGACATTGATTCTGGCAGTAAGACATTGGATATAATATGAAAAGTACAAGCAACAAAAGCAAAAATGAGTCTGTGCGACTACATCAAACTAAAAAGCTCCTGCACAGCAAAAGAAACAATCATCATAATGAAAAGGCAACCTGTGGAATGGGACATAAATATTGTAAACCAGATATATGATAAGCAGTTAACATCTAAACTATTAGGAACTCATACAACTCAACAGAAAAAAAAATCTGCTTAAAAAGTGAACAGAGGAACTGAATAGACATTTTTCCAAAGATGACATATAAATGGTCAATAGGTACTTGAAAAAAATGCTTAACATCATTAATCATCAGGGAAATGCAAATCAAATCCACAAGATATCACCTCACACCTATTAGAATTGCTATTACCAAAAAGACAGGAGATAACAAGTGTTGGCATGGATGTAGAGAAAACGGAGCCCTTATGCATTGTTGGTGGGAAGGTAAATTGGTACAGCCATAATGGAAAACACTATGGAGGTTCCTCAAAAAATTAAAAATAGAACTACCATACGATCCAGCAATCCTACTACTTGGATATATACTTTGGTATATGAAATGAAGTCAGTACCTTAAAGAGATATCTGTATTCCTATGTTCATTGCAGCATTATTTACAATAGCCAACATATGGAAACAACCTAAGTGTCTGCCCACAGATGAACAGTTAAAAAAGATTTGGTATATGTGTGTGTGTGTGTGTGTGTGTGTGTGTGTGTGTGTGTGTGTGTGTGTAGATATATAGATAGATAGATACAATTTAATGTTCAGCCATGAGAATAAATGAAATCCTGCCATTTGGTACAACCTGGATGGACCTTGAGGGCATTACGCTAAATGAAATAAGTCAGACAGAGAAGGAAAATACCATATCATCTCACTTGTAGGTGGAATCTAAAAAACCTTAATTCAGAAACAGAGGCTAGAATGGTGGTTACCAAGAGCAGGCAGTGGGGGAAATGGGGAGATGTTGGACAAACTTCCAATTATAAATTAAGTTCTGGAGAGCTCATGTATAGCATGGTGACTATAGTTAACAATACTGTATTATACACATGAAAGTTGCTAAGAGAGTGGATATTAAATGGTTTCACAACAAAAAGAAATGGAAATTATGTGAGGGGATAGAATTGTTAACAAACCCTACTGTGGTAATCATTTTGCAGTATATGTATCAAATCATCACATTGTACCTTAAACTTATACAATGTTATATGCAAATTATATCTCAATAAAGCTGAAAAAATAAAATGAGGCATTAAATAGGTAGAATTTATCTTATTTCTTTCACCACACTGTGCAGTAAATCTTCTGTTTGCCCAACCAGATATAGTATCCACCATTATCCACGTTGCTCTCTGCACTGGGAGGTGACCTATGTAGATTACCTAGTGGGATCCCCAACCCTTTGGCTTCTGGTGGTGGTCTGCCAATAACGAATCCTGGCAGGAGATCAGAGATGGGTAGGGGATTGAGACCAGGGTAGTTATTCTCCTGGATCCTTCCCTTCAGGTTTACCATGGGTTGGCAACTTCCCCTAAGTGGAATCTGTGGTCTCTTGGCAGTGCTCCCTACATGACCCTTTCCTGCTGAGTTCCAGGGAGAGCTACCTCTCCTCAGGTCCCTAGGGAGATAACATCATTCTCAGTCTCAGGGGATGACATTCTGACTTGTGATTTTCCTATATCCTGTCCTTTATGTGGTCATCCCAATTTAGTGTGCTGGAACATTGATGGAAACACAAGTAATCAGATCCACATAATGTAAACCATAGCTAGTTGATCTCACCTGAAATAATCATAAAACAATAGTGTATAAAGAAAACACATTTCTTAAAAATTATGACTACTCAGAATTTACCCATACACTGTCATGACATGACAATTAATTAGACGTAGTTGATGTCTCAAGTTTCAATTTATGATATATAAAACTCTAATATTGATAACAGATTTATAAAAATCAGGCACATTTAAGACACATTTTAAATTATATGAAAGCAGTCAGGTTATATATTTTAGAGAACTAAATAATTGCTATTTGTGATAGCATGCTTTGAATTTTGACTTACAGGGGCAACTTTTCCTTTTATCATACAACTAAAGTATTTCTTATATAGATAGTCATTAAAAAAATAAAGTTAATCATATCTGAAAATGTTTATAAGTTTAGAAAGTGTTGAATACATTAAAACATTAACAGAATTCATCCATTTGGGGGTCACAGGTTTAAGTTTTCATTACTAATGACTCAAGTCGAATTCTTTAGAGCACCGTTCTCAGCCAATACTGGAAAAGCGTCGATGTATATTATCACCAGAAACCTGTGCCTTAAATGAAAGCTAAAGCAATATGGCCACGTTAGAGCATGAAGCTGGATGTGCACAACTGAAATGGATCCATCTAACTTTTTAAGGGAAGAAGCTGATATCCCCTTAGGGTGTTCTTACAAAATGTAAATTTGCTGATGTGGAGACCTCAGCATAAAAACCCTTATCTTACTTGATGGCATTTTAACACCATCCTTTCCTAAAGAAAATAATAAAGCAGGATGAAACTAAACCCATAACTTGAGAGAAAACATTTATAGAAAATATAGCGTATTTTAATATCAACTGACTGACTGCTACCATTCAGAATTATAGAAATTCTGTATGCTTCCATTTGAGAAAAAAAGAGCTCAAATACTTCTGTTGAATAAACTGTGGTCCCTCTCTTCCTTTCCCCCTCCCCCTCCCCCTCCCCCTCACTCTCACACACACACACACACACACACAGGCTACAAGGCTACAAGACATGAATAATTCTGTTCTTCCCACTGAAATCTTTGGTTAAGTTTACTTCAGAGGCCTGGACTACAGTTCTAGCTCTGTAGCTGCCCCTGAAACACTAATTTTAACAGGCTGAGACAGAAGGGAATAGTAGAACTGAAAAACTGAAAAGCAGAGGGTGTGTTACCTAATTAAGTCATATGGACCCTGCTCAGGCCCTAGCCCAACAGAGGCTCTCTGGAGGGTTTTCTCCTTTTGGGTTTGAGTAGGTGAATAATGAAATGGAAGCTGAGAATGACACAGCACAAGCTTTATTCAGTGGCCAAAGAATGAAGTGAGAACTAAGTTCACAGATCAACTTCTCAGCCACCTGGCAAGAGTGATTTAATTTTAGAGAGTAAAGACAGAAGAAGGAGGAGCAAGGCTAATGATGGGGAGGTATATTCATCAGTCTACTGGGCAGGAAGCAAGGCTTTTTCAGGGGAGTGCAGTGCCACCCCGTTTTTATCCTTTTTTGTTCTTAATGTTCAGTCATGGCCACCAGTAGGTGTATCAGTTAATATGCTAATGTAGTAAAATCAGCGTAAAATGAGACTCAGTGTCTCGCCAGGTCAGATGTATCGCCTGTTGGTCCCAGCTGGTTCCATCTGATTTTGTTTTTGTTTGTAGCTTCCTTTCTTTTCTCTGGACCCTTTAACTTAAAGAGTTATGTTAACTCCAGCTAACAGTGGGGGTTGGAGGGTTTGGAGCAAACACTGGAGCAGCTCTGACAACAGATGGAGAATGAGATGAGCTGGTTTTATTCCCTTTCCCAGTTCCTTCATGGAGAGTCTGACTAAAGGGATCACTTTCAACCAAACCTCAAGGACAAAATAAGGCCCCATATCTCAGCACCATATCAAGTCTCATCTTTAAAAAGCAATTTGGATCCAGATTGTTGAAAACAAGGTCTATGCAGTAATAAAAGTGACCCAAGATCCAAAAGGATACATAGAAAATAATAAAAGAATGTTATAAAGATTGTATAGAAAGATACCGTTTGACAAAACAAACCTACAATTTAGCTTAGACATGAGGGTAAAATTTAGAGTAATTCAGTTTTCCCAAAGAGGCAGACTCCAAACCAAATAGTCACCTCTGACTCTTTCTTCATTGCCAGTCAGTCAGTCATCAAGAACTAAAGATTTTTGCAGCCTATATGCCTCAGCAAACTATCCCTTCCTTTCCATTTCCATGACCACTACTCAACCCTTGGGCCAAATACCTGGGTACAGGATAATAGGCTCTTACATTAACCTCCCAATCCTGGTATTTCCTCTCTTCAGTCCCTACATTACGATTAGATAAACTATTGCTAAAACTCAGCTTTTAGCTGAGTTAAAAGCTTACTTTTACTACCTTACTTTAAATCTCTAAGGATACTGGAAAGTAAAGTCCAAACTCTTTTATTAGCTACGCAAATCCAGTACAACTTAACATTTTAAAAGCTAATGGAGCCATGAATAAAAATATCAATAAGTAATATTATGAATAGTAATAATAATATTAAAACCTAGGCCTACTTAACAATTTACAAATTGTATTCAAGTACATAAACTCATTATATCCTCTAAACAACCTTTTAGAAAGGTGATACTTACCATGAGTGTCATTATTACCATGTGTAGGTACCTCAGCATGAACGGTCTATAACTCTGTGCATTGTGCTGGAGTGAGGGGAGCAGGTACAGTAGGAATGTGGCAAAGAAAAAAGCTGAGACAGGTTTTACAAAGTGACCTGAGGTGTAGGGCAGGGCTACTCTCTGTGGTCAAAGGAGCCAACTTCCTGGCATCTGAAGAGCAAGAGAAGCAAGTGTTTGAATGTCTTAGGACAAGTTGACCCCTGCAGAGGAGGAAGTGCCTTTGCTACTAGGGATAAGTCATTTGCTAGAAAGAAGTTGGTACCATAAGGTTTTAATGTTCATCACTTGGTGCTGCTGGTGCATGGTAGGAGATGAGAATTATAAGAAGTAGAATTTAGGGAGAGGATATACGAAAGTGACTTAGCAGCCTAAGAACATTTTTTCACTCATATGAACTTCTTTCTCACCAGCTCTGTGTCCTGTTATTCCTGCCAAAAAGACTTCTGCCCATTCAAATTGGGCCCCACAGCTGACCATCCAAATGCTTTGCTCCTTCAAGTTTCCTTGCCTTTTTCTTATGTTAGGTAAAGGATTATGGTTAGTCTTAGATTATATTTACTCAGAGTTCCTAAAAAAGGAGTTTAACAATACTCATAAATAGAAATAAGAACTGGCAAGGGGGAGTCAAAATTGTGGAAGAGTAGGAGGATGTGGAGTTCCCCTCTCCCCACAAATGCATCAAGAATACATCTACAAATAGAACAATTCTCACAGAACACCTGCTGAACACTAGCAGAGTACCTCAGACACCTAAAGGGAAAAGCAAGATCCCTGTGTAACAGGATAGGAAAAAAGAAAGAAGAAGGGAAAAGGAAGAGGAGAGGAAGCGGGATAGGACCCACATCCCTGGGGTCAGGGAAGCTGAAGGAGAGGAGAGGTTCCACACCCAGGGAAGTCTCCTCACTTGTGGGGAGATCAGCTGGGACAGAAGGGGAGCTTTGAGGGCCAGGAGAAATGTGCAACAACCAGTCTGTGGCAGGCAGGACAGAGTGAGACCTACACAGATGGTCTGTGCCATGAGCCCTGCATGCCTCAGCCTGAGACATGTGTCCACCAGTGCAGATAGGGGCTGGGTGCTGGAACATGGGTTTTGGAGAGCAGACCTGAGGAGAAGATTGCTGTTAGCTGTGAGGAGACAGCCTGAGAGGACATACATGTGGGCATATACATGTGGTGGTTGGGCCAGGGTAGAGTCTGAGCTGTCTCCCTAGTGCCTAAAGCTGGTCCAGATCCATGATTACTGCAATCCTGGGACCTGACTTCAGTGGATCTACACTGGTGACCTGGTGAAACCAATGCCTGAGAGATACCAGGACCAATTGCTGACATACCCATGGTTAAGGTTGGACTGAGAGCAGTGCCAACAGTGTAGTCTGAGAGCTCATACAACAGGTGAAATGTGACACAACAAAGCACACTCACCAGTGAACAGCTCCAGAGGAGGATTATTCAGTGGCTTCTCTCCCAGTAGGAGTGCTCCAATCCCACCTGCTTTGAACCACAGATCAGAAACACAGCTAAGAAACAGATCAGGGGACCACTACTCTAACAACTAGGGAGCAGACCCCATCTGACAGGTAGTGACAACCACAGAGCAAAGGGGAGGCTCTGCTCAATATCCAGTGCAGGCTCTGCTCACCACAACATCAGTTACAACTCCTATCAAGGGGATAATGGCCAGCATATACAGAGGAAAGAGGTGTGCAGACATCTATACTAAAAACAGTCCTTGCACCAAAAAATATTAAACCCACTCAGGCTACACAGGGATGTTCGCACATAAAAATAGCCCTCCAAGACAGTCTGAGGGTGTGGCATGGGGAAGAAGAACCTCAAGAGCATTTAGCCTTGAAGGCCAGTGGGGCTTAGGTGCAGGAGCTCCACAGGGCTGGGAGAAACAGAGACTCCACCTTTGGAGGGAGCATACAAGGTCTCACATGCACTGGAACCCAACACAAAACAGTACCTCCATAGGAACCTGGGCTAGACCTACCTAGGGGTCTTGGAGTGTCTCCTGGGGAGATGAGGGTTAGCTGTAGCTCACTGTGGGGGCAAGGACACTGGTAGCAGAAGCCCCAGGAAATACTGATTGGCATGAGCTCTCCCAGAGGTCCCCATTTTGGCACTAAGACCCGGCGCACCCAACAGCCTGCAGGATTCAGTGCTGGAAGGCCTTGGGCCAAACAACCAAGATAGGAACACAGCCCCACCCATCAGCAGACAGGTTGCCTAAAGTGAGCTCACAGCCACCTCAAAATACACCACTTGACACAGCCCTGCCCACCAGAGGGACAAAATCCAACTCAACCCACTAGAGTGCAGGACCAGTCCCTCCCACCTGGAAGCCTGCACAAGAACCTGGACCAACCTCACCCCCCAGGGGGCAGACACCAGATGCAAGAGGTACTATGACCCTGCAGCCTGCAGAAAGGAGACCACAAACACAGAAAGTTAGATGAAATGAGACAACAGAAAAATATGGTGCAGATGAAGAAACAAAATAAACACCCACAAGAATAACCAAATGAAGAGGAGATAGACAATCTACCTGAGAAAGAATTCAGAGTAATGATAGTAAAGATGATCCAAAATCTCGGAAAAGAAATGGAGGCACAGACCAAGAAAATACAAGAAATGTTTAACAAAGAGATAGAAGATTTAAAGAACAAACAGAGATGAACAACCCAATAACTGAATTGAAAAATACACTAGACGGAATCAATAGCAAAACAAGTGAGGCAGAAGAACGAGTAAGTGAGCTGGAACACAGAGTGGTGAAAATCACTGCCATAGAACAGAATAAAGAAAACAGAATGAAAAGAAATGAGGACAGCCTCAGAGACTTCTGGGACAACATTAAACACACCAACATTTGCATCATAGGGCTCCCAGAAGAAGAAGAGAGAGGGAAAGGGTTTGAGAAAATATTTGAAGCAATATAGCTGAAAACCTCCCTAACATGGGAAGGGAAACAGTCACCCATGTTCAGGAAGTGCAGAGTCCCATACAGGATAAGCACAAGAAGGAACATGCCAAGACACACAGTAATCAAAGTAACAAAAATTAAATACAGTGCTTCCCTGGTGGCGCAGTTGTTGAGAGTCCACCTGCCAATGCAGGGGACATGGGTTCGTGCCCCGGTCCGGGAAGATCCCACATGCCATGGAGCAGCTGGGCCCATGAGCCATGGCCGCTGAGCCTGCACGTCTGGAGCCTGTGCTCTGCAACAGGAGAGACCACAGCAGTGAGAGGCCTGCATACCACAAAAAAAAAAAAAAAAAAAAAAAAAAAAAAAAAATTCTGCAGGCCAGAAGGGAGTGGCATGATATATTTAAAGTGATGTAAGGGAAAAACCTACAACAAAGAGTAGTCTAGCCAGTAAGGCTCTCATTCAGATTCGATGGAGAAATCAAAAGATTTACAGACAAAAAACATAACCCTCAGAAAATTCAGAACCACTAAACCAGCCTTACAACAAATGATAAAGAAACTTCTCTAGGCAAGAAAAAATAAAAGAGGCCACAACTAGAAACAAGAAAATCACAAATGGGGAAGCTCACTGGTAAAGGTAAATATATGGTAAAAGTAGGAAATCATCCACACATAAATATGATATCAAAACCTGCAACTATGAGAAGAGGAGATTATAAATGCAGGAAATGGGAACTGCATTTGAAATTAAGGGACCAGCAATTTAAAACAACATTATACATATATAGACTGCTATATCAAAACCTCATGGGAACTGCAAACCAAAAAACTACAATAGATACGCACATCAAAAAGAAAAAGCAACCCAAACACAACACTAAATATAGTCATCAAATCACAAGAGAAGAGAACAAATGAATAAGGGAAGAAAGAAGACCAACAAAAACAAATTGAAAACAACTAAGAAAATGGCAGTGGGAACATACATATAATTACCCTAAATGTAAATGGATTAAATCCTCCAACCAAAAGACATAGACTGGCTGAATGGATACAAAAACAATATATATTCTGTCTGCAAGAGACTCACTTCAGACGTAGGGACACACACAGACTGAAAGTGAGAGGATGGAAAAAGATATTCCATGCAAATGGAAATCAAAAGAAAGCTGGAGTATCAATACTCATATCAGACAAAATAGACTTTAAAAAAGACTAGTATGAGAGGGCTTCCCTGGTGGCTCAGTGGTTGAAAGTCCACCTGCTGATGCAGGGGACACAGGTTAGTGCCCCAGTCTGGGAAGATCCCACATGCTGCAGGGCGGCTGGGCCAATGAGCCATGGCCACTGAGCCTACATGTCCAGAGCCTGTGCTCTGCAATGGGAGAGGCCACAACAGTGAGAGGCCCGTGTATTGCAAAAAAGAAAAGAAAAAAAAAAAGACTGGTATAAGAAACAGGGAAGGACACTACATAATGATCAAGGGATCAATCCAAGAAGATATGACAATTGTAAATATTTATGTACCAAACATAGGAGCACCTCAATCCATAAGGCAAATATTAACAGCCATAAAATAAGAAACAGACAGTAACACAGTATAGCGAGAGACTGAACCCCACTTGAACCAATGAACAGATCATCCAGACAGAAAATCAATAAGGAAACACAAGCCTTAAATGACACATGAGACCAGGTGGACTTAATTGCTATTTATAGGGCATTCCATCTGAAAGCAGCAGAATATTCTTTCTTCTCAAGTGCACATGGAACATTCTCCAGGATAGATCATATCTTGGGCCACAAATCAAGCCTTGGTAAATTTAAGAAAATCAAAATCATATCAAGCATCTTTTCCAACCACAATGCTATGAGATTAGAAATCAATTACAGGAAAAAAATGGTAAAAAACACAAACACATAGAGGCTAAACAGTATGTTACTAAACAATGAATGGATCACTGAAGAAATCAAAGAGGATATTAAAAAATACCTATAGACAATGACAACAAAATCATGATGATCCAAAACCTATGGGACACAGGAAAAGCAGTTCTAAGAGGGAAGTTTATAACAATAGAGTCTTACCTCAAGAAATAAGAAAAACCTCAAATAAACCTAACCTTACAACTAAAGCAACTAGAGAAAGAAGACCAAGCAAAACCCAAAGTTAGAAGAAATCATAAATATCAGAGCAGAAATAAATGAAATAGAGACAAAGAAAACAATAGAAAAGATCAATGAAACTAAAAGCTGGTTCTATGAACAGGTAAACAAAATTGATAAACCTTTAGCTAGACTCATCAGGAAAAAAAAGGGAGAGGGCTCAAATCAATAAAATTCAGGATGAAAAAGGAGAAGTTACAACAGACACCACAGAAATACAAATGATCCTAAGAGACTACTACAAGCAACTATATGCCAATAAAATGGACAACCTAGAAGAAACAAATTCTTAGAAAGGTACAAACTTCCAAGACTGAACAAGAAAGAAATAGAAAATGTGAATAGCCCAATCACAAGTACTGAAATTGAAACTGTGATTTAAAAACTTCCAACAAACAAAAGTCCAGGACCAGATGGCTTCACAGGCGAATTGTATCAAACATTTAGAGAATTCTAATGTTTGATAGACTTCTAATTCTAACATTTCCTTCTGCAACTCTTCCAAAAAATTGCAGAGGAATGCTCCCAAGCTCAATCTACAAGGCCACCATCATTCTGATACTAAAACCAGACAAAGATACCACAATAAAAATTACAGGCCAATATCACTGATGAACACAGATGCAAAAATCCTCAACAAAATATTAGCAAACCAAATCCAACAATGCATTAAAAGCATTATACACCATGATCAAGTGGGATTTATCCCAGGGGTGCAAGGATTTTTCAGTATATGCAAATGAATCAATGTGATACACCACATTAAAAAACTGAAGAATAAAAACTATGTGATCATCTCAACAGATGCAGAAAAAGCTTTTTAACAATATTCAACATTCATTTATGATAAAAACTCCCCAGAAAGTGGGTGTAAAGGGAATCGACCTCAACATAATAAAGGCCATATATGACAAACCCAAGCTAACATCATTCTCAATGGTGAAAAACTGAATGTGTTTCCCCTAAGATCAGGAACAAGACAAGGATGTCCTCTCTCACCACTTTTATTCGACATAGTTTGGAAGTTCTAGCTACAGCAATCAGAAGAAAAAGAAATAAAAGGAATACAAATTGGAAAACAAGAAGTAAAATTTTCACTGTTTTCAGATGACATGACACTATACATAGAAAATCCTAAAGATGCTACCAGAAAACTACTAGAGCTCAATGAATTTGGTAAAGTTTCAGGATACAAAATTAATACACAGAAATCTCCTGCAGTCCTGTACACTAACAATGAAAGATCAGAATGAGAAGTCAAGGAAACCATCCCATTTGCCATTACGTCAAAAAGAATAAAATACCTAGGAATAAACCTTCCCAAGGAGGCAGAAGAGCTGTATTCAGAAAACTATAAGATACTGATGAAAGAAATAAAAAATGACACAAACAGATGGAGAGATACACCATGTTCTTGGATTGGAAGAATCAATATTGTCAAAATGACTATACTACCCTAAGCAATCTATAGATTCAATGCAATCCCTATCAAATTACCAATGGCATTTTCCACAGAACAAAAAATCTTAAAATTTGTATAAAGACACAAAAGAACTCGAATAGCCAAAGCAATCTTGAGAGAGAAAAACGAAGCTGGAGCAATCAGGCCCCCTGACTTCAGACTACACTACAAAGCTACAGTCATCAAAACAGTATGGTACCAGCACAAACACAGAAATATTGGATTGGCCAAAAAGTTCATTCAGGTTTTTCCATACCATCTTACAGAAAAACCCGAACAACGTTTTTGGACAACCCAATATAAAATCAATGTAACAGCACAGAAAGTCCAGAGATAAATCCACACACCTAAGGTCAACTAATCTATGACAAAAGAGGAAAGACTATACAATGGAGAAAAGACAGTTCTTCAATAAGCAGTGCTGGGAAAACTGGACAGCTACATGTAAACGAATGAAATTAGAACACTCTCTAACACCACACAAAAAAGAAACTCAAAATGGGTCAAAAAATTAAATGTAGGCTTCGTTGGTGGCACAGTGGTTGAGAGTCCACCTGCCGATGCAGGGGACACGGGTTCATGCCCTGGACCAGGAAGATCCCACATGCCGTGGAGTGGCTAGGCCCATGAGCCATGGCTGCTGAGCCTGCACATCCGGAGCCTGTGCTCCGCAACAAGAGAGGACACAACAGTGAGAGGCCTGCATACCGCAAAAAAAAAAAAAAAAAAAAAATTAAATGTAAGGCTGGATACTATAAAACTCCTGGAGGAAAACATAAGCAGGACACTCTAACGTAAATCAAAGCAAGATCTTTTTTGATCCACCTCCCATAGTAATAAAAATAAAAAACAAAATAAACAAATGGGACCTAATTAAGCTTTTACACAGCAACAGAAACCAGAAACAAAAAGACAACCCTCAGAATGTGAGAAAATATTTACAAATAAAGAAACAAAAGAGGGATTAATCTCCAAAATATACAAACAGCTCATGCAGCTCAATAACAACAAAACAACCGAAAATGGGCAGAAGATCTAAATAGACATTTCTCCAAAGAAGACATACAGATGGCCAAAAAGCACATGAAAAAATGCTCAACATCACTAATTATGAGAGATGCAAATCAAAACTACAATGATGTATCACCTCATACCAAATAGAATGGCCATCATCAAAAAATCTACAAACAGTAAATGCTCAAGAGGGTGTGGAGAAAAGGGAACCCTCCTACACTTTTGGTGGGAATATAAATTGGTAAAACCATTATGGAGAGCAGTATAGAGGTTTCTTGAAAAACCAAATATAGAACTACTGTATGATTCAGCAATCTCACTCCTAGGCATATATCTGGAGAAAAGCATAATTTGAAAAGATACATGCACCCCAGTATTCAATGCAGCACTATTTACAATATCCAAGACATGGAAGCAACCTAAATGTCCATTGACAGAGGAGTGGATAAAGATGTGATACATACATGCGAAGGAATATTACTCAGCCATAAAAAAGAACAAGATAATGCCATTTGCAGCAACATTGATGGACCTAGAGATTGTCACACTGAGTGAAGTCAGAGAAAGACAAATATATGATATTGCTTACATGTGGAATCTAAAAAAATGGGACAAATGAACTTATTTACAAAAGAGTAAAAGAGTCACAGATGTAGAAAATAAACTTATGGTTACCAGGGGGTAAAAGGGTGGGGAGGGATAAATTTGGAGATTGGGATTGACATATGCACACTACTATATATAAAATAGGTAATGGATAAGGACCCACAGTATAACACAGGGAGCTCTACACTCTGTATTGACCTGTATGGGGAAAGAATCTAAAAAAGAATGGATATATGTATATGTATAACTGAATCACTTTGCTGTACACCTGAAACTAACACAACATTGTAAATCAAGTATACACTAATAAAGTTTTTTAAAAAAAGAAAGAAGAACTGGAAAAAAATGTATAAAATATCTATGGAAAGGTTGACTCTTTGTTTTTCTTATGTTGTATCTGCCTTTCCCTATATGTCTGTTCAGCTATTCTTGCTACCTACTGATGGTTCCCCCTCCATAGTCCATAGTCCAAATCCAAATGACTGGCTTAATTACTAGCATTAATTAATTACTGGCTGAGCATTTCATGCAAAGCCTCTCCATGGATTACTGACAAGATTGCAGATTCCACCTCTGTATTAAAAACCTACCCATAGTCCAATAAGTGATCTGAAAGAGTTTTGGGTGAAACAGTTAAATCTAGGAGAAGATGAACATGGTAGCCATCCTGAGTGACCTGTCCAGTAACTGACCCCTCCTGTAATGCCCCCTCTATCCTTTCCACTGACTCATATTTCACAAATCCTTCAAAGAACAGCTCTTATCTTTCTTTCATGAAACTCTCTCAACTATTCCAGGTCACAGCATACTGCAGTGGCAAAGATATGAGGTTTCACATCAAGTAGATCTCACAATCATCACAGAATTCATACCTTAGCCAAGTGCTTCCCAGACTTAAGTGTGCATAAGAAGCACCTAGAAAGCTGATTGAAACACAAATTTCTGAACCTCAGTCCCAGAGATCTGACTCAACAGGTCTGGGTTAGGCCTGGAAATTTGCATTTTTAACAAACTCCCAGGTGATGCTGATGCTGCTTGTCCATGGAACACACTTTGAGGACAACTGCCTTACTTCACTCACCTCCTAGCTACAGGATTCTGAACATGTTATTTACTTTCTATCTGTAAAACAGGGATGCTAATAGCATTTTTATTGGACTGCCATGCAATTTATATGAATCAAAATAGATTCCATGTTTGGTTTATACCAGCAATAAAAATCAACTGGTCTACCTTGCCTTTCTCTGATCTTTGTTACTTATCCAATTAACAATGATAATTCAGTATGTTATACGATGCTTCCTTAAAATTAATTTAACACTGATATAAATTTAGATGGTGGCATATTATGGCTCTTCAATTAGATTCCAAGGTCACTCAGGAGAGATGGCATAGCCCTCAGAGTGCTCTCCATACAGTATGCACTTCTGGCCCAATGGAAAGGCAGTGGGGTGACAGGGTTAAGAGCAGAAGCATGGCACTAGAGGACCTAAATTGGAATCACAGCTCTGCAACTTAGAATCTATGTGACCTCAGGCAAGTTATTTAGTCTCTTTCTTCCTCAGTTTCTTCCTCTGTAGATTAGGGGTAATCATGAGTTTCCTCAAAAGCATGTTGTATTAAATGAGGTAATATATGCAAAGCACTTGAAAAGCACCTTTTAAAGTTCTTTACACATAGTAAAAACTATAAAGGTGTTAGTTATTGAATTCATTTTGCAATTCCTCTCAGTAGAAAGACCAAACATTTTTAAAAGTGAATAAAAGCTAGATGTTAAGATAGTATAAAATGCATTACTAAAATATAATTATTTTTAAGGCTTACAAAGTAAAGTTCAGATTTCAGGTTGGTCTATGTTCTTTGTTCACAGATATAAATTCACATATATGGTCACAATTAATATGCTAACTATTGCCACATATTTAAAGATAGTTATAAGTGTTTAAATCTCCTTCAGATTTATGTTACCTGCAAGTATCAGAGATGATCTCATCCTCCTCCCTTTATCCATGGTGCACAACTACTTTGGTAAACACATTTCCTGAACATATGCTTTTTGCACATTGTAAAAAGTGGCCTTGGGGCATGCCCAAGAAAGAAAACCTGTGTGCAAAACTAGGAACTATTGAATCAGCTATTGTATAAACAGAATACACAAAATGAGTGAAGCATTAAAATAAATCTAGAGCAATATCATTTCCTTTATTGTTTTATAACTGTTTACTTGTTTCTCCTCCCTGGTAAAATGTCACCTATTTGATCATAAGCATTTCACTTTTTCCATAAGCCAGGAAGAGAGTAGATATCACGACAGAAAGAGTACAATCTGTAGAGTCAGACTGCTATAACTTTAAGTTAGATCTTCTTCAAACCAGCTATGTAAAATTTAAAGAGTGGAAATAAAACAAAACTTGTTGATAGTATCACTTACCGTGAAGTATCATAGTAAAGATGGTATTTGATAATGTATATAAAAGCACTTGGCATAAAGTAGGTATTCAGTTAATAGTAGTTAGTATTGTTTTTTGTATTCTTGGCATCTACCACCGTGAGTAATACAGCCTAGGCACTTGAAAATGTTTCTTGAAAAAAATCAATGTATAAATTCAGCAGCTTGGTGGTACATCATTTTCAGTGTTGATTAATTCCAGACCACAAATCAGCGTGTTCAATAGCACTAAGTGACTAAGTCATGGCTCTCCCCACATTTTCCCTAGAAAATTATGACCAGTCCATTAAGTAAATAACCTAATTTCTCTGTGGGTTAGTTCAACCCAAGGACTCAACAATACGCAATGAGAAATTCTAAATATACTCTTGCCTCTCCCCAAGATATTTTTCTGTTCTGTTTTGCTTGTCTCAATGGAAGGCAATAAAAGTTACTTTATTGCAATAGAATAAACCCCATCTAAAAGCAATGTCTGAGGGAATTCCAAAATAGCATGTTCCGGAATGAGCGTAATTATTGGTTGTGATTCTTTGGACAAGTTATTTAAAATATTTACAGGCCTCAGATTTCACATGGGTCTAATAGGAATGATAATACTCACTAAACTGTGCTGTAATGAGATTTATATGTCTGTCTAGTCCTTTTCCTAGCTCTTTATTTTTATTCACTAGAGCTCTCTGTTGAAGACGCCTTGATTATCCTAATTCCTTCTGTTTAGATAGTCAAAATATTTATCAGCGTGGATTTCCTCTTATGTGAGGCTCCCATTCAGACAGTTTCATACGCTGCCTTGTTGATAGGCAGTGTGAATGTGGCAGAGACAGCTAACTGCACATTGGAAGTCACACATTTCCTATAGTTTGGTCCCGGGACTGGGAGACAGCTGCCCAGCCAAGGCGATATTCATTTAGGTGTGGCTGTGTGACTAGTTCTCTCCAAAGGGGTGTATGCCAAGATGGATAAACAGTGGGCATGCCTTCTCCACTCTCTCTTTCCCATCTGCCAGTTGGATGCAGAGGATTCCAGGCCCCAGGAGATGGTAGAGCCATAATCCTGGGTCACTGTGTAGGGAAAAGCCTCTGGCCAAAAGGGAACAATGACGCCAAAATATTATATGAATGAGAAAGAAATTTCTATAGTGTTAAGGCACTAAAATTTGGGGATTTATTTGTTAGAGTACCTAGCATTACCTTAAGAAATATGGTAGAGAAATCATTTTTCTTAGAATGGTTATGGGGTCCTCTGTACATAAGACTGTCAGAAGATGCTGTACTAAGGAAAAAGTAATCAACTATTACATAAGTAGTAAGTGGAAGTTATACATTTCTAACCTTCACATTATATGGGGTCTACAGAGATGTTTAATTTGGCCTGCAGTCCTTACAAACACGGAATTAACTCCTAATGTTTTCTAAACAGCAGATTGTACATAAAAATCTGAATGTTCAGCTTCTTTTGAAAGTTTGAAGAATTTGAACCACGCTGTGTCTGAGTTCCTACTTTGTGCCAATTGACCACAGATGAAGAGCAGGTGACCAGAAGGCTCCCCCCTTTCCATTCCTGGACTCTTGGCAGCTATTCTTGCATTTAAGCTTACAGAATCCATCAGTCAGAGTCTAACCAGGAATACAGAAACCAAAACTATAACATGGGGAACTAGTGACACAGGTGTTGGAGGAGAAGAGAGAATCACAGGGACTGTGAAATAAACCAGAGACTGACACAGCAAGACACTGCTTCTATCACTTTGCTAAAGAGAAAAAAGGAGATGGTGCTGTAGGAGCCCAGGGGCCATGGCTACTCCTGGTACTGGAATCCACAGGAGACGCCGCCTTTGCTGGAGAGGCTCTTAGAGGTAGAGAAAGAGGAGGACAGGAATAACTTGGCTTCCCTCTTTACCATGCCCTCTGGTCTCCTACTGTAACTTCACCCTGCAGGAAGCCAGCTGACTGGGAGCCTGGGGGACACATCCTTCAGGGGTGAACCCTTCTAGGATACAGAGCAGAGCAAGGAAAGGAAGGCATAGGTAGCTGAAGGCAAACCAGCCTAGAACCTGGATACACATCACATACACATGATTAAATGCTTTAATCATTTATATTGTCTACCTGATCCCTGTCAATATTTCAGTGTGTCGTGTCTTTATAGGGTGAGGAGGTATACCTTTCAGTTTCTCTTCAGAGAAGTAGCCACTTTCCCACTTCTTTTTCTTTCTTATTTTAATGCAGTAGTATTGATGAAACCACTTTATTTGGTTTCTTACTTTAAACTGTGTTTTTACATGCCATGAGAAAACTTTCCCAAACCTTAAGAGTTATGGTAGGGTAAGAGCAATAACATGTACAATAATAATGACTACCATTTACTAAACACACACTATGTGTCAGGCTCTGTATTGTGCGGCTGAATATAACAACAATATTGCAAAGTAAGTATTATTTCCCTCATTTTATTGAAGAGAAACCTGAATCCCAGGTAGGTTAAGGCAATTTCCAAGGTCACAAGCGGCAGAACTGAATTCCAACTGAGGTCAGCAAAACTACTTTAGACACTGGTTATTTCCGTTATTTACTCTCTATCTCAGAGTAATCTTCTTGGTTTTCTTTCTGTAGAATTCTGGGTATATGGTTGTCCTGAATGCCTCATCACCACCTGCTTACTGCTCAGATGTCAGAGTGATGTGATTGCATAGCACAACTCTTTGACTGTATATAAAATAACAAATACATGGTTAGCTAAGAACCTTCCCTAATAAGGCCAAACACATTTGTATAAAGAAAAGTTTGGCTGGAACATTTAGTTGAGGGAAATTTGGATTCCATTTCAGGATAAAATGATAGATTCCTTCCAACATGTATATTGTTACAGCACAGACATATATATAGATACCGGGAAATATACGAAGGTTCCAAGAGAACATATTATTTTTGAGAACACATAGAGAAGATTTAGGGATGAAGCAGATTCCACACTGGGGTTATGATGTAGGGAAAATAATAATAACAGTTTTAGTCACCTCAGAAATTAAGTATGTGATACTTTTGCTTCCCCCCTCTCCTCATTTATAATTTAAGTCGCTACCTAAGATGGATGCTTCAGCAAATACTAGAGTACCTGGCTTTTCAAAGCATATAAGTAAAATTCAATTCATATTAAAGGTTAATTTTTGTTTCTTTTTACATTTGGTTTTTCTGCTGTGTTTCACATTGATGATGACTCCATTTCTTCTGAAACTCTTTACTCTCATTTTTTCAGACACGACCTGCTTCTGGCCCTCTTCTGTCTTGAGCATATTTGTCCAAATTCCTGAAGCGTCCTCTCTCATTCTGCTGGGAGGCAGTGCAGTGTAGTGGTTCCAAGCACAGGCTCTGGAGCCAGACCACCTGGACACGAATCTTGACTCTGCACTTACTAGCTCTCTGACCTTGGGCTGCTTACGAAACCTCCCCTTACTAGGCATTTGTGGTACAGGATATATATTGATTGAAAAGTTTGAGGGGAGGTACAAGACGGCAAAGTAGAAGGAACCTGAGCTCACCTCCTCTCACAAGCACACAAAAGTCACAACTAACTGAACAACCATCAGTAAAAAAGACTGGAACCTACCAAAAAGACATTCTACATCCAAAGACACAATGAAGAAACCACAACAAGACAAATTACAAAATGGGAAAGCTTACAGGTAAAAGCAAACATTCAGTAAAGGTAGGAAATCATCCACACACCAATATGATATCAAAACCAGTAATCATGAGAGGAGGAGAGTACAAATGCAGGATATTTTAAATGTATTTGAAATTAAGAGATCAGCAACTCAAAACAATCATGTGTGTGTGTATACATATATATAGAGAGAGAGAGTGCGCTATAGCAAAACCTCATGGTAATCACAAACCAAAAATCTATAATAGATATACACACAAAAAAGGAAACGGAATCCAAACACAACACTAAATACAGTCATCAAATCACAAGAGAACAAAAGAGGAAAGAAAAAAAAATAGTCCTCCAATACTAGCTAGGCACTTGTGCTTTGAACATGCATGCTTCTTTCTGCTCAGATCCTGAGCAAGGTACTACACTGGCTACCCAACCCTCCGACCAACTGGGTCAGAATTCAGAGAACCTGGAGCAGCCCTGAGGTCCATAGGCTCACATAAGAATATGATGCCCTCTATAATAAACATAATACTAACTACCATTTAATTAAACATCTACTATTTGAGTCCTCTATTAGACCCTGAACATACATTTTCATTTGCCTAGGGAAACCATCTGAGGGTAAAGTTACTCAAGGTTACACAAACCCGTGTGTGACCCATGTTCTTTCTATGGCAATGTTTATGAATAAGGGTCTGTCCACCTGGGTCTCCAGGTTAATGTGCTGGTTTCCTCCTTTGGGGGCTATAGCCCTATCCTGAATGTAGGCAGTCTTGACTGAGGCTCTGACACTCTGTATATGTCTAATTAGTCCCCTCCCTGCAATGGTTGAACCTGACTTGTGGACTCAGTCACTGGCTGGAGTCCTCTTCTTCAGCAACGGGTTTCTGGAAACAAGGCCATTCGCTGGTCACTGTCCAGGCCAGTACTGCTGACCCCACCCACCATAGAAGCTCTGGGGTGGAGTTAGTTCACTCAGCCTCATCTACTTTCAACATCTTCTCCATAATAAATGCTGATGAGAGATGTTTGGATGGTCACCTACTGGGGGCCAGCATTACATTAAGCACCTAAAATTTATTGTTGAACCTGAGTGGTACTCGTCCACTCTGGACCCTCAGACTGCCTGTCATCCGAGCCCACATCAGATCATGGCCAAAAGCATGAAGAAATATTCCTCTGGTACGTTGACATAGTTGAAAAGGCCTTGTGTAAAGTTATACCAAGAAACAACAAATGTAAATGAACACAGAGAGACTCTGGGTTCCTGCAGAATCATGGGTTGTTAGTCATAGTTCACATCATCACCAGGAAACTCACCCAACACAGGTTTGTAAAATTACATTGGTGGCGATAAGGAAGTTGGAAAAAGTAGTGATTGGTAGGGTTGAGAGGCACAATTAGTCTCAGGTGGGAGCAGTTCATCCTATAAGTGCTACACCATACATCAGTTCTTTACAATGTTCATGAAAATCACCTGGGGCTCTTGTTACAACGTGGATTCTAACTCAGTACATCTGAGATGGGGCTTGAGGCTCTGTGTTTCTAAAAGCTCCTCTAACATGCTGAAAGCCACTCATTCCCAGACTACACTTTGTATAGCAAGCCCATAGACCTCCTTGATACAAATTTAAAAAGGAAAAAGTATAGTTGACTTACTTGGATCTAAGTCATGCATGTAGGTGGCATTAGAACCTTCCAGCCAAGGCACATGATTTTATCAGAAAAGTAATCATTCACAGAGGAAAAAGAGCAAGCCAGCACTGAGTCTCAGAGCGTGAGGGAGATACAGCTAGGGATTGATGGGTCTGGAAACACATATAGAAATCAGGAGAGGGAAAGAATGGACAGCAGTCATAGAAATAGCAACAATGTTATTCAACTGAATAAATAATCTATGTTTGAAAAGCAAAGAAGAAGGTAGCTTGGGGTATTTGAAGTCAGGCCGGGTAATGCCAGACCCAGGACACTAGACTCACTGGCACAGAAAAGGCAAACTTTAAAGTCTTAACAACAAGCAACGAAAGAAATCACGGTAGGCAAACGCCTTGAAGGTGAGCATAGGGCCACAAACGTCCAGAAAACAACCAGGTCGATTCCCAGAAATAAGAAGTGAACTTACCTGCTCATCTTCAGCTTCCAGAAGGAACTGAGCAAGGGAAGCCGAAGTGTCCTAGTCTCAGAGGAAGTAACACGTCCAGCAAGGAATCCAGTAAGGGATAAAGTATGGGAGCTGGAAAACTCAGCAAAGGCTCAACTCTGCTACCCACGTCAAACCTGCCGTAAAGTTACTTCTCACTGAACCAATGAAAAGCCTGTATTCCTTTCTACCGGCGTGAGGCAGAAACAACACTTGTGAGTTAAGTGGTTCTAGCTGTGAAAACTGGCAAATAGCATGAGGCATGGGGCATGCTGGTAGAGCTCTGAGTCTCAAAGTAAGGTCCCAGATCAGCAGTATCAGCATCACCTGGGAACCTGTTAGGAAATGTGAATTCTCAGCCCCGCTTGTTCCAAACCTATCAATCAGAAACTATGCCGGGTGGCACCCTGCAGCCAGTGTTCCAACAAGCCCTCCAGATGATTCTGATGCAAGCTCAAGGCAGTAGAGTCTATTGAAAGCATGAAGAGATGAAGGCCAGGTGTGTCAAAGGACAGTCATAAGTAGGCTTGATAATGTTGCTTTTACACACCTAGTGAAGACTATAGCCTGTTTACAGGGAGAAGAAAACCCAGCAGAGATCATATAAAATAATAATTAATAAAACATGCTCAGTGATCAACAACAACACAAAAGCAAAGTGGATGAGTATAAATTGTAGTAAAAAATACAAGTGACAATTTAATAATGGACATTAACAATCTTTGCCTCAAGATTTTTTATTTCCCAACCACATAAATGTGTCTACTGGTGAAGACACCATTAGGGATTTTCAATAATCCATATGTCTCTTTCAAACATATTTCTCCAGCATTGTAAAGGAGACCACCTTAGGTAGGTAGCTCTTTGGCCAGGGTGGGCATGTAATATAAATATATGTAACTGAGTATCTAGAAAAATTGCTAAAAATCCTGAACCCAAAACATGTCTTCAGAAAGTCACACAGTACAATAAAAATGGAGATGGCAAAAAAAAAAATTGAAAAGTCTAATTTTCATGTCTAAGCTGAACAAGGATCTAGATACTTACCAGATTCTATACAAAATGTTCATACTTCCTTAATTTAAGCTCACAAAGAGTATTCTTAATGTCTAATTGGGAGTTTTTGGCTCTGAATAACAGAAATCCTCTTGGGATAGACCTATAGAGAAAGGGCATTTTTGTGTTTGTAAGTGAGCAAGCCCAGAGCTAGTTTTGCTGTTCTTTGGAGTAGATCCCAGGTTTTTCCAGTGGTGCACTGGGGCTATGTGGACTAACTCCTCTCTGTCTGCTTGGCTGTCCACATTCAGATTCCATTCAGAGCTTCTCCCATTGTGGCAAGTTTGCTGCCTGCAGTAATCTGGGTTTTGTGCCTATTCACATGTCTTGGGATGGGGGATGTTGACAGGGTGTTGAGGAGAAGTCAGAGAGTGAAGAGAGAAGGTACTGAATTCCTGAGAAGGGAATCCTCTCTCAGAACCCCTAGCTAGCCTCTCCTACTCTCTCATTGGTCCACAAGGCCTTAGTCTTTCCCATCCCTAAAAAGAGTGAAATTAGCATGGTTGATTTGCCTAATCTGCTTGGGGAGGGGGAGTGGGACACAGGAAAATAACTACTGCAGTGCCAAACTTCTTCATGTGTAATGATATAAACTTCTGAGGAAATGAGAGTATTTGGTTAGATAAAATATATTTTGTTGTTATGGGAATTACTTCATAATCAGGTGATTCAAGTTATGTGTTAGGAACTTTTTTGGAAGCCATGTAGGAGACGTTTCCATTTAAATTATCATAGTTATGTGGCTAAGATTAGCTGATCTTAATCTCTGAACTGCAGGAGAGATAGAAAATAAAAACACTAATCAATTACCATTCAATGTGTAACCAATAAAAATGGAGGCCAACTTTAAAAAAAGGCTGTACTAGTATTTACTGTATGAATATCTGTTCTATTATGGAAAAATGTACTGAAAGTAACTAATATACACATCCCTCTTTCCATCTGCCTCAACTAGAAGAGATATTTCTCACAATCATTTAAATTAGAAGGCAAATAAAATTAGAATGGAGTGGAAAGCCAACTGAATTCTACTGAGGTATGTTCATATTCATATCACCAAAAACACAAGTATGCCTAAGTTGCCTAGGAATTAATATTTGAAAATGAAATACAAATGGTGCATCTTAGACTGACTTTAAGAAGCCCAGCAATATTGTAAAGCCCTAGAAAAACTTCGTAGACCTTTAAACCCCTCCAGGATGAATGCATCATGTTTCAAAGATAACTTGGATTTATAGATTAATTTTACAGGTCAATGAAGTTGTCTATAGTTTTTACAGAATTATCATTAATGAATGTGAGAAATGCAGCAGGAAGAACATATTTGATTTTCATAATCTTAGATATTCTTTTAAAAGTTAAAATTAAGTTGCATTGAACATTCTCATGCCACCAGAAAAGCAAATGGGTAGAAGAACTACAAATGAAGAGTAATGATGAATAATGCTATTTTATACCAAAAAAATATTCAACCAAGTCATGAAGGGATTGATGTTAGGTATAGTCATGTTTAATATCTACATTAATCACCTGGAAATGGGAGTAAACAATATGTTAACAAAATTTGCAGATGATACTAAATTGAAGGTACTATTAGCATGCATAATGACAAAATGAATAAATGATTTCAAAAGAGTGTCTGTGAGCAAAATGACCTTTTACTTAAAATATCAGGTGAATACAATTGGTATAAGCATTTTTAAAAAGAGTCATTCTATGGAAGCAAGACTTCCATGCTGTTCAGAAAGAATTTAACATTTGCTTACAGAATATTTGACTTTGGTTATAATGTAATGGAGTTAAAAACTAATACAGTATTTGAGGACTAGCTACGTTAAATTTTCACTTTATAATGAGAGGAAAACACTGTTTCTCTATAAAGTTCTGATGAGAATAATGTTTAAATATGAAAACAATTTGGTGTTTATCAGTGCAGGAAAATGGGATTAAACACATCTGAAATGAGATGGGCAATAAAAATGATTAAGAAGTTAGTCTGATGAACTTCTAAGAAAAGATTAATCTTGTCATCTGCAAGCCCAAGAAAAGGAAACACAAGTGACAGACAGTATGTAAGAACTTTCTTCACTGAGGAATAGTACAGTAAAACCCCATTCACTCAAGGGGCTAGGCATTCCTTTGTGTAATCCAGATTAAGATTATCTGGTATTTCATTAAAACAACTACAATGAGATCTCTGACAGAAAGGTAAATTAACGGTTGTAGTAAGTTGTGCAACTATTTATTATGTAATCGTTCCGTGTATTCCAGGACCATGTGAGTAAAGAAAGGTGATAAAATAAGAATCAGTTACAGGAGCAATAACTGCTGAAAGTCAAATAGTTGTCCACTAGCAGCCTTGACAATACTACCTTCTTAAGGAGAGCAGATGGAGTTTTCCTCCTTGGATTTTAGGCATGGCTGCAAGGTCACTGCAACTGAAATGATCTGGCTAAAGCCCAAAGGAAACAATAACATTTTGTTTTTCCCTTTCATTCTTCATAAAAACTCATATGCTTATTTTACTCAGTAACTGTTTCAAAAACTAATATCTTATTGGGGAAGTATTTATTTTTTGGTATGCCTTTGTTTTGTTTTGTTTTAATCCTGGAACTATAGATATCAAATGATGTCAAGTGGTTGTACAAACAGGAGTCTAGTCCTCTATATATAGGTTACTCACCTTTCTTAGAAAGAGTTAATTTTAACAACAACCAAAAACTGGGTTCTTATCCAATTTGCAAGCAATGAGGTTTTGACAGTTTATGTTTGGGTCAAAAGTAGGTGGTCAGTAAAGGCAACAGTTCCAACAAGTAGTTAAAAGGAATATTTCTGCCACATTTATTCTTCATCACCCCCCCACCACCCTTTACCCTAGTTGATGTGCTCATGAGCTGCAGACAGTCAAGGAGAAAGCATGTTAACTCTAGGGTAAAATGCAGCTAAGTTGGGCCAGTTGTAGAACACTGTATGTCTGGGTTCTGGAGCAGTGTTCATGTGTTTTAAACTATTTAGAAGGAAGAAAGGACAGTACTCTATTAAAACACTAGCTTAGAAGGATCCAGAAAATTGCTGAGTTACCATAAAACCTTTAGTTTTGGGGTTTTTTTGGATCCCTGGCCATGACAGTGAAAGCGGGAATTCTAACCACTAGACCACCAGGGGATTCCCAAACCTTTAGTATGTTATGGCTTCAGGGCTAAATTCAATGATTTGCAGGGCCCTTCATGACTTGTCTCCTCTGAATCGTTATAGTATCATCTTCTGCCACTCTTTCCCAACACACACACACCCTACAAATTATCCACATCAAAAAACTTGACATTCCCCAGACATGTATGTGCAAGTTGTTCCCTCTAATTAGAATGGTTTTCTTCCCTTTATCTGCCTGGAAAATTTCTGCGGATCCTTCTAGATGCAGTTCAAATGCCACCGGCCTTGGGGAGTCTTACAGTACCTTCCTTTCTACACCTTCCTTTTTACTCAGTCAGAATCAGTCATTTCTTTTTTTGTCCACATGACACTTACCTATGTCATCACACTGATAAAATAGCAACCACAGGCACCACAATTGCACGCTTCATTTATTAGGGACTTAACATGTGCCAGGCACTGTGGTAGTATTTTTGATGTCTTCTTGTCTCTTCAACAACACCTGAAGGTAGGTGTAATTCTCTCCATGAATAACTTGAGACCCAGAGAAGTTGAGGACTGTGTCCGAAGTCACAGGACGGTTGACAGAACCCCACTCATTCCCAAATCTGTACTTTTCATGTGATCGTCTTGCCTCTTCTACATGCCTCAGTGCTTACCCTTATAATTGTATTCAGTCACTTTTTCTTTGTGAGGACGCAGTATGTCATAATCTTTAAATAGCAGGCTTTGTAGCCATACTGTTTGTTTTTAAATCCTGGTTCTGACTCTTCTTAGTTGAGTAACCTTGAGTGATTGATTTAGCACATTTATGCCTCAGGTACATCATCTATAAAGTGAGGATAAGACAGCTCCTACCTCACAGGGTGGTTTGGAGGATTAAATGAGTTAATACATATAATAAATATAATAGCATCTGCCTGTTATAAGGAATCATACCTTATTACAGTACTGCATACCTGTTAGCTATGATTATTGGTTTATACACTTCTCTTTTATATAGGTTGTGAACTCCTCAAAGGCAGGAATAATATCTCATTCATCTTTTCATATCCTCCACCTACCACAGTGTCTTGCAAATACCAGCAACTTGCAAGGTAGAAATACAAAAGACGATTTACGTCAGTGGTGAGTAAGTGTGGCAGGGGGAGGGGTCAGAGGAGCAGGGGGGAGAGAGTCATATATATAACACCAATGCATGGTTGCTATGAGTCACTTTTTCCTGACAGGGGGAATAAAAGAAAGAACCTGTCAGCCGTGGTGGACTCCAACAATCCATAATTGCACTCCTCCAGCTGGGAGGCTACGATACAGGCTGCCGAGCCAATTTCCCTTTGCAAAAGGTACTGAACAGATAGCGAAAGCTCTCAAGAGCTAAGACGGCATGCTAAGGTGTCAGGAGCTGCTACTGATCCCCTGTCTCCTTAGCCCAGAGCTGCCAATTCTACTTCTTCATTCTGTGTCTAGTCCTGCAATCCAGCATTTGCGCCCACTGTATACAATGGTAAAAAAATTCCGCGAGAGATGGATGTGCTTCGGTGATTAAGTGCTACAGCTGCCGACACTATTTTGTGCTCTGCTCTCCCGCTTGCTGTTGTTCTGACCCTTTCTATTCTGATATAGTCCCTAATTCCTGCCCACTTGTCCAGGATTTCAAACTGTCCTCCTCCTCAGTCCCTCCCAAAGGTCCTGTGTTCTTGGTTCCTTATGCCCCATTGTCTGTCCTCTTGCTTTGTGGCTGACTCCTGAACACATTGACACAGGATATTTATCCTTGTCTTGTTTCATGCTGGATGGAATTTCCCAGTCCTAATCCAGCAACACTGATGACCAGCCTCGCTGTAAGGAAGCAAATTCGCACCTGTTCTCAAGTAATGAACACTTTAGACCACGGGTCCCCAACCCACGGGGACCTATTAGGAACCCTATTAGGAACTTGGCCGCACAGAAAGTGAGTGGCAGGTGAGCTCTCGCCATCGCTCCCATTACCGCCTGAACCGTTCGCCCCACCCACCCACCAATGGAAAAATTGTCTTCCACTAAACCTGTCCCTGGTGCCAAAAAGGTTGGGGACTTCTGCTTCAGACACACACACACAAAAAACAAAACAAGCTGTATAGAATAATAGACAACAGTTAAGGTCATGGGAATCTGAATTGGACAGATCTGATTTAGAATCCCAGCTCTACCATGCCCTCCTCTATGACCTTGGGCAAAATACTGACCTATTTAAACCTCAGTTTCCTCATCTGTATAATGAGACACATAATGAATCTCACCTTGTAGGATTATTAAATTTGAAATCTAATTAATACATGTATCAGTTAGCATTAATATTGTTATTATTAAAAATAGATTCCCATATTACTGGTTCAGAGATGAACCATAGATGAATACAAGCTCAAAAAATTAAAAATCATCATGATTATTAAAGTAACTTATTTTAGACATAGAAATCACCTTAAATATCCAATCATCTTCCTTACAGGATGAGGAAATTGTGAACTGGAGAGCAAGTTTCATAGTTCTGTCACTTCCACATTCCAAATGAAGATTTTTGGCCTGTATTTCATAATTGCAATTTTGAATGTCCTTATTCAATTTATTCACGTCTCCATTCATCCATCCACTATCCATCCATCCATCCATCCATCCATCCATCCATCCATTCTTTAGGAAATGTTTACTAGAGCACCTGCTATGTGCCAGTCTCCTTCCTGAGAACTGGGAATTTATAATCATTGTCCTTAAGCTTCATGGTGCTTTCATTCTTCTTCCTTCTACTGCTTACTATTGATACATCGTTCTAAGCTTCTGTTTCTGCCATTAGAAAATGGTAGAATGCATTAATGTCTTTTCTGCATGTCAAGAGTAACCTTTTATAAAGATGTAAGCAGCAGCAAATTTTGAGGAAAGAAAATTCTCATTAATAGAATTGAATCTCACAGATAAATCACTTTCACCAAAACATCACTTAGAAACCTTTAGGTAAACATATACTTCATGTACATAGTGAACTCTCTTTTTCTTCCTTTTGTCTTCTCTTGCCTTTGGTGTCCTATCTCTCTCCTTAATGCAGTAAAGCACTACAGACCAGAACCTTGAGCAAATGTAGAAAACTGAAAAATGTGTGTTTTAATGGATCATAAACCATGCAACAGCAGTGGCTGTATTTTATACCATTATTGGACTCTTAGCACTTGGTAGGTGCCCAATAAATGTATTGATAATAACAATGAAGGTTCAATGAACAGTTAGAGGCTCTTCTGCAAAATGCTTAATTAATGACTATTATTAACAGCTGAAAATGTCAGCCTTTTGCGTTTCACCTTTGCTTTTGTCTGGGACGAGTGTGCTTTGGTATTAGTCAGCAGGTAGGGTATGTACTGCCTGACTGGCATCTGATAGTAATCAATGCAATTAAAGAGGAGTTATCCCTTTCAGCATTTATACCCCAAAGTGTCCCATTTATGACAATGCTGTGCTCACCCAGAAAGCTTTTTGACATCTTAAGAGCTGTAGCTATTTGGAGCTGAAAATATTCAAGGTAAAAAAGATGGGAACCTAGGGGGAAATTTTAACAATGTGGAGGCCATTCACAAAGGGACCTTGCAGTGTGGGAAAGATGGAAGCTGCCGGAAATGACTCCTGAGCAGTCTTGTTTGAGGTAATTAGTTCTGGGTGATGAAAGCTTTCTCTTTTTCTCACAGGATCCAACTTATCTATGCCTTTGTTCGCCAAACAAACAAACAACCCACAGGTCCTCTTGGTCTTGCAAAGAAGAATCAATTTATGAATCAGATGTTCCTCCTTAAACCTCAGCAGAATATTCAGGCACCTAGCTTTCCTTCTCTCTTCATACACTCCCAGCTTCATCTTCCCAGTAAATCCACCCAGTGTTTCAAGCCAAAGGTTTTGGCTTCATCCTTGACTTTTTTCTTAGAGTCCTCATGCACCACCTCATCAGGTCCTATTGTTCCTACCCTCAAAATATATGCAGGATCAGAGTTCTCACCACTGCTACTACCTTAGCCCATTTATCTGTATTAATTCAATAGCTTCTGAACCGGTTTCCCTACTCTGTCCATGCCTCTTTCAGTCTGTTCTCAACAGAGCAGCCAGAGTGATTCTGCTAAAGGGGTTGTTAGTTCGCTTCATTCATGAGCTAAAAATCCATTAATTGCTTCCTATCTCTCTCTCACAGTCAGTGCCCAATACTGAGTGGCCAATAGGTTCCTATATAATATGGCCTGAGTTCCCACTGTTACCTCACTTTCTACCACTTCCTCTTGCTTTTCCTTCAACACATGCCAGGCCCACTACTGCTTTAGGAACTTCACACCTACTACACCTTCTACTTGGAGTCCTCTTCCCTCAATATCTGTCTGGCTCACTCTCTCACTTCCTTTGGGTCTTTACTCAAATATTATTGTCTCAGTGAGCTCTTCCCCAGTAATATTATCTAAACTGGCAATCCACCACGTGTACTTTCCATCTCCCTTCCTGTGCTTGGTTATTTTCTTCTTTGTATGTGTCACTATCTAATATACTATCTAATATACTATGTATTATGCTTATTATTTATGCTTATTATTTATTATTATGACCCCCTGGTGAGACTGTAAAGGACTATGAGGTAGAATATTTGTCTGTTTTATTTATTGTTTTATTTCTAGTGCCCATAACTATACTTGAAACATAGAAGACACTCTACACATATTTATCCAAAAATGGATGAATAACTTTATAGGAGGGGGTGTGGTAAGTTAATTTCACTGATATCTCATCTAGTTCATGGGCTCCTGGTATCACTATTGTGGAAGGTTGTGTTTTCCAACAATATCTTCTCTATCATATGTTCTTCTATAATACAATCTTGCCACTTCTTCCATCAAGAGGTAGAGGTAGGCTCATAGCTGTTTCAAATGTTAGGGTCTGGATAAAGCCAAGGGTCTATTGATATAACCTTTTGTTAAAACCTCAGAAAGATTAACAGACGCACTTCATAGACCCTTTCAAACAAATGAAAATCTTTCTAAGGACTTCAGGGCATGACTTTCTGTTAAAAATTAGGGTTCCTAAGAATCCTAAGGCCATTGTTCCAGAGTAGCCTGCCAAGGAGACTCTTGAGATCACAGATCCTTGGAATTAGAACTAGAGGGTTTGACTCTATGACATAAATCACAGCAAGATCCTTTTTGACCCACCTCCTAGAGAAATGCAAATAAAAATAAACAAATGGGACCTAATGAAACTGCAAAGCTTTTGCACAGCAAAGGAAACCATAAACAAGATCAAAAGACAACCCTCAGAATGGGAGAAAATATTTGCAAATGAAGCAACTGACAAAGGATTAATCTCCAAAATTTACAAGCAGCTCATGTAGCTCAATAACAAAAAAACAAACAAACCAATCCAAATATGGGCAGAAGACCTAAATAGACATTTCTCCAAAGAAGATATACAGACTGCCAACAAACACAGGAAAGAATGCTCAACATCATTAATCATTAGAGAAATGCAAATCAAAACTACAATGAGATATCATCTCACACCAGTCAGAATGGCCATCATCAAAAAATCTAGAAACAATAAATGCTGGAGAGGGTGTGGAGAAAAGGGAACACTCTTGCACTGCTGGTGGGAATGTGAATTGGTTCAGCCACTATGGAGAACATTATGGATGTTCCTTAAAAAACTACAAAAAGAACTACCATATGACCCAGCAATCCCACTACTGGGCATATACCCTGAGAAAACCATAATTCAAAAAGAGTCACGTACCAAAATGTTCGTTGCAGCTCTATTTACAATAGCCAGGAAATGGAAACAACCTAACTGTCCATCATCGGATGAATGGATAAAGAAGAAGTGGCACATATATACAATGGAATATTACTCAGCCATAAAAAGAAACGAAATTGAGCTATTTGTAATGAAGTGGATGGACCTAGAGTCTGTCATACAGAGTGAAGTAAGTCAGAAAGAGAAAGACAAATACCGTATGCTAACACATATATGTGGAATTTAAGAAAAAAATGTCATGAAGAACCTAGGGTTAAGACAGGAATAAAGACACAGACCTACTAGAGAATGGAAGGGTAAGCTGTGACAAAGTGAGAGAGTGGCATGGACATATATACACTACCAAATGTAAAATAGATAGCTAGTGGGAAGCAGCCGCATAGCACAGGGAGATCAGCTCAGTGCTTTGTGACCACCTAGAGGGGTGGGATAGGGAGGGTGGGAGAGAGGGAGATGCAAGAGGGAAGAGATATGGGAACATAGGTATATGTATAACTGATTCACTTTGTTATAAAGCAGAAACTAATACACCATTGTAAAGCAATTATACTCCAATAAAGATGTTAAAAAAAAAAAAAGAACTAGAGGGTTTGTACCCTGGGAGTTCAAGGAATTATATCCAAGTGGCTTCATCCACAATGGGACACAATTTAGATAATGAGCTACTGTACTATAAGCTGATGCCATAATGAAGGTTTTGAGGAAAGAGATGAGCATATTTTGCATGTAGGGGGAATGTGAATTGATGTGGCTAGAATGCAGATGAGAGCAGATTGTATTTTCCTAAGATGACTGCAACAATATGTCCTGTCCCACATAATCATCTACAGTGAGGTCTTGGCACTCTCCTATCAAGAGATGGAGGCTAATTCTTCTCCCCTTGGGTCTGGGCAGGCTTATGATCACCTGAACTAATAAAGTATGGTGAAATATTTGCTGTATGACTTCTAAGGCTGTGTCATAAAAGGCAATGCAGCTTCTGCTGTGGAGCCCTGGCCTGGAGCCCTGAACTTCCACATAATGAGTCTGACTACCTTTTGGCTGTCATACTGTGCAGGAACCAAGCCACACGGGGAGGCTACCCATGGATTCCCTACTCAGCACTCCTAGTCTTTGAGTCACCTCAGCCCAGGTGCTTGATGTGGAGTGAATGAGCCTTCTGATGATTCTGGTGCCCAGCTGCCGAGTCACTCCCAGGTTTAAGTCTTCCCAGACATAGTGAAGTAGCGGTGAGCCACTGATTCTGTCTAAATTCCTGACCACAGAATCTGTGAGAAACATAAATTGGTTGTTTTAAGCCACTATGCTTTGGGATATGCTGTTATGCCATGATATTACCTGAGATAAATCTCTTTGCAGTGTGGCTTTGCAGCTCCTCCCTCAATAAGTGGAGTCTATCTTCCATCTCTTAAACCTGGGCCAAGAATGAAACAGAAGTGAAGATGTGCCTGTTCTAAGCCTCCGCCTCCCTTCTGCTCATGGAATCCTGCCTATGCATTAAGCTTGGGCTGGCCTGCTGGAAGATCAGCGACCAAGACTAGCTTACAGCAAATTGATCATGTGATCAATTGATCATGTAATCAATTTGCCCAGCCTAGATCACCAGAGCTACTTACTTGACCTATAGTTAACCACAGGTGCATGAGTGACCTAGCTAAGACCAGAAAAACCACCCAGCCGACTTGTAGACTCATGAGAAATATAGGCTTATTGTTTTAAGCTGCTGAGAGGTTTTGTTTTGGTTTTCCTTTGGTTGGGCATGGTGGGGGGATGTGGGCAGGGTAGGAAAAATTGTTACACAGCAATAGCTAAATGGTACAAGAGGAGAAAGACCTTCCAGGTAACTGAGCTCATGCATATTTTTGAATGGGAAAAAGTATGGTTGGAATGTTGGAAATAAAGATTACTGTTTATCTGTGGTCAACAAATTATTCCCAGTCTTCTCATACCTATGCTTCCAAGCCCAGAGGCCAAGAGAACATGCAGGAGGGACTATTTCCTCTACATTATACATTAATGGGATAAAATAATTCTTCTTCTCATTCTGCCATTCTACTCCTTGCATCAAATCCAATGAACATACCTTGGCTGACTTTATACCAGCCCACTTCCTCTGTAGGATCAGACTTAACACATATAATGACATAAAGTGCTATATAAACAAACAGTGTTACCATGCTCCCAAGCCTAGAAAGAGAAAAAAAAGAAAGAATAACTTTTAAAGTGCAGCTAAAGAATTCAAATTTTCTCAAAGCCAAATTGGAATATGAAAAAAGATTTTAAAAAATTCTAAATTTAGGTGCAATGGTTTTCATGTGTTTAGAATCTGGCAAGCCAGCTTCTTCTCTGCCCTACTTTATAAAGGTTGCGTAGAAGAGGGAAAAAGAAGTTTTGTTTAGTTGCAGATGAACACTATGGTCCCCCCCCAATAATAATACATGAATGTATCATCCAAATATAAAAAAGTCGAATTAAATGTATGATTTTTAAGAGCATCTATTTTTAATTAAGATATATTGCTTTCCTTGAAAGACTAAACATGCAATTTTTTACATAGAAATCATCAATTTCCTAATGTCCTTTAGAGAGCACAACTTTCCATCCTTGGGATAAGAATGATGTAATGAGGAAAGTTAAATTTGTGAATTTTATGACATAATGAAAGTGAGAATAATGCAGTATAAGGGAAGTAATTTAATAAGAAAACGATCACTAAGAATTTGAAATGTGTGCTTTTATGTTTCTTTGGAGTGATATTTTAGTGGTACCTTCATAAGAATACAAGTAACCTGTGTTCAAATTGCCTTCCTTGTCGCTGCACACACTACAGCTGGTGAAGCCTATAGTCAACTAAATCCCAGCCCATCACTGGGCAAGGGCATGAGGTTTGGAAGGAATCTATAACCTAGTGTGGGTGACTGTGTTTTCTGGTTCTGTTTTCTAAGCCCATGCCTTCTGGAGGAGAAGATTAGGTTAGGAGTAGAAGGAAATTTGAATTAGTTTTGTTAAGTTCTGCTTTCCGTTAGAGCATTCAGGAGAAGACACTTGGTCTGGGACTCAGAGTTAGATGACTGCTGCAGATATTTGTTTAAATCATGAAATAGGTGAGGTTGCCCTAAGAGGCAGCAGAATGTGAGAAGCCAATGGAACTACAAGGAATTCCAGTGTTTTAAATGGATTGGAGGAAGAAGACCAAAAAGGAAGTGAGAATGTGAAAAGGATGGATTTATCAAAGGAGGTAAGTACCAGAGAGACTGATAAGATGAGGTCTGAGACAAGTCCATAGGTTTTTGACAACTAGGACAGCATCACAAGGACATTAGCAGGGATAGTTCTGGTGGGATGGCAGGGGTGGTAGTCAATTTTCAGAGGTCTGAGACATGAATATTGTTGAGGAAAAATAGTCATGGGTGTAAAATAATGTTAGGAATGTTTGGGAAGGAAAAGGAGGAGTAAATATAGGGAGATAAAAATCAATAGTAAGAGGAAAAATGAGGGACCGTTGAAGAAGTGGAGAGTTGATAAACCAAGTTATTGGGACCCTTGTCCACTTTGTTCTTACTGAAAATATATCAATTTTTCATTCATGGCCTCATCCAAAGAAATGACAGAAATGCCCATCAGAACAGGAACAAAAGGACTCCTGAAACACGCCATTGAAGTCTCTGCCCAGAGGTTCCCCATCACTGAAACATCTTTATATACCTTGTTTCAACACTATTTTTGCTCTGTGAAGTTTTCTGTGTCATCTGGGTGACCTATAGTACACTTATATTTATGTTTCCTTTGTCCTTCATTTAAGTCACCCCATTCCATACTCTGGACTTCTCCACAGTTATAGAGCTCCTTGGTATTCTGTGTTACTTTGCTCCCCACCCCCAATCTTTATCCTTTAAACCAAGAATCATTCTACTTCCGCTTTCCACATATGGTCTTGGCTTCACAAAAGTTCAGTTCTCTTCAGAGGGCTCATTTATTTCCTTAGTTTAAAATCTCAAGTTAACTAAGTTGCCTTTATATAATGGATAAACATGAGGCTGCAAATTTTCCTTTTCACCCTATCCCTAGTATATTTTCCAGTGAATTATAAGTCACGTTTACCTCTAATAGTAATCTTGTTTTAGCCAACAAAGGCCACTGTCCATACAGAGATTACATATATTTGGAAATGTTCCTCTCTCTTCTGATTTCTTAGATTAGACTATCCCTTTTCTGTCTGTCTCTCTCTTGATTTTTAAAAACATTATCTGAATTCTTAGAGCTCTACCACTAGTAGATTAATTCTGATTTTTTGCCCTATTATAAAAACTAGTTATATTTCTGGCAGGCAGTGAAACATGGAACAGGAGAGACAAGAGGCAGGAACCTGAGAACAGGTTTGTAGTAAAGAGCCAATGTTTAACATTTCTCCACAGTCACCTGAGTAGGTGCTCTCCTGACCTCTGTACAAACTCTGTGGAAAAAAAATCTCTCTGAAACTGGTTTATCAAGTATAAGTCATCAAAAACTAAGCCTTGCCTAATCAGTTTTGAGCCCCTCTGTAACAGGAGCCTTAACTTCATGATTGCAACAACACAATTTTAAATTACTCTGCTTACATCATTCCCAAAGTTGGCTTCTCCACAGTTTTCCATGGAAACATTCTAATTTGACTAAGGGATTGCCGTAAGATTATGTGACATCCTGGCTTATTTGTTTCTTTGTGTTTTAATCAGTAAAGTTCATAGAGTTTTTGTTGTTATTCTTTTTCTTTTTCTTCTATGCTTAGAATGGCAAATATTTTTTCTGGATTTTGTCTGTGTCTTTACTCATTACACATTTGAAGAATGACATGAATTTGTATATATCTTGGAGTTTGTCCTGTACTAGATGAGTCCCCTGTCCCTTCTTGCTCTCACTTGTTCAAGTTTTGAAATTTTAAATCAGATTTATTTTATTGAGCACTGAAGTGAATGATATCATTTTCACAGAAGCCTCTGAGAAGTATAACTGTGTCTGAGTTAAACTGGGTAAGTTGTCTGTATTGACTGAAAGGAGAAACTTGGAAAAGGCTAAAGTTTGGAAAGACTTCTGAATAATTAAGGAGAATGACGGCTAAGCCAAGTACCATATTCTTAGTTGTATAGTCTATAGAAATAGAGTGTGGGAAACAGATGGAAGTTGAGGTATAGACTCAATATCACTGGGAATGTCAGATCAGAAATTATTTTTGGAAGTGTAAAAGGAGCTTTGTGTGTAGGTGGAGCTCAAGAGGTGGGATGCAAATCCTGGGAGGTACTAGACAAAGAATGAAAAATCAAGTCTTGGGTAGTAAGTAGGGCTTATCTGCCTTGCGGAGGAGCTATTTGATATTTCTCTAAGTACTGATTACACTTATTTTCAAATCCCATAGCTTCTGAATTTTTAAATTTCAGTGCAAACCCAGGTGATTTATAACAATTCTATATAAGAGCAGGGAGTTTTTATGTGATTTTCTTCACTTACACTTCTCTTCCACTCTGGTGTTCTACAGATATCACATGTATCTAGATTTAATCCTCATGTAGATTTTTAGCTTCTAGAGATCACAAAGTAGATGGAACAGCTATACGGGTAAGGCAAAATAATGAAAGGATTTACCAGACTTAAGGACTAGAGGAAGAGACTGAACGCAGGAAAGCTGCTGTGCATGCATGCCTGACAGGACTTGCAGCGCTCATGCAATCTTGGGGAGGAACAAAGGGCTGGCAGGTGAAAGAGCAGCAAATACTCTCAGGCCAGGTGTGCAGCATTAAAACCCGGCTGTACCAGGCATCCCAGATGGCTTGAAAGAGAGGTGTGAATGAAATGACCCAGAGAAGTCAGGAGATGGGAGAGGAAGGCATTAAGCTACATTTAGGGTCCTTGCAATGAGAGGGATTTTAACTGCTTGGCAGTTATCTGACTGATAATGAATGTTTGAATCATTCTTGAATGGTGGATAATTTTATCCACTATTTACTTTTGGAGAAGTATTGTCTAGCCTCTTTTGTCTTCAGCTTTCTCTAACCTGTTCTCAATTGTTTTCATTTTAAAAGAACATGAATATATTTAAGGACTTTTAAAACCGGATGAAAGGCAGGAATTTTTAATTAAACATATGCTATATAATCATATGTATTATCAATATATGAGAATCTAAGATACTAAAAATAAGTTGTCCATATTGAAATATTATATATAACCTATATAATATATATTCTATGAAATACTATGTATATTATATGTAATGTATTATATACACATATATATGTAATGTATTGATGGGTCACATTTGTTTTATAGTGGTATACTGCTGGGATTTTTCTTTTCTGGAGATGTAAACATTCTAAATAATATCTATTGTGTGTGTATGTATCAGTAGCAAACATTTTATTGCATATAAATTTTAATTTCGCTTAACAAATAATATTCTCCATCATTTTCATAAGTAACAAGATAATTTTGTGTATGTTTTGTATAATTATGGGAATATGTGAATTTCAAAAAAAATTTTCAATATACATACATTTGGTGAATATAGTACTTACTAATTCTGCCAAGTGTTGTTTTATTATCCTGACTTTTTAATTTTTTTTTGCATTTTGGTTGAGATATATATGATTGAAAAATTTATTTGGAAATGTATTCTTTAAAAACATTGAACCATTTAAATGAGTCAGTGGCAAGATAAAAACAAGTTAGCTCCAAAAATGCCAAAAACTGATAAAGACTTTACATACCTATATATCAATATTTTGTATATTTGAGAAGCTGAAGAACAGGTTCACAGTCTTGAAACATACACAGGTATTGTCACTAGACATAAAACATTGAAGCTGTAAAAGAAAGGAAAGGTCATATATCCCAGTAAGGTTAATGTGAATATGTATTTCTGTATTTATTTTATAGGGTCAGAAATTATCACAGGGTACTAACTATATTGAAATGACTGTTGGTAAAAAATTCTCCAAGGGTGTCTTGCATTTCTATGTATCTTGGGAGTGAGGTACTAACTGCCCTTTGTTCTTAAAAACCTTTAAAAGATTTTTGCATAGCAAACATCCTTAGGAGATAGAGATAGTATCTTCCTCCAGAGTAGAGGGCAGACATGATACCTGCCCATTTATATATAAAGGTTTCAGAATCTCCAAGTTCAGAGTTCTTCTGTAATGCAAACTCTTGGATGCATTGCTCTGTGGAAAATGAAGCTGGAGGAACCAGCACAAGAAAATGCTGATACTCTGGCTATTGCTATCGCTGTAAATAACAAAATCCTTTATTTTTGACTCAGGAATCTCATGAGTCTGGGACAGCATTCACATCACTATGGCAAGCTAGCTGGTTACCTAGATAGTGGAGATCCTTTAAAGTCCTTCACAATGATCGTTAGTAGGAAAAAGGTGCAAGTAAAGTACCCTGAAAGTAAAGAAACACTTACTGCAAGACTACGTAATCATAATGTGTACCTTACAGTAATCAAATAGCAGGTATATCAATTTTCATGTGGTACAAAACTTACATACTTGTTACAATATGTGTCCTATTTTTTTAGTAACTTAGTTCTATATATATATATATAATTCTTAGCAATGCTACAGAAGATTTAATGCAAAAATCTGCTGAAATGTGTACTTTAGGGGTTTATATTATAATGCCTATCAAATTTGAAATATGTTTTATCTAAGTGATGAGGGATCTACTCCACATTAGTTGTTGATTAAAAAGATGTGAGTTATAGGGTGTTTAGAATATTACAGTACTTTCAAGCAGATGTGATACTGGTTATAGAATGAAATAAACTATGTTAGCCTGTTCTTTTTGATGAGCACCTTTTCCCTTTTATCCCTGATCATCACGCATTTCTCACATTAGTTGTTATTCTTCTCTTCCAAACATACTAATACATACTCAAGTTTTTCCCTTAAAGAAACTTTGATTTTTTCTGGAAACTTTATATTTTAAATAGACTTTCTGAAGAAATTTTTTTAAAAAAATCTTTAGGGGCCTCTTTAATCAAGCCAGGATGGTAGAATTCCAGGTAGTGAGAATGAAACTTTCCAGCATATATCGTGACTGACACCAGTCATTATAGTCCTTACTCCAGTCCACAAAGGCTGTTTCTCTGTCTCTTGGGCTCATAAGTACATAAATTATGTAAAAAAAAAAAAATCAACATGGTAGGTTTAACAAACCTACCTATTTGGAATCAGAAGACCTGGCTACAAGTTTTAATCCAAGACTTAGTAGTTGGATAAACTGGGGAAAGTTACTGAATTGCTCTGAGCATCTTTTCCCTGATTTATAAAATAGGGAAACAATAACCAAACTTCCCTGTCATGGTTGTTTTGAGGATCAAACTAAATGACATGCCTGAATGTTCTTATAAATAATTAAGTTACACACAAATATAACTAGGAAATACATGAATGGGCAAATAACTCTTGGGGAAGAATTGAATAATCTATGTATTTTAATACTTGCCAAGATCTCTATAAGTTTATATCACTTAATAAGTCTGAAGGTTTATCAGCATCACACATTTACTATTATTATTTGATAGCCAGTTCTGCACTGTGGACATGTTGAAAATTCTTATTTTATGATTTAAGCAAAAGATGCCAATGTCTGATTACTCTTCACTGCTGGCCCTTGATGAAGTTTCTCTAATAAATATGAATTTACTCTAATAAAGTTACTTTTGAACAATAACCCTAGACATAGTCTAGTAAAAATTGCTAAGTTTGGGGATGAAGAAAAATCCTTATAGACATCCAGACAGGAACAAAAAAAGACACCTGAAAACATAAAAACACAGTGGCTGGATATATCTGCTTCACAATACAAAATTCCAGAACATAATCTGAAATATAAAGTTTTCATAGGGCAAAAATATAATCTAAGAATTCTGTAGAAAACCAGATAGTTAACAATTTGTGAGAAATACAGAAATTACACATTCTCTAATATGTAAGTGCTTGAAAAAAAATTATTAGTTATGACTAAAAGTGAATAAATTAAACTCTACATTTAAAAACTAAAATTTGTATCTTGAGTTAAAATATATTTCTATATAGAAGAAAGTTAAATAAGTAACAGCAGAGGTAGAGTGCTTAAATAAGCCAGTATAAATCCATATAATTTAATGTCATCCAACTATAAAAAAATCACATTGAAAAATATTTAATAATACTGGTTGGAAAGTTTATAGAATAATATTTAATGATAAAAGTAGAAAACAAAACTAAAGATGGATATCATTTCATTTCTGTTAAATATATTAGGCATAAAGAAGGCAGGGAAAATATCTGTATGATGACAGTAGTAATTGCTAGGTGGCATGATTATGCATAATTGTAAATTTTATGTTACTTTCAAGGTAATGTTTAATATCTAATATTCTATAATGGCCTTATTTTACTTTTATAATCAGAAATTAAGGAAAGGAACATAAGAGAACTATTGACAAATCCTGCAAAAAGTAAGCATAAGAAGAGTGGGCCTGCAAAAGAGAATGAGAAAAAACAAAAGGTGGAGGAGAAATTGCCAAGGAAGGAGATGATCTGCAGATAAAGCAAACAGCTGACAGTACAAATACTGCACTGCAATCAAATAAGATGGGGATGAAAAAAAACCTACTGGGAAAGTGTAATTGAAAGAGTCATGGGTGGACTTCTCAACAGTAGTCCCAGGCCTTTGCCAGGGTTCTTTGCCAGACTCTTGGCTGCTGTAGCTTGAAGAGTGAATGAAGGAAGAAATCATCATTCATTCTTTTGAGGAACTTGTCTTTGGAAAGGAGAAAAATTGGGTTTTGGCTAGAGAGCATTAAAACTAAAGCTTTTTTATTGTCGTTGTCCTTGGAAACTTTAGTTAATTTGTTAATTTAAAATATGAATTTAAATGGGAAGTAATGAAGTATAACACATATTTTTAAAGTTTATTTTAACTTAATGTATATAAGGGCACATTTTTCATCAAATTCTACATATAGATCGAAGCCTTTATTTAGTTCTTCAAATGGCTTTTTGGAATAAATGATGCTCATAACATATCATTTATAATTTCCAGTTGTGAGGTTTTTAAAGTGGAAATTAAATGTAAAGTCTTTAGGAAACATAAGCTTTGTCAAACCGTTACAGATTGTTTCTGTCCACGTCTAATTTAACTACAATTTATAATTTAACTTCTTCAAGACTTTTCAAAGCATTAAGTTTAATTTTCCTAGAAACAAATTGGGGTGTTTGTTGTTACTGTTTATTTTTTTTTCACACACACCTAAATGACTTACATAATTATTTAATTTTAAAATGACAACAAGTGAAACTGAATAAAATAACTTTGGGCAAACTCAACTGACTCAGTAAACTACAACTAAGTTGGAGGACACAGGAGTGCACGAGGGTACAGGAGCGTGGCCGGAAGCCTAGAGCACTGGGTGCTTTTTACAGAGGAATGGAGTGCTTGTTACCAGCAGTTTGGGTAACTTGAGGTGGGTTAAGAGAGTCTACTGTACAGAAACCAAAGTGAGCAAACAATAGAGCAAGGTCCTAATCCTGAAAATAAATCTGTACATTGAAAAGTGTATAACAGAGAAGATATGTTTCTTATCAAAAGTCCAGTAGTAAAAGAATAACATTATAATTAACTGTAAATCATACATCTTAATGATATGCAATGTGAGACTTTCCTAAGTATAAAATGGTAACAACAACAACAAAACTGAAAGCACATACACCAGATATTGGAACATTATTTGCAATAAATATTTATTTTACAAGAAATAAAATTTTGAGTGCTTTCTTTGGCTGGAGGTTAAAGGGATATTATTTTAGGAGGAATCTTTAAAGAGGTAGATTGAGAATCAGGGTTTTGGTTATTTTTATTTTTGAGAAACTGATGGTGAAATTTAGTTTTTTGCTATTTTCATTTCTCAATTGTAAAATTCCATGAAACAAACTGGACAGTAGATCAAGTTATATAAATTTCTGCTGTGATTGAAATCAAGATCATTTTGTTAAAACTGGCTAGTTTTACTTGCTATAAGTGCTTAGGAAAATGAGGAGAGATGTATATTCCATGAATGTGGGGTGAATACACACCCCATAGGGCTGACTACTAAGGCATGTCCACAAAGCAGATTTCTGAGCCAATATAAAGAGGTCAGTGACCAGAAGCACTTTCCAAAACAAGTGGTAGGCCAGAGTGGAAATTAAGGCATCAGCTGGGGAATAAAGAGAAACAGTAGAGAGCCAGAGACACTGAGTGATTGGTTTGCCAAACTGGGAAATCTAGAGCAGGCAGCAGATTGCTGAGACAAAAAGAGATCAGGCTGAGACAGATGGAGGTAGGGGAGCTCAAGGGCCAGTTTCCAGTCTTGTGAACACTGAGCACCATTACTACGTTTCTGTTTTCTGTGGTCTATACTTCCTTTTTTTGGAATCGTCCCACTAGGTCCAAAGGTGGAGTTTGTGCTTCTGGCTACTTTCAGACAAGACTCCCTTTCTTCTTGAAGTGTCCCACATCATCACAGCACATCTTCTACTCCTCATTTTTACTGTCTGCTATTCCTCAGGATGTTCTTTCTCAAATTTCAATAATTTATCTCAATTTATTATTTATTCTATCCAATAATAATGTCTTCTTAGTTTAGACCATCTCAGTATTTCAGCAAGGATGAGACTAGGGTGAGGCAAACACAAAATTTAAAGAGACACTCTGTCTTAGGGTCATGCCAATTTGCTGTCATTACCAGTAATTTCAGCTCTTCGATAACCTCAATATCCTTTCCAACAACACTTTGGTACCCTTATTCCAGTAATTCTTCAACCCTGCCAATAGATTATTCCCAATAACTTAATTTGCCCCTTGTCCCCTTGATCCCTTCACTTATACTACTGTCTCCCTCAGTCCCCTTAGGCAGCATGCCCCAATGCATTCAACATCTCCTGGATTCTTTCCTTTTCTCTTCTTCCTCCTTTCAGCCTCTCTTTTCTCTTTAGGGAATCCTTCTGTCATGTGTTGTTATTTCCAGCCTACCTGCAGGATCTGGAGCTTCCAACCTCATCGGGCATCTCTTTTCTTCGGTACACCCTCATCTCTGGGAATTTTTCCTTCACAATAACATTTACACAGTTCACAGAAACATTAGAAATTGCTTACAGTTTAATTCTGCTTTTCCTCAAATCAGAGAATGACTTTTGCGACCTTGTGGCAGGAAAGAGTTAGTTTGGGAGCATTTCTATTGGGTTGGACAAAAAGTTCGTTTTTATTTTTCCATAAGATGGCTCTAGTAGCTCTTAATTGTCCTTAACTTAATTTGAAACAATTTTGTTAGATTGTATTGTGACAGCTGTAATATCAGTGTGCATTAAAAGAAAAAACTTGTCAAAATTGGTGAATTTTTGTGTAGCCATTTTAATATTGAAGATGGAAGGACAAAAGCAACATGTTCAGCATATTATGCTTTATTATTTCAAGCAAGGTAAAAACACAACTGAAACACACACAAAAAAATTTGTGCAGTGTATGGAGAAGGTGCTGTGACAGATCAAACGTGTCAAAAAAAGTGGTTTGTGAAGGTTTGTGCTGGAGATTGCTCGCTGGACGATGCTCCATAGTCAGGTAGACCAGTTGAAGTTGATAGTGACCAAATCGAGACATTAATTGAGAACAATCAACGTTATACCACGCAGGAGACAGCTGACATACTCAAAATATCCAAATCAAGTGTTGAAAATTATTTGCACCAGCTTGGTTATGTTAATGGCTTTGATGTTTGAGTTCCACATAAGTTAAGTGAAAAAAAACCTTTTTGACTGTATTTCCACATGCAATTCTCTATTGAAATGTAACAAAACTGTTCCGTTTTTAAAACAATTTATGATGGGCGATGAAAAGTGGTTACTGTATAATAATGTGGAACAGAAGAGATCGTGGAACAAGCGAAATGAACCACCACCAATTATACCAAAGGCCGGTCTTCATCCAAAGAAGGTGATGCTGTGTAATGGTGGGATTGGATGGGAGTCCTCTAGAAGATGGAATTATGAAGTTGCCTGAAAAATGGCAGAAGGTAGTAGAACAAAATGATGAATATGTTTTTCAAAAAAGTTCTTGGTGAAAATGAAAAATATTTCTTTTGGTTTTACTTAGAAACCAATGGAACATTTTGGCCAATCCAATACATTAACGTTGCAGTTGTATGTTAATGTGAAATTATGTTTTAATCAGGTATTTAAAGATTATTGGAAAAAAGTGATGGTAGGATCTTTGTTACTATTACTGTTGTTGTTATATTTGAGTCTCAGGCAAGCACTCATCTTCATACATTTAACAAATTGCATGAATTAATTGCATGAATTTGGTCTATTGCTGAGATTAGTGCTCTGTTTCTATGAACAGAGATACTAATTTCTGAATTATGTCATGGCTAACAAAACCTCAGTTTCTTGTACCTGTAGAACTTAATCATCAGAAGCATAAATGATTTTACTATACTTCCCTCAAACTTTACATTTGTTTTATTCCTCTTCCAGTCCCAAATACTTATTAAACTCTGTATCCACATCCTTATGATATTTCTGCATAATGAAAACAGCAATATCAGTAGCTCTACCACTTTACTGAGTTTAGCCAACAGCAGAATATCTAATATATTAACAACAATATACTACTGGTTGTTATCAAAATCCTGCCAATATATCTTATAACTACTATTTCAAGCATTTTTAAATTTGTATTTATACCACACTTACACATGTTTTTATACCAACTCTCACTTAGGAAGCAACTGTACAACCATAGTAAAATCATCAAAAGTTCACCAATGCCTTTTTGTATAATATAAGCAACTATAGTTTCTATCATCTAATTATGTATTTTAATAGCAAACTTACATTTTACGTACTTCAGTTGTGCTTGCTATCTTTTATCTTTCCAAACAACATATCCTGAATTGCCACAGTCTCTTTCCAAAACGGACTCTTACATCCTCCATGATATGGGAAGAGGGCAGAAGCAGAAATCTGGGTGGTGCCACATAAGAAGATTAGCCACAGACAAAGGAGCTCATTTCATGACACAAGAAGGAGACTTCAGAGTAGGCAGAAAGAAGAGGCTGCCAGGAGTCTTTTTAAAGCAATTTTCCTGGACCATTTAATACAAGAAGAAACCAAGATCGGTGCTGTAGAAGAAAATAATTATCAGCAGATAGGGTTCTTGGTATCATTCTTTTCATCCTAGCACATTTTTGATGTTCCACAGCATTTTTATTGTCCTGTGGATTTTTAAAGATACCAGTCTGCTTCTGAGAGTATGACTTCTCTCCTGGTCATCAGGAGGCAGTGGTGGAAGTAAACATTAAGTCAGGGATAGCGCTCAGAACTGCAGCCAGGTCCCAGCTGCACTTGCTGGATAAATATAGTTCACTACGTTCTAGAGGAATCTGCCCCAGCATTGGCTGCGATGATTCATAATACCTAAGGTGTATAAAACCTTGTCAAATTCTTTTTGTAGCAAAATGTAAACTTTTCCCATTTAGGATAGTCTATCTAGGATAAAATTTGATGCTCATAGATGTTGGGCAAAGGGCTCCACATGGAGCTCAGGATCCTGCCTGTCCTACTTAGAGTACTGGGAAAACATCTTTCCAGACGGCAAGAGGTGTAGGTGAAAGCCATGGAGTTTTCTATCCTCAGGGTTTCTAATATGGCTGAATAAGCTAGAGGAGATCAAGAAAATATCTTGCTAAGAAGAGCTCTCCAAGAGTTCATACTAGTTTTTAGTGTGATCTGACAGCTGGTCTGAACCATGTTCCTATAGATAATTATTTATAGTAAAATTGCAGATGTGGGTAAGGTGAATTACATGGCCTAAAAACTATAGAAACAACAGAATGGGATATTTTGAGTTGAGGTTTAGACAGTGTTAATAAAATAAAACATGATAGTTTGCAAAGTACCCTATCCATACTATCATTATGAATGTAGTACTGCAGGAATTGCTCTTGCATGCATGCTATTTATACAGTGAAGCTGACCTTTAGATGGGGATTATTATTCAAACAGCAGAAGTACTTTGGTGTGAAGGTTGTTAAAAAGTAGAGAGCACTAGATGTCCAAGGTCCAGGATACTTGGTTTTGTCAGCTGATGTGGGAGGGAAACCAATTTTTTTAGGTTATATACTGCTGGTGGTACAGTATTCCTTTAAACAGCCCTTTCCTGTTCCACTGTAATCAGGCTACATTCCATTCCCCTACCCTCTCCTCCCCAGTGCTGGCTTTTGTCTTTTGAAAGGTCCAACCCAAGCATCACCTCCACCTCTTCCTCTTTATCTTAGTTGTCCACCCATCAACTTTTTATTCCTCTTAAACCTCTGCCTGTCTTTCAAATTCACTGCACACAATTGCTTTCTATTTCATAAGCTATGTTCTATAGAATGCATTTCTTTGCCCAAAAGGAAGGACTGCAGTAGCACCCTTGTGATAGGAAAAAGGCACTGGTGAGTAAAATGATGGAGCTGCAGGGTTGCACTGTTGCACTAAGAGGTAATAGCTGTTATTAGAAGCTCTATTAACAATAGCAATACAGAAAATAAAGATAATGAATGAGAGTGTAAGAAACTCTGAACTGGTTCAAAATTTATATGTATGTATATATGTATGTATGTATCTATCTATCTATGTATTATCCATCTATCTATCTATGTATTTACCTATCTATCTATCTATCCATGTTTCTATCTATATATATTTTGAACCAGTTCAGATTTTCTTGCACTCTTATTCATTAATTTCATTTTTCATACTGATAGATACAGATATAAATGATATAGTTATAGAGCTAGAGAGGCACTATTGTCTACCATACTGGGTTGAAAATTTAGGCATCATAATTTGTTCAATAAATGAAAATTCATCAGTTGGCTTTATAATGTGTAAATGATCAAAATTTTCCAAAATTTAACTTGTTCTACCAGGATCCTTCCACATAAAAATGTTTTTACATTTCAAAAGGCAAACCTATATATTTGTCTTCATACCATTTATTTGAGTTTTTCACCAAAGTGTTGAAATTTGAAGTATTCCAATTGAAGTCAATTTGGAATAATCTGAGCACTTTGGTTAAATTAGTACCAAAGGTATTATTCCAGATACATTTTTCCAGAAAGAATTTTGATTTTTTTTCTCAATTCAGACTCAGATTAATCTAAGAAACATAATGTTGGCAAAGTAATTTAATTGATTTGGACTCAGACATTATTCTTTCTTGTCTCCTATAATTTTTACTTATTTATCATTTAAGTAATAAATGTCTATGATTTAATAAATTTAGAATAATTAATTTAATAAATTTAGAATATATCTAATTTAAGAGTAATAAAAGGAGAGTGTCCAGGATGCTAAAACAATAAGGTCTGGTGCTAAAGTTATATTGTTTTAATGTTTCCTAGAGCATGAAAAGTGAATGTGTACGTGCATGACCCTCAACAAAGTAACAGAATAAAACATCACATCCAAAACAAGTTAGATAAAAATGATCTAATTTCACACCAGTCCAGGATGATTAAAAACTCACAGCCAACATCTTATGATCACCACATTCAGCATCATATACATCCTATAAAGATGGTAAGCATCAGGCCATGCTGAGTAATGTAAAAGATTTGCTGGAAACACAGCTTTCTAAGAGATGTCTGAAGATGTAAGCACAAGATTCCTGCTTCACTAGAGAGCACTAATGACTAAACTCCCATCACTGAAACTTTGACATAGACAATTTAACTTTGTATCCATCTCCTCAATATACCTTAACCATTTCACTGAAGAAGCAGGAGTTCTACTAATACGTATGGGGATGAATATAGCATCTTTAGTAGAGAAGATGTGTCAGTCTTTTGTCTCATGATAGTATCTGACCAAAAATATAGAAGTAGATTACAAAATTATTAATATTAACTTTTTAAATTTTTAAACTCCAACATAGCACCATAAGACTTCAAAGTTGAAAACAATGTCCACACCAGGAGAGGAAAAATGATCAATAAAACTATGTGGGATGTGGTGTCATTTCACTGGTCAAAATGCTGATGTGATATCAGCCAGAGTTACTTAATGCTCTCTCCTCTACCAAATATCAATTGTGTGTTCCCTTAGGTTCACCGGCAATCTTGCAGGAATAACCCAGTTTTTAGATACCAAAGAAATCCAGAAATCAATACCCAGGTTATTATGCCATTATCAAAAAACTACAAAACCACTGGGTAGAAGTGATGCTGAAAGGTATTAAATATATTATATTTCAGTAACACACAACTAAAATAAAATAACAATTTAAAAGTTTCCAACTAAAATAATTTTTTAAACTTTGATTTTCATTCATTTTATGCTGAATTTATTCCCAGAACATAAGCTTTTGCTTCTTCTATTTCTTCAGGGATATTGTCTTCTGAGCAACCTCATCTTGATTTAAGAACAATTGGTTAGACCAGACAGCAGACAGCAGAAGTAAGAAGAACTATAATCCTACAGCCTATGGAATGAAAACCACGTTCACAGAAAGATAAACAAAATGAAAAGGCGGAGGACAATGTACCAGAAGAAGGAACAAGACAAAACTACAGAAAAACAACTAATGAAGTAGAAATAGGCAACCTTCCAGAAAAAGAATTCAGAATAATGAAAGTGGATGATCCAGGACCTTGGAAAAAAATGGAGACAAAAACCAAGGAGATGCAAAAAATGTTTAACAACGACCTAGAAGAATTTAAGAACAAACACCTAGAAGAACTAAAAAACAGATGAACAATACAATAACTGAAAGGAAAAATACTCTGGAAGGAATCAATACCAGAATAACTGAGGCAGAAGAGCAGATAAGTGACCTGGAGGATAGAATGGTGCAATTCACTGCTGTAGAACAGAATAAAGAAAAAAGAATGAAAGAAATGAAGATAGCCTAAGAGACTTCTGGGACAACATTAAATGCACCAACATTCACATTATAGGGTTCCCAGAAGGAAAAGAGAGAGAGAAAGAATCCAAGAAAATATTTGGAGAGATTAGAGTCAAAAACTTCCCTAACATGGGAAAGGAAATAACCACCCAGGTCTAGGAAGTGCAGAGAGTCCCAGGCAGGATATCCAAGGATAAACATGCCAAGACACATAGTATTCAAACTGACAAAAATTAAAGACAAAGAAAAATAACTAAAAGCAACAAGGAAAAAATGAAAAATAACATACTAGGGAATCCCCATAATGTTAACAGCTGATTTCTCAGCAGAAACACTACAAGCCAGAAGGGAGTGGCATGATATATTTAAAGTGATGAAAGGGAAGAACCTGAAACCAAGATTACTCTACCTGGCGAGGATGTCATTCATATTGGATAGAGAAAACAAAAGCTTTAAAGACAAGCAAAAGCTAAGAGAATTCAGCACCACCAAACCAGCTCTACAACAAATGTTAAAGGAACTTCCCTAACTGGGAAACACAAGAGAGGAAAAGGACCTACAAAACAAAAACAGAACAATTAAGAAAATTGTAATGTGAATATACATATTGATAATTATCTTAAATGTAAATGGATTAAATGTTCCAACCAAAAGACATAGACTGGCTGAATGGATACAAAAACAAGACCCAAACATATGCTAGCTACAAGAGACCCACCTCAGACGTAGGGACACATACAGACTGAAAGTGAAGGGATGGAAAAAGATATTCCATGCAAATGGAAATCAAAAGAAAGCTGGAGTAGCAATACTTGTATCAAATAAAATAGACTTTAAAACAAAGAAAATTACAAGAGACAAGGAAGGACACGACATAATGATCAAGGGAACAATCCAAGAAGAAGATATGACAGTTGTAAATATTTATGCACCCGATATAGGAGCACCACAATACCTAAGGCAAATGCTAAGAGATATAAAAGAGGAAATCAACAGTAACACAGTAATAGTGGGGAACTTTAACACCTCACTTACACCAATGGAAAGATCATCCAGACAGAAAATTAATTAGGAAACCCAAGATTTAAAGGACATAATAGACCAGATATATTTAATTGATATTTATAGAAAACAGCTACACTTTCTTCTCAAGTGTACATGGCACATTCTCCAGGATAGATCACATCCTGGGTCACAACACAGCCTTGTTAAATTTAAGAAAATTGAAATCATATCAAGTATCTTTTCTGACCAGCACACTATGAGATTAGAAATAAATTACAGGAAAAAATGTAAAAAACACAAACAGATGGAGGCTAAACAATACATTACTAAATAGCCAAGAGATCAGTGAAGAAATCAAAGAGGAAATCAGAAAATATCTAGAGACAAATGACAACAAAAACACAACAATCCAAAAGCTACAGGATGCAGCAAAAGCAGTTCTAAGAGGGAAGTTTATAGCAATACAATCGTAACTCAAGAAACAAGAAAAATCTCAAATAAACAATCTAACCTTACAACTAAAGAAACTAGAGAAAGAAGAACAAACAAAACCCAAAGTTAGTAGGAGGAAATAAATCATAAAGATCAGAGCAGAAAAAAAAATGAAGTAGAAACAAAGAAAACAATAATAAAGAGCAATAAAACTAAAACCTGGTACTTTGACAAGATAAACAAAATTGATAAACATTTAGCGAGACCCATCAAGAAAAAGAGGGAGAGGACTCAAATCAGTAGAATTAGAAATGAAAGAAGTTACAACGGACAATGCAGAAATACAAAGCGTCATAAGAGACTACTACAAGCAACTCTAGGCCAATAAAATGGACAACCTGGAAGAAATGGACAAATTCTTATAAAGGTATAACCTTCCAAGACTGAAGCAGGAATAAATAGAAAATATGAGCAGACCAATCACAAGTAATGAAATTGAAACTGTAATTAAAAATCTTTCAACAAACAAAAGTCCAGGACCAGATGGCTTCACAGGTGAATTCTATCAAACATTAAGAGAAGAGCTAATACCTATCATTCTCAAACTCTTCCAAAAAACTGCAGAGAGAGTGCCACTCCCAAACACATTCTACAAGGCCACCATCACCCTGAAAACAAAGCCAGACAAAGATACTATGAAAAAAGAAAATTACAGACCAATATCAGTGATGAATAAAGATGTAAAAATCCTCTACATAATACTAGCAAACAGAATCCAAGAACACATTAAAAGGATACTACACCATGATCAAGTGGGATTTATCCCAGGGATGCAGGGATTCTTCAATATATGCAAATCAATCAATGTGATACACCCATTAACAAATTGAAGAAGAAAAACCATATGATTATCTCAATAGATGCATAAAAAGTTTTGACAAAATTCAACACCCATTTATGATAAAAGCTCTCCAGAATGTGGGCATAGTGTGAAACTACCTCAACATAATAAAGACTATATGCAACAAACCAACAATAAACATCATTCTCAATGGTGAAAAACTGAAAGCATTTCCTCTAAGATCAGGAACAAGACAAGGATGTCCACTCTCGCCAGTATTATTCAACATATTTTTGGAAGTCCTAGCCACAGCAATCATAGAAAAAAAAGAAACAAAAGGACTACAAACTGGAAAAGAAGAGCTAAAACTGTCTCAGTTTGTGGATGATATGATACTATACATAGAGAATCCTAAAGATGTCACCAGAAAACTACTAGATCTAATCAATGAATTTGGTAAAGTAGCAGGATACAAAATTAATGCATAGAAATCTCTTGCATTCCTATACACTAACTATGAAAGATCAGAAAGAGAAAATAAGGAAACAATCCCATTCACCGTTGCAATGGAAAGAATAAAATACCTAGGAATAAACTTACCTAAAGAGACAAAACACCTGTATGCAGAAAACTATAAGACACTGATGAAAGAAATCAAAGATGAAACAAACAGATAGGGAGATACACCATGTTTTTAGATTGGAAGAATCAATATTGTGAAAATAACTACACTACCCAAAGCAATCTACATATTCAATGCAATCCCTATCAAATTACCGATAGCATTTTTCACAGAAGTAGAACAAAGGTTTTAAAATTTGTGTGGAGGCACAAAAGACCCCAAATAGCCAAAGCAACCTTAAGGGAAAAATACCGAGCTGGAAGAATCAGACTCCCTGACTTCTGACTATACTACAAAGCTACAGTAATAAAGACAATATGGTACTGGCACAAAAACAGAAATATACATCAATGGAACAAGATAGAAAACCCAGAGATAAACACACTCACCTATGGTCAACTAATCTATGACAAAGGAGGCAAGGATATACAATGGAGAAAAGACAGTCTCCTCAATAAGTGGTGCTGGGAAAACTGGACAGCTTCATGTAAAAGAATGAAACTAGAACACTCCCTAACAGTATACACAAAAATAAACACAAAATGAATTAAAGACCTAAATGTAAGATGAGAAACTATAAAACTCTTAGAGGAAAACATAGGTAGAATGCTCTTTTTTTTAAAACATCTTTATTGGAGTATAATTGCTTTAAAATGGCATGTTAGTTTCTGCTTTATAACAAAGTGAATCAGTTATACATATACATATGTTCCCATATCTCTTCCCTCTTGCATCTCCCTCCCTCCCACCCTCCCTATCCCACCCCTCTAGGTGGACACAAAGCACCGAACTGATCTCCCTGTGCTATGTGGCTACTATCTATTTTACATTTGGTAGTGTATATATGTCCATGTCAGTCTCTCACTTCATCCCAACTTACCCTTCCCCAGCCCCCTGTCCTCAAGTCCACTCTACATGTCTGCATATTTATTCCTGTCCTGCCCCTCGGTTCATCAGAATCTTTTTTTAGATTCCATATATATGTGTTATCATACAGTATTTGTTTTTCTCTTTCGGACTTACTTCTCTCAGTATGACACTCTTTAGGTTAATCCACTTCAATAAAAATAACTCAATTTCATTTATTTTTATACCTTAGTAATATTCCATTGTATATAAGTGCCACACATCTTCTTAATTCATTCATCTGTCAATGGACACTTAAGTTACTCCCATGTCTTGTCTATTGTAAATAGTGCTGCAGTGAACATTGTAGTATATGACTCTTTTTGAGTTATGTTTTTCTCAGGTTATATGCCCAGTCATGGGATTGCTGGGTTGTATGGTAGTTCTCTTTTTAGTTTTTTAAGGAACCTCCATACTGTACTCCATAGTGGCTGTATCAACTTACGTTCCCACCAACAGTGCAAGAGTGTTCCCTTTTCACCACACCCTCTCCAGCATTTATTGTTTGTACATTTTTTGATGATGGCCATTCTGACCTGTGTGAGCTGAGACCTCCTTGTAGTTTTGATTTCCATTTTTCCAATGATTAGTAATGTTGAGGATTCTTTCCTGTGTTTGTTGGCAATCTGTATATCTTCTTTAGAGAAAGGTCTATTTAGGTCTTCTACCCATTTTTGGATTGGGTTGTTTGTTTTTTTCGATATTTCAGCTGCATGAGCTGCTTGTATATTTTGGAGATCAATCCTTTGTCAGTTGCTTCGTTTGCAAATATTTTGTCCCATTCTGAGGGTTGTATATTCATCTTGTTTATGGTTTCCTTTACTGTGCAAAAGCCTTTAAGTTTCATTAGTTTGTTTATTTTTGTTTTTATTTCCCATTTGTTTATTTTTGTTTTTATTTCCCTTTCTCTAAAAGGTGTATCAAAAAGGATCTTGTGATTTATGTCATAGAGTGTTCTGCCTATGTTTTCCTCTAAGAGTTTTATAGTGGCTGGCCTTACATTTAGGTCTTTAATTCATTTTGAATTTATTTTTGTGTATGGTGTTAGGGAGTGTTCTAATTTCATTCTTTTACATGTAGCTGTTCAGTTTTCCCAGCACCATTTATTGAAGAGGCTGACTTTTCTGCATTGTATATTCTTGCCTCCTTTGTCAAAGATAAGGTGACCATATGTGCATGAGTTTATCTCTGGGCTTTCTATCCTGTTCCATTGATCAATATTTCTGTTTTTATGCCAGTACCATACTGTCTTGATTACTGTAGCTTTGTACTTTAGTGTGAAGTCAGGGAGCATGATTCCTCCAGCTCCATTATTCTTTCTCAAGATTGCTTTGGCTATTCGGGATCTTTTGTGTTTCCAATCAAAATTGTGAAATTTCTGTTCTAGTTCTGTGAAAAATGCCATTGGTAGTTTGATAGGAATTGCATTGAATATGTAGATTGCTTTGGGTAGTATAGTCATTTTTACAATGTTGATTCTTCCAATCCAAAAACATGGTATATCTCTCCAACTGTTTGTATCATCTTTAATTTCTTTTATCAGTCTCTTATAGTTTTCTGCATACAGGTCTTTTGTCTTCTTAGGTAGGTTTATTACTAGGTATTTTATTCTTTTCTTTGCAATGGTAGATGGGAGTGTTTCCTTAATGCCTCTTTCAGATTTTTCATCATTAGTGTATAGGAAAGCAAGAGATTTCTGTGCATTAATTCTGTACCCTGCTACTTTACCAGATTCATTGATTAGCTCTTGTAGTATTCTGGTAGCATATTTAGGATTCTCTATGTATGGTATCACGTCATCTGCAAACAGTGACAGTTTTAATTTTTTAATTCTTCTTTTCCAATTTGGATTGCTTTTATTTCTTTTTCTTCTCTGATTGTTGTGGCTGAAACTTCCGAAACTATGGTGAAAGTGGGCAACCTTGTCTTTTCCCTGATCTTAGTGGAAATGGTTTCAGTTTTTCACCATTGAGAATGATGTTGGCTGTGGGTTTGTCATTTATGGCCTTTATTATGTTGAGTTAAGTTCCCTCTATGCCTACTTTCTGGAGGATTTTTATCATAAATCAATGTTGAATTTTGTCAAAAGGTTTCTCTGCATCTATTGAGATGATCATATGGTTTTATTCTTTAATTTGTTAATATGGTGTATCACATTGATTGATTTGTGTATACTATAGAATACTTGCATTCCTGGGATAAACCCCACTTGATCATGGTGTATAATCCTTTTAGTGTGCTGTTGGATTCTCTTTGCTAGTATTTTGTTGAGGATTTTTGCATCTATATTCATCAGTGATATTGGTCTGTAGTTTTCTTTTTTTGTGACATCTTTGTCTGGTTTTGGTATCAGGGTGATGGTGGCCTCGCAGAATGAGTTTGGGAGTGTTTCTCTCTCTGGTATATTTTGAAAGAGCTTGAGAAGCATAGGTGTTAGCTCTTCTCTTAATGTTTGATAGAATTTGCCTGTGAAGCCATTTGGTCCTGGGCTTTTGTTTGTTGGAAGATTTTTAATCACAGTTTCAATTTCAGTGCTTATAATTTGTCTGTTTATATTTTTAATTTCTTCCTGGTTCAGTCTCTGATGGTTGTGCTTTTCTAAGAATGTGTCCATTTCTTCCAGGTTGTCCGTGTTTTTTTTTTTTTGTTTTTTTTTTGTTTTTTTTTTTTTGCGGTACACGGGCCTCTCATTGTTGTGGCCTCTCCCGTTGCGGAGCAACAGGCTCCGGACGTGCAGGCTCAGCAGCCATGGCTCACGGGCACAGCCGCTCCATGGCATGTGGGATCTTCCCAGACCGGGGCACGAACCCATGTCCCCTGCATTGGCAGGCAGACTCTCAAACACTGCACCACCAGGGAAGCCCCCCAGGTTGTCCATTTTATTGGTATATAGTTACTTGTAGTAATCTCACATGATCCTTTGTATTTCTGCAGTGTCAGTTGTTACTTCTTCTTCTTAATTTCTACTTCTATTGATTTGAGCCTTCTCCTTTTTTTTCTTCATGAGTCTAGCTAATGTTTTAACACTTTTATTTATCTTCTTAAACAACTAGCTTTTATTTTTATTGATCTTTGCTATCATTTCCTTTTTTTTCCATTTATTTCCAATCTGATCTTTATGATTTCTATCCTTTTGTTAACTTTGGGGTTTTTTGTTCTTCCTTCTGTAATTGGTTTATGTGTAAGGTTACATTGTTATTTGAGTGGTTTCTTGAGTTAGGATTGTATTGCTATAAACTTCCCTCTTAGAACTGCATTTGCTACATTCCATAGATTTTGGGTCATCGTGTTTTCATTGTCATTAGCTTCCAGATATTTTTTGATTTTCTCTTTGATTTCTTCAGTGATCTCTTGGTTATTTTGTAGCATATTGTTTAGCGTCCATGTGTTTGTATTTTTTACAGATTTTTTCCTGTAATTGATATCTAGTCTCATAACATTGTTTTCAGAAAAGATACTTGATAGGATTTCAATTTTCTTAAATTTACCAAGGCTTGTTTTGTGACCCAAGATATGATGTATCCTGGAGAATGTTCCATGAGCACTTGAGAAGAAAGTGTATTCTGTTGTTTTTGGATCAAATGTCCTATAAATATCAATTAAGTCCATCTTGTTATGTGTCACTTAAAGCTTCTGTTTCCTTATTTATTTTCATTTTGGGTGATCTGTTTATTAGTGAAAGGTGGGGTGTTAAAGTCCCCGACTATGATTGCATTACTGTCGATTTCCCCTTTTATAGCTGTTAGCATTTGCCTTATGTATTGCAGTGCTCCTTTGTTGGGTGTGTAAATATTTATAATTATTATATATTCTTGGATTGATCTCTTGAGCATTATGTAGTGTCCTTCTTTGTCTTTTGTATTAGTCTTTGTTTTAAAGTCTATTTTGTCTGATATGAGAATTGCTACTCCATCTTTGTTTTGATTTCCATTTGCATGGAATATCCTTTTCCATCCTCTCACTTTCAGTCTGTATGTGTCCCTAGGTCAGAAGTGGGTGTCTTGTAGACAGCATTTGAATAGGTCTTGTTTTTGTATCCATTCAGCCAGTCAATGTGTTTTCATTGGAGCCTTAAACCATTTATATTTAAGGTAGTTATTTCTATGTATGTTCCTATTACCATTTTCTTAATTTTTCTGGGTTTGTTATTGTAGGTCTCTTCCTTCTCTTGTGTTTCCTGCCTAGAGATGTTTCTTTAGTATTTGTTGTAAAGCTGATTTGGTGGTGCTGAATTCTCTTAGCTTTTGCTTGTTTGTAAAGTTTTTAATTTCTCCATCTAATATGAATGAGATTCTTGCTGGGTAGCATAATCTTGGTTGTAGTTTTCTCCCTTTCATCACTTTAAATATGTCATACCACTCCATTCTGGCTTCCAGAGTTTCTCCTGAAAGATCAACTGTTAACCTTATGGGGATTTCCTTGTATGTTATTTGTTGTTTTCCCCTTGATGCTTTTAATACTTTTACTTTGTAGTTACTTTGTGATAGTTTGATTAATATGTAGTTACTTTGTGATAGCTTAATATGTGTCTTGGTGTGTTTCTCCTTGGATTTTTCCTGTATGGGACTCTCTGCACTTCCTGGACTTGATTGACTATTTCCTTTCCCATATTAAGGAAGTTTTCAACTATAATCTCTTCAAATATTTTCTAGTGCCATTCTTTTTCTCTTCTTCTTCTCGGACCCCTATAATTTGAATGTTGGTATGTTTAATATTATCCCAGAGGTCTCTGAGACTGTCCTCATTTCTTTTCATTCTTTTTTCTTTTTCCTGCTCTGCAGTAGTTACTTCCACTACTTTATTTTCTAGGTCACTTATCCCTTCTTCTCCCTCAATTATTCTGTTCTTGATACCTTCTAGAGAACTTTTAATTTCATTTATTGTGTCATTCATCATTTTTGTTTTCTCTTTAGTTTTCTAGGTCCTTGTTAAATGTTTCTTATATTTTCTCCATTTTATTTCCAAGATTTTGGATCATCTTTACTATCATTACTGTGAATTCTTTTTCAGGTAGACTGCCTATTTCCTCTTCGTTTGTTTGGTCTGGTGGGTTATTACCTTGCTCCTTCATCTGCTGCGTATTTCTCTGTCTTCTCATTTTGCTTAACTTACTGTGTTTGGGGTCTCGTTTTCACAAGCTGCAGGTCCATAGTTCCCGTTGATTTTTTGTGTGTGCCCCCAGTGGATAAGGTTGGTTCAGTGGGTCCTGTAGGCTTCCTGTTGGAAGCAGCTGATGCCTGTGTTCTTGTGGATGTGGCTGGATCTTTCCTTTCTTGTGGGCAGGACCGCATTCAGTGGTGTGTTTTGGGGTGTCTGTGACCTTATTATGATTTTAGGCACCCTCTCTGTTAATGGGCTGTGTTGTGTTCCTGTCTTGCTAGTTATTTGCCATAGTGTGTCTAGCACTGTAGCTTGCTGGCCGTTGAGTGAAGCTGGGTCTTAGCCTTGAGATGGAGATCTCTGGGAGAGCTTTTGCCATCTGATATTATGTGGAGCCAGGAGGTCTCTGGTGGACCAATGTCCTGAACTCGGCTCTCCTACCTCAGAGGCTCAGGCCTGACACCCGGCTGGAGCTCCAAGACCCTGTCAGCCACACAGCTCAGAAGCAAAGGGAGAAGAAATAGAAAGAAAGAAAGAAAGAAAGAAAGAAAGAAAGAAAGAAAGAAAGAAAGAAAGAAAGAAAGAAAGAAAGAAAGAAAGGAAGGAAGGAAGGAAGGAAGGAAGGAAGGAAAAAAGAAAGAAAGAAAGAAGAAAGAAGGAAGGAGAAAGAAAGAAAGAGAAGAGAAAGAAAGAGATAGAAGGAAATAAGGAAAAGTTATTTAAATAAAAAATAAATTATTAAAAAAATTAAAATGTAATTTATAAAAAAGAAAGAGAGAAAGAGAGAGCAGCCAAACCTAAAAACAAATCCAACAGTGATAAGAAGCACTAAAAACTATACAAAAAAAAAAACCAGACAGAGAAAACGCTTGGACAAATGGTAAAAGCAAAGCTATACAGAAAAAAATCACACAAAGAAGCATACACATACATACTCACAAAAAGAGAAAAAAGAAAAAGAAAATATATATCTACATATTAAAAAAAAAAAAGGAAGAGAGCAAATCTACAGTTGCTTCCAAAGTCCACCCTCTCAATTTTGAGATGATTCGTTGTCTGTTCAGGTATTCCACAGATGCAGGCTACATCAAGTTGATTGTGGAGATTTAATCCGCTGCTCCTGAGGCTGCTGGGAGAAATTTCCCTTTCTCTTCTTTATTCGCACAGGTCCTGGGGTTCAGCTTTGGATTTGGCCCCACCTCTGCATGTAGGTTGCCTGAGGGCATCTGTTCCTGCCCAGACAGGATAGGGTTAAAGCAGCAGCTGATTAGGAGGCTCTGGCTCACTCAGGTCAGGGGGAGGGTGATGTACAGCATGTGGGGCTAGCAACGCATGTGATCACCACCTGTGATGGCAGAGGTTGACGTGACATTGCCACAGCCTGAGGAGTGCCATGTGTTCTCCCGGGAAAGTTGTCCCTGGATCTCGGGACCCTGGCAGTGGCGGGCTGCACAGGCTCCCAGTGGAGTGTGGGTAGTGACACGTACCTACACACAGGATTCTTGGTGGCAGCGGCAGCAGCGTTAGCGCTTCATGCCCATCTCTGGGGTCTGAGCTGATAGCCATGGCTCGTGCCTGTCTCTGGAGCTCGCTTAGGCACTGCTCTGCCTTCTGTGGGCACACTGGGAAGGAATCCCCTTTCTTTGTACCCCCAGAAACAATGGTCACTTGCCTCTTCAGCAGGTCCAGACACTTTCCCCAGCTCCCTCCCGGCTAGCTGTGGCGCACTAGCCTCCTTCAGGCTGTGTTCACACAGCCAACCCCAGTCCTCTCCCTGGGATCCGACCTCTGAAGCCCGAGCCTCAGATCCCAGCCCCCACCCACCCCGGCTGGTGAGCAGACAAGCCTCTCAGGCTGGTGAGTGCTGGTCAGCACTGATCCTCTGTGGGGGAATCTCTCCGCTTTGCCCTCTGCAACCCTGTTGCTGCACTCTCCTCTGTGGCTACCAAGCTTCCCCCCCCCCACTCAACCCCCATCTCCACCAGTGAAGGGGCTTCCTAGTGTATGGAAACTTTTCTTCCTTCACACCCAAAGGTGCAGGTCCCATCTCTATTGTTTTGTCTCTGTTTTTTTCTTTTTTCTTTTGCCCTAACCAGGTACATGGGGAGTTTCTTGCCTTTTGGGAAGTCTGAGGTCTTCTGCCAGCGTTCAGTAGGTGTTCTGTAGGAGTTGTTCAGTTGCTGGAAGGAAAGTGATCTCCACATCATACTCCTCCACCATCTTGATGATCCCTCTAATCCTCTCCAGAACACTCTTTGACATAAAGCACAGCAAGACCCCTTTTGACCCACCTCCTAGAGTAATGGAAATAAAAACAAAACAAAAAAATGGGACCTAATGAAACTTAAAAGTTTTTGCACAGCAAAGGAAACTATAAACAAGACAAAAAGACAAGCCTCAGAATGGGAGAAAATATTTTCAAATGAATCAATGGACAAAGGATTAATCTCCAAAACATATAAATAGCTCATGCAGCTCAATATTAAAAAAACAAAAACCCAATCCCAAAATGGGCAGAAGACCTAAATAGACATTTCTCCAAAGAAGACATACAGATGGCCAAGTGGCACATGAAAAGCTGCTCAACATCACTAATTACTAAAGAAATGCAAATCAAAACTACATTGAGGTATCACCTCACATGGGTCAGAATGGGCATTATTAGAAAATCTACAAACAGCAAATGCTGGAGAGGGTATGGAGAAAAGGGGACTCTCTTGCACTGTTAGGGGGAATGTAAATTGATATAGCCACTATGGAGAACAGTATGAAGTTTCCTTAAATAACTAAAAATCGAATTCCCATATGACTCAGCAATCCCACTATTGGGCATATACCCAGAGAAAACCATAATTCAAACAGATACACGCACCCCAATGTTCATTGCAGCACTATTTATAATAGCCAGGTCATGGAGGCAACCTATATGCCCCCCAACAGACTAATGTATAAAGAAGATGAGGTACATGGGCTTCCCTGGTGGCGCAGTGGTTGAGAGTCTGCCTGCCGATGCAGGGGACACGGGTTCATGCCCCAGTCAGGGAAGATTCCACATGCCGCGGGGCGGCTGGGCCCATGAGCCATGGCCGCTGAGCCTGCACGTCGGGAGCCTGTGCTCCGCAGCGGTACATATATACAATGGAATATTACTCAGTCATAAAAAGGAACGAAATTGGCTCATTTGTAGAGACATGGATAGACCTAGAGACTCTCATACAGAGTGAAGTAAGTAAGAAAGAGAAAAACAAATATCATATATTAACACATATATGTGGAATCTAGAAAAATGGTACAGGTGAACCGGTTTGCAAGGCAGAAATAGAGACAAAGATATAGAAAACAAAAATATGGACACAAAGAAGGGAAAGTGGGGGGAGGGTTGTTGGTGGTGATGAGATGAATTGGGAGACTGGGAATGACATATATATACTTATATGTATAAAATAGATAACTAATAAGAACCTGCTGTATAAAAAGTAAATTAATTAAATTACATTAAAAAAGAAAAATTGGGTTTTCTTTTTTAACTTTTAATTTTATATTGGAGTATAGTTGATTAATAATGTTGCATTAGTTTCAGGTGTACAACAAAGTGATTCAGTTACAAATATACATGTATTATTCTTTTTCAAATTCTTTTCCCAGTCAGGTAGTTACATAATATTGAGCAGGGTTCCCTGTGCTATACAGGTGGTCCTTGTTGGTTATCCATTTTAAATATAGATCAATGAATTCTTTTTCAGTAAGATCATCTCCCTATTGCAGGGTGAGCTAATGTATGGGTTAATCCACCCATGAGCTCTGTGAATAGGCAGCACACCCTAAGGGGCTTTGTTCACCTGGATGTTCTTAATGATTAGAGAATCTACATCTAAACCACTAAATTCAGTATTATTCTGCGTTTTTAAGCAAGTGCAGCAAGACGTCAGCACTCTTTTGGGGCCACGGATCCTGTGTCCAGACCCACTGTTTTGCCTGAGCAAACCTACCAACTCCACCACTGTAGTAATGGAATGGTGCACACTTGCTTTTGTAAAGTGTCATCTTTCAGATACTTGGTGGCTATTCAGATATACATACGCTTGATGGCCTGTGCAGTTTCACAGGTGTTCTTAAAGTGCACACAAAGATTTAAAACTCTTGAAATGCATGATTTTGTGGGATTTTTCTCAGTCAAGTGCATAGCAAACAGTTTTCAGATATCACCTTAGTCTACTTGCAGAAAGAGCAAGATGAAATATTTTTGAAAAATATACTTGTAGTATGTCATCAGAAAACTAAAGAAATGGTGTTCTGTTGAGAAGTCTTGGATAAAAATATGTTTGGTTGCCAGATCCTTGTGAGTCAAAATCCACAGATAATAATTGAGAACTAAAACTTCCTTTAGATCAAATGAGTATTGGGTATAGAATTTCTCAGACTTGTCTGTAAGCATGCTAATGTGGGATCTCTTTGTTGTGGTCTCTTTTCCTCCCCTCTGGGTCTCACACATATTTCATGGTTGGCTCCATAATTCCTGCTCAAATCTGTTCTCTCACCTATTTTTCCACTTTCATTGAGGTACATCAATCCATTCAATCCATTCAGCTAGGAAATTCTGTCATCCATCTCTCCCCATCCAACTGGCCAAGTCCTAGTGATTCTGCTTTTTTTTAAAATTTATTATTTTTAAAATTATTTTTATTTATTTATTTTTATTGAAGTATAGTTGATTTACAATGTTGTGTTAGTTTCAGGTGTATAGCAAAGTGATTCAGTTATGCACATATATATCTATTCTTTTTCAGATTCTTTCCTCTTACAGGCTATTGCAGAATATTGAGTAGAGTTCCCTGTGCTATATAGCAGGTCCTTGTTGGTTATCTATTTTATACATAGTGGTGTGGATTCTGCTTCTTAAACCTCCCTCAACTCTTTCCTTTCATTTTTAGCCTCTCTATGATAGCTTTAGTTAGGCCCTCATTTCTCTCACTTAGATTTAGAAATTATGTTAGTTTATCTCTCTGCTTCAGTCTCTTTCTTTCCAATTCACCTTCCCTATTAGCATAAGTGTTTTCTCTCTCAGCTATCTAAGTGATATGTCATTCCCTACTTAAAGACTCAAATACTTGTATGGCTCCTTATTGCCTGTGAGAGTGCTGTTTATATTTTTTAATGTTACAATATGCTGTAATAAGGGCTAGAGTTGACACATGCAAGATATATCAGTGTTGCAAAAGTGGGTAAGAGCAACACTAAGCTGTTATGATGCAAAACTTCCTTTATCTTCTTCACTACTCAAAGGAGGGATCACACCCTTGGAATAGGGGATGATTTACAAAAAAACTGGATACTTTTTTTGTAAAATTAAGATACTTAATTTACTTTTCAGTAAATTAAGCTGAACCTAGAACACAGGTTTTGGAGTCAAATAGTCATAAATTCAATTTTCTGATATACCATATAGGAGATGTGTATTTGGGCAGGTCATTATACCTATCTAAGTCCAGTTTTTCACCTGTGAATTGAGGATAATTATGCCTGTATGAGAGTTTCTGTGACAGTTCATTAAGGCAATTGATTTAATGCCCTGGACACAGTGCCTAGTACATAGTATGTAACCATAAGTGTTAGTTCTCATCCCTGTAAAGACATGTAGGGATACAAGAGAATGCCTCACTGTGAAAAGTTATTTCAAGCAGGAAAAAGCACACAAAATGGCCTGTCCATGGGGAACAGTGTGGCCTATTTGAGGAACTCTAAGTGACAAAGAGGCTTGAAAGGGAAAAAAAACAGAAGATGAGAATTGAGATAAAGTAGTGGCTTGTTCATAGAGGGCCTTATGATCTATTTTACCTTCTGGGCTTTCTTCTCTTTGATCTCTTCAATCAAGCCTCTTCAGTTTTCTTGTCATTTTCATTACCTTCATAACTAAGCTTATGAACTTCGTAGACCATATTCACTGCTTCTTTTTCCTCAACCCACTTCAGTCTAGAATTTAGCCCTATCACTCCACTGACATTATCATCATCAATGTCACCAACAAATTCTTAATGGTCATATCAAATGGACACTTGTCAGTCCACAGTTTTCTTGAACTCTTGGCAAGATTTTGATATATTACTCGCCTTTTGGAAGATCACTTCCTTCTTGACTTTGATTATTTTTTTCACTCTCATGGTTTTATTCTGATCTCTCTGTACCTTCCTTTTCCATCTCTTTCAAGAGATCTTAATCCTTTGCTATCTTTTAAATGTGTGATTCTGTCCTTGGATCTTTTCTTTCTTCATTCTGGATTCTCTCATCCTCAAAAGTGACATCAGGTATCCACTAAGTACTTATTATTCTCAAATCTAAAATATATCTGTCATCCACACCTCTCTACTTATAACTTCCATCTCCCCACTAGACTAAGTTTTATAAGAGCCAAAACCATATTTTCCTTGTTCACTCCTTTGAACAACTATCTGACTGTGGTAGACTGTACTTCTCTTCTCAGTTCTTTGACCCTTGCTGTATTCATATCGATGTGACTTTACATTCCCTCCTTTAGAGACAGCATACTTTCCCCCAACAAACTGATATAAGACTTGGCCAAATGACTTGCTTTGATCAATGCAGTATGGGCAAAGTGACACTATGTCAGTTCCAAACCTACTCATAAGAAATGTCATGTCCATCATTAAAAAGTCCACAAACAATAAATGCTGGCGACGGTGTAGAAAAGGGAACCCTCTTACACTGCTGATAGAAATATAAATTGCTTCAGCCACTATGGAGAACAGTATGGAGGTTTCTCAAAAAACTAAAAACAGAGCTACGATGTGATCCTGCAATCCCACTCCTGGGCATATATCCAGAAAAAAACTATAATTTGAAGAGATACATGCACCCCTATGTTCATAGCAGCACTATTTACAATAGCCAAGACAGGGAAACAACCTAAATGTCCATCGACAGATGAATGGATAAAGAAAATGTACATATGTACAATGGAATATTACTCAGCCATTAAAAAGAATGAAATAATGCCATTTGCAGCAACATGGGTGGACCTAGAGATTATCATACAAAGAGAAGTAGGTCAGAAAGAGAAAGACAAATACCATATGATATCACATATGTGAAATCTGCAATATGACACAAGTGAATTTATCTATGAAACTGAAACAGACTCACAGAGAACAGACTTGTGGTTGCCAAGCGGGAGAGAAAGATTGGGAATTTGGGATTAGTAGATGTGAACTATTATATATAGGAGGTATAAACAACAAGGTCCTACTGTATAGCACAGGGAACTATATTCAATATACTGTAATAAACCATAGTGGAAAAGAGTATGAAAAAGAATATACATAACAGAATCACTTTGCTGTACACCAGAAACAAACTCAACATTGTAAATCAACTATACTTCAATAAAATAAAGTTAAAAAGAAGTGCCATGTGTTCCCACCCTCCCTTCTGGGAGTTTTCAGACTCTGTCATGAGAAGAGCTTTCTCTGGGAAACTGGTGCCCCTTCAGCCTGAAGCCCAGAGTGATTCTGATGGAACAGAACCATCCCAGTGATCCTTCAGGTGTGCAGAGTGAAGCAGAACAACTCCAACCAACCCACAGTTTTGTGAATGAGATAATAAAGGAGTATTTTTTAAGCTGCTGAAATTGAGTGATTTGTTATGCAGTATCTTTGTAACTATAGCCAACAGAGACACTAGCTGCATTTCAACCCTTGTGATGGAAAGATAGGGAATATAGGAATAAATCAGATGGATTTATAGATTTAATGGGGTGGCATTGGAGTTTTTGCCTGATTACTTCTATTTCCTCAATGTAGAATGAGAAGACCCTGTTACTTGAGAAGTGGACTGGGGGCAGAAGGAAGGGTGAGAAGAAATTGAAATTATAAAATAAAAGTCTTAAAGCATGTGGAAATGGAGTATGGGAAAAGGTAAACTTGGTTCTTCAGGCAGTCTAGTACTTCTATTCATAAGTTTACTAGCTATACGAATTTTGACTTTTGTGACACATTTTTTATGTTTTCTACTTATTTTTCAAAATCTGAGTCATAATTTTCTTTTGAATTTGTGTGAGTTTCTTCATGTACCAAGGTATTATGCTTTGGCATGCTTTTTATAAGTCTTTTTCCATTTGGGAGGTCGCCTTATATTTTTGCTCATGATTTTGGGCATACAGAATATTTTATTTTATTTATATGGCCTAGAGAATGTTTTATTTTATTTGAGTGGTAAAATCTATCAGTCACCTCCTTTGTTTTATTTTCCATGCTTCTATCGAAACTTCTATAAAAAGTTCAGGAAAATAAAGTTTTTTTTTTTTCTTTTTTAGCACTACAGAATTTTAGAGCTAGACGTCATCATTTTCACATGAGAATTTCATTGAGAAAGATGTGGTTTAGAGAGGCTAGAAGACCTCTAAGCGGTACAGCCTAGGGCAGAAAGCAGTTCTGCCTAACTCCTGGGCAGTTTATGATACTAACCGATGGTCCCAATCCCAGCTCTTTTGATAATATCTAATATTCCAAAGCTAGGAAGCCTCAAATTTCACTTATGCTCATATGGCATAGAGATGATAACAGAAAGCTACTTTGTTCTCTGGATGGTCTAGAGCAGGGGTCCCCAACCCCCGGGCCATGGACTGCTACCGGTCCCCGGCCTGTTAGGACCCTGGCCACAGAGCAGGAAGTGAGCGGTGGGCAAGCAAGCCAAGCTTCATCTGCCGCTCCCCATCGCTCCCCATCGTTCATATTACCACCTGAACCATCCCCCACAAAAAAGTTTGGAGACCGCTGATCTAGAGAATTAGGCTTTTTGGGCTGTGCCTCTTTCCTGGTGCTGCCAGACTGCAATTCTCGTTTATGACACCTGTGCCTTGTTACTTTTTGTGTCTCTACGAAAGTGTCTCACGGATTCTTTTTAAGTTGAACCTCAAACTGGATCAAAGATACTCGGCTTTTGTTTGAACATGGGATGGAATTCAAATATTATTAAAAGTTTAAAGCATAACAGTAGAGTGGGGTTATCTGCTGTAAACACAATTTTAATATTTTTGGCTGTATCAATGAAATTCTATGCAGTTTGTGCTTTTGGAGGGAATCTCCCCTATATAATAGTATTTTCCTTCAGTTGCTAGTGCAAAGAGGAAGAAAAAGGAAAATCATTTTTGAGAATTTTAGCATGTAAAAACTAGCACAGAGAGGTTGGAACATAGTCCTAGGAGCAAGGAGGCACTTTTATTTAGTTGTATGGATTTCAAAATAAGAATTTCCCCTCAAAATCTTTCCTAGTTGAAAATTATTCAGATGTTAAGCAAAATTTCTAATTAACTAGTCACTTTGCAATGAGATCTTTAAGAGAACCGTTGAATCTGATGTTGTAAAGAAAAACTTTTGTATTCAAATTGGCACATCGAAAAGAGGAGGGGATCATTCTTAATATTCTCAGTTGTTATTTTCCACAAATCCACTCAATGCTAGTCAGAAAAATTTTGCTACAGCTGTTAATCCAGGCAGGCATAACTTTCTCCACATGATTATGTGAATATTTAAGTCTCTGTCCCACTAACAAGAGCACAATAGCACTTTTACAAATAGCTAGAAACATTTTCAGCTGGCAGAAGTTCTTACCAGGCATGAAATTTTTACTAGTCCTGCTATGTACATTGTGATAATGATGACACATCTCTTAGCCATCAGTATCTGTATCTTGAGCATGCCCAGTAACATTCCCATAGATTATTATTTACATTTTTATTAATACCCTTCTTGGAGAATTTGTCTTTTAGTAAAAGCAGCCTTAGTTTTTGCTAATTTGCTTAACAAGTTGTGTGTGGGTATCTGTGTGTTTGTATGCATGTGTATATCTGTGTGTTTTACTTAAAAACCTTTGGCTTAGGTGAGCTTTGTTCTCTGAGTCTCTGGGCAGCTTGTTTTCTCAGTTGTGTACATTTTCTTGAAAACAAGAGCCCTCAGCTAATGAGAAATATACAATATCTTAGAAAGGAGCAAGTCCCCATCTGCTAGGCTTTGTATTTTTTTCTGATTTTCCATAGCAAGGGAGTATTTTGACTTTCTACCCCTGATATTGAGTAGGCCAGCTTGAATGCTACGGAAAGTACTTACGTAGCCAGTTAGAGGTGATGGGTGCAGGAGTAACTGCTACGTTGTGGATTGAGTCCTACCAGGTAACATGTAAAACAGTGAGTTTATGAATAGCTTAGCAGCATGTCTGCATCTATATTGTTGTATTTCTCAGTTGGAGTATCAATGACATTTCATGTAAACCAATTCTTTACTAGACTGGATTTCCAGGAATACACAAAGGATATTTACATCCTTGGTCACTGCCAACATAATGCAAGTAACACACCGCAGTCATTCTGATGATCCGAAATGCCCTCACACATTTTCAGATGCTTCAAAGAGTGATAGGTGACACCCCAGCTTGAGAACCACTAAATGAAAGATTTCATAAAGATATTATAGACACATTTAATAAAATGTTCCTGGCACCCCCAGCTAAGGAAACCAGCTCCTGATGCAGGGGACAGAGAGGGGAAATGACACGGATTTATTCTATGCTGAGACTTCTGCAATGGTTCTATTTTAGATCTGAACTGACTCCTTGAACCAGGAGTGTTTTTTGTTTTTGTTTCTGTTTTGAAACTAACTCAACGTATCAAGTCCATAAACTTGTTCTATCTACCTCTACTTTTTCATGTGGGCAATGAACTGTACTTGGGTGACTTGAGAAATATAGGGAACCTGAAATTTTAGAAGAATATAAATGCATCTAGTTAGATATCACAAAGGCCACATGAGATAATAGTATTCTTTAGTTTTATTAAACAGAACAAAGGTGGCTTTCTTTAGAAAGAAATAACTTAAAAAATGTGAGTATAGAATTTCAATACACACGCATGCATACACACATACACACACACACACACACACACACACACACACCCCTGCATGGAAACCCAAGAATATGAAGAAAATAAGTATAGTGATTCATAGACCATCTTCTCTATGCCAAGTACTTTGCTAGGCAATGAACCTATAGAATCTTTAGTTCTGTAAAGGTTACAGATCACTAAAAGTAAGGTAGGTATATTTTACAAATGAGGAAACTGAAGTGGAGAGAGTTTGAATAACTTGGATATTGGACATGCAATATTTTATACAGCCAGGACTCCAACCCAGTGTGTGATTTCAAAATTTATAGATTTTAATATATTTTTCAGTGCATGTGGATTAGATTACAACAAGAGTAAAGGTGGCATTATTAATTTTATGGGAGTGATTTATCCCAGCTGAAGAAGAATGTTGAGAGTACTGTTTTCAGATATTTCACAAAATTAAGAATGACTGAGAAATTGTGGAGGACTTTGATTCTATAGATATCAACCATGAGTTCCTTAAATTATTGATAATATTGGAATGCTCAGAAGGTAGATGAAGACATAAGTGGACTACTGTGGACATCATTAAACAAATAAAGGACAGTTGATTAGTGAAAGAAAGTAATAGGAACTTTGCAAATAATCATGTAATTTTGAGTTTAAATTGGTAGGGACATTTGTTTCAGAACTTTTCATGTGGTTAAAAATAAAAATTGGAAACTAGAATCTTCTCTTGTATGGAAAGTTGAACAAATTGTGATACATGAAAACCCTGGAAAATTACACAGTCATTCAAAAGAAAGCATTAGATCTATGTCAATTGTCTGGGACAGAGTCCATGATTATAGTCAGGGAGAAAAGCAAGATGCAGAGAGGAATACATAATGTGATCTGTTACTCAGGTTGGATTCTCCAGGAAGCAGAAACTGAGATGGAATTTAGACTGTAGGATAATTATTAGGAATATTTAAGAATCAACACCTATGGAAGGGAGGGGTAAAAAGCAAGACAGGGCAGAGGGTGACACTGAACTGTGAAACAGGACTGATGAGAATCTTGGCTGACCCAGGGGGATGGTCTAGGACTAAAGTGGGCCATCAGAATAATGTCCCTGCACTGGGACAAAATGGCCAGGAAGTCATACTCTGATCTGTATCAGGCACTTACTTGATGTGGGCTGCTCAGGAAATTGTGTGATCTTGGGTGAAGCAGCTCTCTGCAGCCAAGGCAATCCCTGAAGGAAATGGGAGCTGAAGGCATCTGCTGACAGCACCCCCAGCTTCTAGTCCTTCATTGAGGGGAGATCTGGGTGGTGCCTCCACCCATCACAATACCTGAAGCAAATTATGCCCAAACTCAAAAGGTGCAAACATATTTGTAAGTGACCACATATGCACAGGGAAAAGTAGAATATAAACCTTGGTGATGGGGAAAACAATTGGGATGAGGGTAGTACAAGTAATCAAAACAAAATAGAAGATAAAAATATTGATAACAAAAAAGATAAATCTTATTTAAGTAAAATTAGAAATGTATTTATGTAATGCTGAGAAAGAAATATTAAAGAATGGTCATCTGATAGTATTTCTCTGGGTTGTAACATTACCTGTCCATTGTGCTTTATGCTATTTGAGTAAAAATTATTTAGATAATTTGAAAAATTATAAAGCTATTTAAAAATTAATAGCAAATTATATAATCACTAGATATACTTAAAATACAGTCTTCAATGGATTTCAAGACATTTAGGTCACATAGTAAGATGGTCTAAAAGCTTTATTCAAATATTTCTTAAGTGTTTTCAATGAACCAGGATCTGCTCTAGGATGTTGGATTATATCTGAAAAGAAAGCAAACAAAAATTCCCACTCTTATGTATATCACATTCTATAGGGAAGAAAGAGAAGATAAGTAAAAACAACAATAAATGAGTAAATTCTATGATAAGTTTAAAGTTGTTGAAGGCCAACTGCCAGGGAAACAGACTATCAGATTCTGTAATATGCATTCAGGAGTGTTTTGGAGAATGCTCTTGGGAAGAAGATGCTAAGCTAAGATGGGGGAAGGAAATAGGCACAAGTAGCCCAAAGTGACCAATTGGTAGCCATAGTTTCAAGATGAAGGCACACTCACTGTGACTCCTGTTAGAAGTGTTCATCTGGGAACAAGTCCACTAGCCTAGTAGAAGCTATAGTTAAGGTACCTTCAGACTATATATCTGGATTCAGGGCAGGAGAGTTATCACAGTGCTGGATCAAGACTGTGAAACTATACTATAGTCCACTTGAAGTGAATACAAATATATTCATGCTCTCTGTCCTGAAGAGGTGCAGAAAAAGCACTCTGGCCAGATCACTTACTCTATACCATGTAACCTGAGGAATTGTTAACCGGCTCTGGCAAAGATACCACATCTAGCAAAGCAACTGCACTTGGGATTTCTAGGTTGAGTTTTCAGTCGGCAGTCCACTGTAAACCCAGGATCCATCTGAGTTTTGTACAGACATGACTAGTGAATTAAATGGAAATGTAAGATGGATCACTAATCCTGAATCCATTACATCTTTAACAGAGGCCATAATATTTGCTTACTCCCTGGTTTCAATATAATATATCTGAGGGACAAGTTTCAGAGACTTTCCCACTTTGATAGTTCTTAACCTAAAAGCCAAGCAGCCAATATGGGGTATTTTCAAAAGCTAAATATGTCCATTTCAACTGTGCATTCAGAGACCAAGTAAGTCTGAAAACTCAGTGGTCCCAGTGAACACTCTGTGAGCCACACCTGGGACTTGACTCCATTGATTAAGTACCCTGACTCCTGTGCCAAATAAAAGGATCATAATGATGCTTTGGTGCTCCAGGTAGCTATGTCAACTTGAACCCTGTGCAAGAGATCTTGAAAGGTTTGGACCTTCTCTCTGACTCTAGTGTAAAATTAGCCAAGTAAATGGCAAAGTCCACTTGGAAGGGACTGGGCTAATAATTACTGTGTGAGTACTGGGTACCCATTCCATGATATTGCAGGTTTCTTCTTTCTAAAGTACAAGTCTCTCTTTCAATTAAAAATTTCTAGGTCTGTAAACTGGCTCATGCCTGGAATCTGGGTAAGAGATGGAAACATTTTTTTGTTAGGGTAACTGCCTTTAGTCCCCTGATCATCCATCCTTTATTTTGGTTGTACAGCTTGAGCAGAACCTTTGTTGGCTGCCCACATATCTTGCCCTTAGAACCATCTCTGTAGCTCTCTGGAGGTCCGCTCCTGACCTCCACTCCGATGTTTCTGTTCATTATAGTAATTGCCCTAACTGGTTTCTGACAGTTTGGCACGGTCACCTTGCCTCTATTAACTAGAGGGCCTATGAGTCCCATTGCTGTCAGTGAGCCCAGTTATTAACAGTTATCTCCTACTGTTATCTCTACCCTCTAGAGAACATCTCAGTAATGCTCACATTCCTCTCACCAATATGTTCTTTATTCCTCTGGCAAGTGGAATTTTCTCTCCTGGAACTTAGTGGTCTGGTAGGTTTTCTGACCTATCTAGTGTATTCATTCAGGCATGCCTACCTCTGTGAGCTCTTTGATCCCTCTACAACTGTAAGGTACAGCAGTTCTAGCACTTCTGCCTCACAGAGTATAGTCCATCACTTTCTCTAAGTTTCTGGGAGCCATCCCAGCACCCCGTTTGCCCCCCCTCCCAGGACTTTGCATGGGTTTTAAATCTTGTAACCTGAGAAAGTGCTCTCACATCAAAAAACCCTCTTTTATTCTACATCCTCAGAATGGAATCCCATGTATAGTCTCCTGGATCCAGCCAGTATATATTGATCAGTTCTTCCTTCAGCTTACAATCCTTTTGCTACTTTAGAAGATTCAGCACTACCTTAGATGAGTTAGTTTGTGAATTAACCATAGTTGTTGGCTTAGGGCCTAGAAGAGAGGGAGAGGGAGAAGTGGAGGCATATACTGAGAAGAGCATATTTGGTCTTGCAGAGAAGACACCTCAAGCAATGGTAGTCTAACCTATTAATTAACAAGGAGGAGTGTATCACTTTGACAGTCTCAGAGGGTTCAGGAGTATCTGGATATTTAACGTGTGAAAGTTCTGCAACCCAGATATCCACATCCCAGTTTTCAGGGCTCTACTCCTTCCCAGTCTGGGACCTGACTTTACCATAACAGACCTCCTGGAGTAGAGGATTCTACTTTCTAAAGAGCTCTACTCCTCTTTAGTTAAATGCTGAGCTGTCAGCTTTCGCTCTTTGCTGACCACAGGGTCAATCATAGTGTTGATAATAGACTGTAGGAGAGAAGGAGGGAAGAAAAAGACCAGTCATGATGGTCTCTAGGTGAGAGATGCTGGCGGTATGAACCAGAGTGTTAGTAGTTGAGGTGGTAATATCTGATTCTTGATACATTTTGGTAATGGGGCAAATAGGATTTGCTAATGATTAGATGTGGACTGTGAAAGATAAAGAGTCAAGAATGACACCAACATTTCTGATATGAGTAAGTGGAGTGATGTAGTCGCCATTAATTTAGGGTCAGTTTTGGTGGCATTAGGAAGAGAAATGTTCAATTTTAAATAATTTAAATGGAATTTTCAAGTTGTTACATATAACAGTCCAGATAAGAGATCTACATATTGGAGTCTTTAGCATATAGGTGTAATTTAAAGCCATGAGATTGGATGAGAACTGCAAGGGAGTGAGTGTAGACAGATAAGAAAAAGGTTCAATGTCTAAACCTTGGATCACTTCAGTGTTAAGAGGTTAGCAAGGCAGGAGGTAAACCAGGAACATGGTTTCCTAAAAGCCATATGAAGAAAATGTCAAATGCTGCTGATGGGTCAAATAAAAGGGAGACTCCAAAACTTTGTATTTAGCAAGGTACAAGTCATTGGAAATCTTCACAAGAACCCAACTGGAGTCAGTTCAATAGATAAAAAAGACATTGTGACATTGCATACACACCATTCTTTCAAGAAATTTTTCTGTCAAAGGAGAGAATAACTCTAGGTTGGGGGTGGGGAATGGAGTTAACTATATATATATATATCTTTATATATATCTTTGTATACTGATGGTATGATGGTAATGGTACAGTTGAGAGAAATGTTGACAATTTGATGATGAAGAACACAGGAGAATTGCAGGAGTGAGGTGCCTGAGTGGGGACACAGGAAATGAGGTTTAGTGAAAATGTGGAGTTTGACTTTAAAAAGGAACATTTAGAGTTTATTCTAATAGGAGGAAAGGAAAAAATGTCTGTACAGATTCTAGAAGATGAGTAGATGTGATGATGGGAGTTTATAGAATTCTTATTCTCATGGATTTCATGAATTCAGTGAAAGTAGAGAACTGAAAAAACAAACAGGGAAGAGGTTTTGGAGGTTTGAGAAGAATATGAAATAGAGAGGAAAGAGGAAAAGGAAAAGTAATGCAATTATTCTGTATCATTAAATGCTCACTTGAGTAAACACCACAAAGTTAAAGTGAGAAAGAGATTTGTAAACTTTTTTTTCCAGCCACATTTAGCAATTTGGGTACAGGAATGAAGGAGATATAGTGCTGTTTTTAACCAGAGTGAGGGTTTTGCTTAGCAAGTTTAGCCAAAAGAAAGCCAAGTGAATTGAGATCTATGAAAGATGGTGTTCAAAATAATTGATCATGTAAAACTGAGAATGTTTGAAAGAGAATGCTTGTAATACTTGACTAAGGCGAGCATATAGGGAAGCAAAAGCATGACGGGTGAGGGGTGGTAGGATCGGTGGATTATAGGTCTGGTGGGAGGGGGTGCGTTGAATGATATTTGAGAGCCGAGGATTTGAGAAAGTGATCTGGAAAGACAGGATGTGATGAGTATACAGTGGGTCTAGAGTGTGAACATAGAGTTTAGTGACTGAGTCAAGGTGGAAGAAACTGTCATTGGAGGGAGATGGTCAAGGAGGCAAGACTACTGGAAGAATTTCATACCTAAATACTGAAATGACTCAGACTCAAGGAAAGAGTTGTGGTGGAGTGAGCTGGGAGCTAAAGCTAAATTTCAAAGATTGAGGAGAACCCCAAAGTCCTTGAGATGACTGAAACAAAAAACAGAAGTAGATGGTGTAGCATGATGAAATTTATGTTAGAGCGGGAAAGGCAGGTGTTGGGGAGCATAGAATTGTACGTAAGTGGCAATGAAGAGCAAGGATGAACCTTCCTTACCTTCACCATTTGAGATACAGGTCATGCAGGGCCTCTGAAGGAACCACATTTCAGCAAGAACAAGAAGATGAAGGGAACTTGCAGAGTTGTTGAGGACAATGCGGGGGGGGGGGGGGGGGCGGGTTGCTAATGACAATCAGTTTCAGAATTCAGGGAGCTGGCTACTGAAAGGTAGAGAGCTGTACAGAGATGAGAATGTGGAAAATGAACTATGTTCTGGGAATCTAGGTTGTGACTGACAAAAGTAGTGATAAAGTGAATAAATAGATGAGTCCTGATGAGGAGGTGAGTGTTTGGAAATACACAAAGTTTAGAATCTATGGACCTCTCTTCATCATCTTAATGGAGGTGTGGGGACTTCAATCAAGGGATGATCTAACTGCATAGTTATCCATATCACCATAAAGTCTTCGACTTTTTCTTTATGGCCAAAAGTCCTTACTGCCAAATTTGTTGGCTTCTCTAGGGGGCAAGCTCAAATACGTAGCAGGCACCTCTAAGTTTCCATTTCCCCACCTAAAATAAATAATAAATTCCCGTAAAATAAATTATAAAATAACCATAGTTTTGGCACATGAATGAGCAGAAGCCAATTGTGGGGTCGTACTCAGAGCAGTAACAGTAGTGGAAGTCTGCCATCTCTTCCCAAACCAATTAGTGGTGAAAATAAAACTGCTCTGAATACAACCCTAGGATTGCCCCTGGCAGCTTCTTTCAGGCCTTTCTGGATCTCTCAGCATCAATATTTCTTTGGACCACTCGGCAATTTAAGAATACCTTTCCTTTTGTGGGAATTTCTATCGCTATCTCTCTTTTTTTTTTTTTTTTGCGGTACGCGGGCCTCTCACTGTTGTGGCCTCTCCCGTTGCGGAGCACAGGCTCCGGACGCGCAGGCTCAGCGGCCATGGCTCACGGGCCCAGCCGCTCCGCAGCATGTGGGATCTTCCCGGACCGGGGCATGAACCCGCGTGCCCTGCATCGGCAGGCGGACTCTCAACCACTGCGCCACCAGGGAAGCCCGTGATGACTCTTTCTTGAGTCACCTTCCTTGTCTTCTGAACCTCATCTGTCCCTTAAATAAACTGTCGGCATTCCTAAAATTTTCTACTTGTTCCCCTTCCTATTTTATTCTGTGGCAGGGATCTGAATCTTAAATGCCCTCAAGGGACAGAATGTCTCTCCGTCCGCCAAATCATCCTCTCCAATGTAAATCAGAGTGACTTTTACAAAAACCAAAAACTGATAGTAAACATCCAGTACTCAAAACATTTAATGGCCTCTATTTACTACTAAGCAAGTCTTTTTTCCTTAGCTTAATGTTGAAGGTTATATGCAAATTTGACTCTGTTCTTCCTGGGTCTCATTTTCCATCACTTTTTCTCTTCTTAGGGGTCCCTTAACTGTCACATTTATCAACACACAAATTGTGGGTTCTGCTATACACTTGTGTTCCTTCAGTTTTTCTGACACTATTTCCTTTACCCCCAATATTCTTTCCCCTCTTCTCCATTTGTCAGTCAATCCAGTTCAGAGAAGACTTCTGTTGTGAGGTCTTTCGGAGGAGCATCTCAACTTTCCGAATTGCCCAATACCTCCTGTTTGCTACCATGACACTCTACTTACACTTGCAATATAGATGTTTGCAGAGTCTGCTTTTTGTTACACTTTAGCTATTCATTTAAATTCTTCTTGTTAAAAAGAAGTGAGATAATTGTCATTAAATCTGCGTGTGTGTGTGTGTGTGTGTGTGTGTGTTCTCCCAGTCTGAGTACTCTCTGTTAGATTATTAGTTTCTCCAGGGCAGTTTCTCATTCCCTCAGTACTTTATACTGTGCTGTGCATATAACTGGTGTTAAAGAAATGTTTATTCAATTAAAATATGACAGGGAATAATCGAGGCTGGCAAGGAAGAGTGAATGGCCATCAGCTGAATAAGGAGGTGTCAGTAGAATGTGAGTTCCACAAAGATAGGGATTTTAAACTGCTTTGTCTTTTGGGAGTGCTGTAAAAATTCATTGAATGAAAAAGACTAATATAGGAGATTTCACACTTATATCTCAACACTTAACCTTGAACAACATACAGGAGTTATATGAAGGGTGAGGTTTGCTACATCCCGATTCAAGTGCACTTTTCAGAAATGATGTCTACTTTTCTTACAGTCAAACTCAAAAAAAAAAAAATCTGAATATACATAAAGGAGAAAAATGTTTTCCCAAGCATAATATTACAATAAAAGAATTGTTCTTTTTACCAAACTTTTAGGTTTAAGGAATGCTCCTTAATTCTATTCAATTTTTTAAATCAATCACTCTTGTGCTGGATATTTTTAAATGAATATGGCACTTTTGCATGGATCCATAAATAAACAAAACGTGCACAGCTTTGTTTATGTTAGGAACCTTCTGCTAAGTGTTGCTTCTATTTATTTACTTTTAAATTATGCCAGATTTCTGCAAATTTGAGTCAGTTTGGGGATCAACTTGAAATTTTAAAGACTGGCTATGTACTTTGCTTCTGATACCTTGCAAATATATTAAAGTAACAGTTTTAAGGGCCAGCAGAAGTTATAAGAGGAAATTATTCATGATGGACTTAATTATGGAAATAGATGTGTCATACTACAAAATTTTTACCATTCCTCTTAATTTATTTTAACTTCCTCATTCTTTTTGTTTCCTCCTCTTATCCAGAGTTTTTAGCCCCATCTCTTATATCTTAAGGTCAGCTGTTACCTGATTTGTGTAGCATAATATACAATTTTAAGAAGAACCTGAAGGATTCTATAAGGGTATGTTGATATATCAAAACTTTGCCCAGAAAGTCATGTTGCTAAAAACAAGCTCTACTTACAGACATTCATGGCTGAAATTATAATTCACTAATTCATTCATGATAAAGAGTTGGTGTCCATAAACTGACTCCCTTTTATCATGTGTAATTTGGCATGAGTCATGAGATTTAGAGCTGGTTAGCTTTTCTCAGAGAGCAGAAATGAGAAGATGGAGTTGAATAAGGCAACAATAGACACTGATACTTGTCTCACAAACATCCATCTAATCCCCCTATCTGCTTCTTCCTCTCTCTTAACTGAACCACCATTATGTTCAGGTATTTCCTATCCTCCACACTGGCATGTGCTTTAAGATGATCTCATCTCTAGCTCCAGGAATAGTACATACTTATAAAACTAAGTCAATCTTATTCTCTTTGAGAGTGGTTGGTTTAGGTGTGGGCATGTGACCTAATTTTGGCTAATGAGATCTTCGTTGAAGTCAACCTTAGTGCTTCTAGGAAATTTTATCTCTAGAGATGTAGACACAAAAAACGATAGTCACTTTCTTTCCTTGAATGCTTTTGGTGCCTGCATATGTTGGCTGGAACTGCTGCAACAGTACCTGTGAGGGAAGCCTGCCTGAGGGAAGAGCCAAGATGATGGGGATGACAGAGCAAAAGAGTGGGAAGAACCTGCACCACCCATGACACATTGAAGCTTCAGATTTTTCCTGCCTGGAGCCTGCCCTACCTGGGACCTCCTCATTTAAGCCAGTTTGAGTCATTTTATCTTACTTGTAGTCGGTAGAAATCAGACAACTTTCCTTCTCGCTATGGTTAAAGAATAAATTTATATTATGTTTTGTATAACGAAAAGATAAAGATACCTGGATTTCTTTTGGAAGTACATTAGTGGCAGTTACATAGCTAGAGATTAGCTTTCAGTGGACAATGTTCAAATTTTGGACGCTTGAAATTTGGTAAAGAAAGAAGTGTAAATCAATTAGTGCTGCCATTGAGTAACAGAATTGTTTCTTTTTCACTAATATAAGGTAGCCGAAATTAAAGGAATAGAATAGCTTTCAAAACAGAAACACTCAAAAGGCAATGCTATCAAATCATCATGCATTCTAAAAGAGCTAAGTTACAAATAGGTAAAAACAACTGCTTTTTTAAGCAGTGCTGCCATTATAAAATGTTAGCAGTTAGCAAGAGACTAGGGTGTGAACAGTGGCCTCCTCTTTTAAAGAGTGGTTTTTCCCAGACAAAGAAATATAACATTATTATGACTATCCAATATACATTACTGTTTTAGTCATTTTAATTTTCAATTAAATACAGCTCCGTTTCAGCTGCAATGAGTTAAAACAATTAAAATTTTCATATTATGTTCATCCTATTTGTAAAGTAGTTCATACTGGAATGTGTTTTAGGTGAAAAAGGGTCCACGACAAAAAGTGGGTAAGGATAAACTTGAATATGATTTTTAAGCTCAGTCTAGATATAGTGTTGTAGGATACAATTTCAAAAATTGGATGCCAAGTTTTCAATACTAATTAAGGTAGCTGTGACATTCACTGCTCTATTTAATTGACTTATAGCTGGGATACCGACCAGGCCATTTTTGGTCCCTAGAATGCCTTTATGCAAATGAGACCCACCAGAACATGGCTTGGCAAGCAGAGCAATAGGCTGGATTCCAGCCCCTTCTTGTCCATTTGGCCAGGCATTGTTTTGTTGTGAACAGCCAGCACAAATGTACTCAGAGGCCCTGGGTTGCAAATTCCAGTGTTTAGGTGGACAAGCGTTAGATAATAGGGAGCGCTGAGAATGGGCAAGCTAGAGACACCATCTAATCATGGCTCCAGCTACTGTTTTCAGGAGGGAATGTAGACACAGTGTTTTCACATCTCCCAATTTTTGAAAGAGGCTGGAAGTCTAATGCACTTTATTTAACACCATGGACACAAGCAAAAGGAGTGTGAGGCCCAAATTTAAATTGTGGACTGGATGCTTGTGACTCGGGCTTAAAGGAAGTGCAAAGCCATAGCTGCTTACTCAGATACCATGTTTATCCTGATCCTGTTGGGCTCAGGAATGTTTGAGCTCCTGGAGGTGATGGTGCAAGTGAGGGATGTGGGGCAGAAGCCATTTGTCTTCCAAGGTAAGTCTCAAGTATGAGAGACCATAGATATAGATATGGAGGGCAGGGGAAAAGGTAATAAATGTGATATTAACTGAAGAAGAAAGAAAAGGAGTGTATAAAATTAAGTACTATGTAGGGAGGAGGAAGTTGTGATTTTCAGGTAGTTTGCCTTTTATAGTACTATGCTACTAAATAGCTCCAACATTTTGCTAACATTAATTAAACCTCACAAACCCTTGAGATAGGTAATGACTATAATTAAACTGATATTCTGGATCCGTACAATGAAATTTAGAGTGCCCAAGGTCATAGCCAAGATTGTGTGGCCTAGTTTGGCAGACAAACTACATGTTCTTACAATGTATTACTCCTCTGGAGAGAGCTTTTCTAGCTCTCTCTTTCAATCTCTCTCTCTCCATGTTTAGATTAAGAAGATATAATGATAGGATAAATAAATTGATCACTGAGAAGTTAAACTGCAAGTTAATTAGGGAAGCTTAAAGACAATATGGAAATATAGCTAAACGAACAATCCATAGTTCTAAACATTTATAATATGCAAATTCCAATTAATTACATTTATTTAAAATATTTCCATTTAAATTGCTGGTTTAGCTAAATGTATCAATAAATCAAGAAATCAGTGCATGTAAAGCTTTCTTTATACTATACAACAGTTTAGAAAAGACTGTCATTAGTTTGAAAAGAGAACATAACAGACAGACAGAAGGAACTCTTCTTGTTGCTATAACTACAGCATAACAAAGGTCAGCACTGGGGAAAATTAAAAAAAAAAAAAAAAAACACCTTCCTGGATTGAACGTTAACTACTGAGGGATATTATCCTGAATTTTTCCTCCCAATAGAGAAAGATAATAATCCTTTATACTGAGAACGGTTAATTGAAGATAAACCAAACAATGGTAACCTACATTTTTAAAAATCAAGCATAAAAAATTGGCTTTGATTTGAAATCTTGGGAGTAATATTAGAAAACTGTGCTTATGCAAATAGGGGCATCCTGGTTACTTTGGAAATCAAAATCTAAGCACAGGAGAAAAAAATAAAAATCACAAACATTTTATGAAAAATCTTTCTTGTATTTAAAATGGCAAATCAAAAAATTTCAATTAACATTATTTAATAGAAAATAGTTTATGGTAAATTTAATTTCAGAGTTGTTTGACAGAGCTTAAAAAGTATGACTTTTATAAGACAAATTTTATGTCTCTAAAAAGTAAATTTTAGAAATAACTTTATTATTAAAATTCTTTGAGTTTTTTTGTTTGTTTGTTTTGAATAATTGGGCAAGTCCTATCCGGTAATTTGAAGATTCAGTAGCCTATTTATAAAATGTCCAGTTTCTGCATATAGATTCAGTTTCTACCTTTGAGCTAAGGAGAACATTAGTTACTTGAGTTACTGGGTTTGAAGTTTTGACTGAAAATAAGGAGAGGGATTGAGAGGGGAGACTCTGTCACTCGCTTTCCAGTGCTCTGTAAATCCTGTCAGATACAAGTTGTGTGCAGGAAGAATGGCTGAAAGCACAATGAATGATGCTGCCACATTCTGGACTGCTCTCTTGGAAACAGGGATGCTGTGACACTGAATGCATGTTGACAGAGCTATAGGAAGTGTTTTCTGGTCAGCTCTTAATTGTCAATTTCATAAGATTCCCAAGCTTTGTATTACTTTATCATTATTGATCTATCTTAAGAGATATACTTTCAAGAAAGCATACAGGTGATTATATGCCTAAGGCAAATTTTCCTGTGAGAAAGGTCAATGAAGGGTGCCTTGATACTGCCAGGCAGAGGAAAGAGAGACCGAAAGGAACTTGGAGCTCAAACTGCAAATTTGTGTTTATATCTGTGAGTGTCTGGAAGCTACTCACCGTGACTTGGTGGTTTTGTTTTGTTTTGTTTTGACCAAAATTGGCGCATTATTTCCTTCATGAGTAAATACTTTGAAAGAAATCTGGAATGTTATTGCTTGGGTTTCCTAATAATCCAATGAACAAAATATACCGAATATTTATGGTAAAATACAAGGAATCCCATATCTTATCAAAATCAAGCCAAATTAGGAAGCCTATAGAAGAAGTGTTCTTCTGGAGACTTTTCATTTCTAGCCTGTTGTTATTTCATTTGTATGGATTTCCGCATTTGGGGACAACTCCTATTATACTGCCATGGAGTATTAAAGATGTAATTTTATAGAAATGAGAATTTGTATAATAAGAAGGAGTGCCGTGAAGAAATAAGAAATGGCCTAGACCAAATTAGATCTTCCAAAGAACAATTCTAAAAATTAATGTTCAGGTTAGCATTTGGTCTAGTGTCCAAATTGTATGTAAAAACAGATGAATGTATGTACTTGATGAGCATAGTTGATTTGAATATGGTGCTAATGAGGCCAAGGTAATGGGTTTAACCCTGTGAACCTATTATTTTCATTATCCTCAACAGTTACAGATTTTATCCCTAAGAGTGGTCAGCCATTCCATAAACGCATGCTGGTAGTCATTAGAAAGTCAAGGCAAGAGAGTGTACATAGCTTAAGACAAATTTGTTTTTGCTAGAAAACAGCTCAAAGCACATGACCTGCTGTTGGCAGGTTAAGAGTACCAGCTTCAAATATGAAGGTCAACACTGTGATAATGATGTATCGATATTTAATTAAAAGTGAAAGAAAATAACGGGTGTGAAGAATACTGATTTTAAGGACTAATTTAATCTAATTTCACTTTGTTGAGTCACTAAGAAAATCTCTGAAAATTTCCCTAAAATGTTCACTTAAGGGATTTAAAAATATTATTACATTATAAAAGAATAATTCATTATAAGCAAAAAGTCTCTTTTATGTAAATAATAATACCTTCATCTTAGCTTATGGTTCTTTATTAATTAGTTTTTTTTTTATCTGGTGATGGTAAGGTGATGGACATTTTCTCGATAAAGTGGATATGCTGGAGTAGAGTTCTTGCCAGGTGTAATAGGATACGAGATTCAAAACATGGGGCCAATTGGAGAAGAGCTTTGAATGACATTTTACGAATTTTCCATTTTTATCTTAGGGACAATGGGGAACTTACTTCTACATTTTGTGTATGCTACCTTCTTCAATAAGCATGGCACAGAATGTTAGAACCTTCCATGTGTCAGGCAATGTATGAGGTGGGACACGAAGCTGAATAAGACACAATCCCTGATATCAAGGATCTCCAGTTCTGGTAAAGAAGACAAATAAAAAATCCCAGAGAGCTATAGTTAGCGAAGAATTGAAGACATTATTCTGCATTTGTCTTATTGGCATATTCCTCCTGCGAAGAGGGTGGTTATTGTATTATTATCTACAGCATGAATTACTATGGAAAGAGGCAGTCCTCAGATGCTGTGAACAGGAATTGGGAAGCTGGATTCTAGGATGTTAGGTGAGAGAGCTTCACACACCTTTCCTAACCTGGACAGTGAGTAGTTTTTATGACTAACAGGGTACACATTATTGGTGGAGGGATTAAAGCTTACCTCTGGGTTTTGAAAACACCAGCAGACAAGCTGCTAATGCCTAAGATTTATCTCTAAGTCAGTTTATTTTAGATTTACGGTATTTCCTCTGCTTGTGTTACTTCTGCTTTCTTTATTCTTTAGTAAATTCTTGTTTGACTATTTTATCCATAGCTTGGCTGTCCTACAGGTATTTAAGGAAACATAGTTTGTTCAGAGTTGCCAAACTTTCCCCAAAGTCATTAAGACTGCTTTTAGTGGTAATCTCTAAGGGTGGTAATCAGCAAAAGTGTTCTCAAGGGAAGAGGACTCTTACAGTCGATTCATGGCTGTGTGGGCCAACTTAACCTCTCCAGCAGGTTATTCTCCTTCCAGTGTTACTCTTGGGGGAAAATACCAGCTGTCCACCAAAACTCTCTACTACTCCACAGTAGTAGAGTTTGCATCTAGGAAGTAACTGCCCCGCCATCTTTGCAGCTAGTCATGGCACATGACTGGTTCTTGACAATTGTCAGTGAGCCGTGGTGCTGTGGGTCACTTCAAGACCAAGTCATTAAGAAGGGATCATGCCCCATTCATGCCCTTCTGGTCATTTGATGTAGTTGATGAGCAGTCCCTCAGGGATGGCAAGGTCCCAAAATGGATCCATGAATCACTCATAGAGGAGAGCCATCTTCTGATCTGAAATTCCCACCCTGGACTGTGACATGAACAGCAAATATACTTCTATTTTTTGCACTGACACATTTTGAAGTCTATCTGTTACAACAGATAAACTACCTTTTTAGAGATTCTGGATAATGATGACAATATTGATCATGATCATGATGAAAGCAGCCATGCTTTAGAGATATTTCACAGCACAACACAAAATTTCTGCAGAGTAGGGACACTTCTTCAAGTGATACTCAAGTTGATCTTTCCCATGAAGATATCAATGAAGCCCCTGTGCTCCTACTTCAGGTCACAAAATATACAGAGTAAAGCACAAACCACTTCCAGGGAATTGGAAGCCGTAGCAGGCATTTTGCAAAGAGAATGAACCTTAAGTTTTAGTACTTTATAGAACTACGAATTCCGAAGTAGAGTTAATACAGGACTAAGTGTCCTCAACGATTTACCTAAACAACCTGACACATCATTCTGGAGGACACAATGGAGAACGTGGAGTAATGTGAGACATGGTAGATATGCAAGTGGTAAAACTAGTATATATAAAAAAATTAAGGATATGAGGTATCCCAGACCAGAAGAGAGATGTTTCCCTTTATCACATTTGGCTAAGGATGTAATCAACTCCCTAGCAGAAAGGCAATGGACGTTATATCCGAGGTATGCAGTATATTGTCTAAAATATATTCTGTATGTCATATAAATGAGGGGCTTATGATCATAATTAAAGCTAAGGTTCTAGTATGCAGAGAGGTTTATTGATTAATTAATTGTTGATAGTAAGACTAGAGTAGAGGTTATAAGCATAAAGTTTTGGAGATACTGGATTCGGTACAGACTTCAGCCCTATTACATACTAACTTTTTGACCCATCTAAGTTATCTGATATCTATGGACCTATTATTTCCAGTGGAAATAGTACTAACTACTTCATAGGGTTATTTCAAGGACAAAATAAACTACCTGCAAATTACTTACTACAGTATCTGACACAGATGGGTCATTCATAGTTGCTCTTATTAATCATTAAGACTGAGTGTTCTGAGTTTTCCCTTTATCAACTGGAAAATAAAATTCTTTGGAATTTAGAGCTTATTTTGTTTGTATCTCATTTGTTTAAAGTTTCATCTTGAAAGTGAGCTTGAAGCATTCTGAAAAGAAAAGAAAGTTTGGCATAAGAAATCATGATATTTTTATTTGATTTTAAAAATTGTTTATTTACAAATTCAAAACCTCTAACATTGGACTACTTCAAATATTTTGAAAAGATGTTTTAGAATCTACCATCTTTCCAGTATAATGAGTGTAGGCACTCATTAAAAGGTGCCTACATTTTGCTGATAAATTTCTTATGACGTTCAGCTCAAAAAAAAAAAATCCAATAGAAAATTCCTTTCTTTGTTTTCACAAAGCATTGACAAAAGTATAAACATATCTTACCAATGAACTTAAGTAATTATTAACCACCCAGTTTTTTGGCTATAAATGCCAAATAACTGATTTGATTGATTTTATAACCAACTTATTCTATTTTTTTAAATTACAAAACATGCATCTTAATCAATGAGTCACAAAACAATTTGCCCCCTATTTCAATAGTTGCCCACTCTTGGTACAGCACCTGCATTTATGCACACCACGGTTCCTAACATCTTATCAATAATCAGTCCTCCAGAGTTGGCAGAATCTTGATATGGTCAAGGTCGGTCTTTTGAAAATTCAAAAACAAAATGATTCAAAATGTCTTTTCAGCATGTTCTTATTATAAAAGAAACAACTCATTATTATACTTTTCTTCCCTCTCTGAAACTATATTATTGTATTATTCTAGAGTACAATTTTAATTTTAATACAGAACTTTTACTTTGCTTTATAAGATCAATTTAAACAATCTGAATTTTTTTCCTTCCTACTTCTGTAGCTTATTATGAATCAGTTTTTTTCTTTAAAATTATCCAAAAGATTCATATTTTTAAATATTTCAGATAAATATGAGCACACTTCATTTCAATAGTAGGATAGCATGTAGCCAGGAATATCTCATTTTCTTTAAGGCAGCAGTGAAGAAGTTAATTCATAGCTGCATTTATGAGTGAGTTTTATTTATTTTTGACCTGTGGTAAAAAGATTTATCTTTCAATTATGAAACTATTTTTCCCAAGTGTCAAGAAGTCATACTAGTATAAAATAGATTAATGTAGCTATAAAAGTAGTTTTTGTTTAAGTAAGTTTGTAATTAAAAATAGGGTAGTAAGTTAAAAATCATATTTAATCATTGGAACTACCAGATGGAATAGTAAAAGAATGGGGTTGGGGAAGCAGGGGGAGGAGAGAGAGGAGAGAGAATGATTTTGAGATCGGTCAGGCTACACACATCACCAATTTTTTTTGCATTCTGGCATAATAATATTTAAAAGATCCGGACAAGCAGAACACCAATCCGTTTTCCCTTACTTTAAAGATCTAAATGATCATAATTTTTAAAAGTCTTCCTGGGTACATCAGGAGTATTACTTAAAAGCCATGCGGTAGGGTGTGAAATAGGAGTATTCTTCAAACAAACACGACCTTTTCTGTTTCTTGTACTGCTCTTCTCAACCCAGCCAAAAAACCCAGACAAGTTTATTTACACACACACCCGCACACGCACACACACACACACCCCACACGTAAAGAGAGAGAGAGAGAGAGAGAGGCGGAAACGCCCTCTTTCCATCCCTTCCAAACAATTATCTCCGAGAGCAAAAGAAAATAATCAACAGCCCTCTGCGCTGGGCTGGTCGGCTGAGCCGTAGAGCGGGGCGCCAGGAGGGAGGGCGATCGGCAGGCGAGCCGGGAAACGTGGCTCCTCCGGCGAGGAGAGGATTTGTGAAGGGGAGCGCCGGCCCGCGTGCGCCTCTTGTTCCCCGTGTAATTTGCAGCCAATCATCAGTAGGTGTCCGCGTCGCTGCGTCCTCCTCACCTCGGCGCCGATCACCCACCCGCCCCCGCCCCCGCCCCCAGCCTCCCACCTCCTCCCTCGCCTTTCTGTCTCTCCCGCTCCCCTCCCCCCGCAGCCGCACACACGCACACACACAAACAGAGAGAGAGAGAGAGAGAGAGAGAGAGAGAGAAGGGGGGCAGAGGGAGAGAGAAGAGACCGAGAGAGAGAGGAGAGGAGAGGGGGAGAGAGAGAGAGAGGAGAGACTCCCCGGCTCCCTCCCACCCTCGCACACAGCGACTGGAGACGGACGGAGAGCAACGCGCTGGGAGAGGAGAGACCACCGAGAACAGCCCCGCGCTCTCACACATACACTCACACTCGGCTCTTTCCTCTCCCCCCACCTCCTCCTCCTTCCACCCCCACCACTAACACCATCTCCTCCTCCTTCTCTCTGCAACAAGAAAAAAAAAAGCCATTTACAGGTATTTTTTTTTTGATCCGCATATTTATTTATTCCCCCGTCCCCAACAGTTTGTTTACAAGTATTAAAGTTGTAATTGGGAGCTGCCAAGACACATCTGGATTTGTGTTTCTTTGTGTTAGGGGGTGATGTGCAACTAATTAAAGGCAGACTGGCAGCGTCTGCAAATTCTAAGGCTCCCCAAATAAAAAGAGACTGGTAAGTGATTGTTCTTTCTCTTTCTCTGGCTTTTTGCTCTTAAATGTTTGCTGTCCGTTGGGATTGTAAAAGTAGATTATTAATGCTGGACTCCAGCGATAAAAGGCGTCGCTGTATTAATTTATTAATTAATCTGCACCCGCCCCTCCTCCTGAATGTTAAATATGACCTTTGATCTCTATGTCTCTGGTAGACCAGACATACAATATTAGGCATGTACAGTCACATTGTTTAAAGGCAAAACAGGATCATGAAGTATGGATGTCTAATTTAGCTTTGGAATAGGACTATAGTTATTTGTGTGTGTTTTATTTCGTTTTTTAAAGAAAATCCAAACAATAGCTGTGGTTAAGGTACCTTTTTCATGCTCCAAGATGCATTGATTAAACAATAATGACCTGGATGCTGGGCACAATCATTTTCTACAGTTTCTGGTGGCATTAAACCTTGAGGAGGGAAGGGGGAGGTGATGGTAATAAGGAAAGCTTCTTTTTGGAGACACCACTCTGATACTCGGAAAAAGGGACATTAAATTATTTCTTTATTTGGAGCAAGGTCAAAAGACTAAAATGTTGACATTTTTCCCTCCACTCAGTGTGCTGGTATCTAATGCATGGTTGGCATAACTAGTTTTTACTGAGTAGTAGTTATTATGGTCTTGCAGTTACAATGTGATTCGCAGAAACTGAAGCTATATGCATATTCTTGCTGTGTCTTCCCCCACCCCCTTCCCAGCATCAAGAATATTTAGCCAGGAGCATTTTGGGGGCACCCTTTGTATTGCCTTCAGACCTCTGAAGGGAGCAGTTTTCCCTAATGCGAAACCACAGAGGTGGTTCCTGAATGATTAGGGACTGGCTGTGATTGAAAGATGCCTGCTAGCTTCTAATCCAGCCTGGGGTGAGGTTCCTTATCTTGATTTACTTTGCTTAATAGGGATTTGTTTACATAAACCCCTCTTTTTAGGGCACCTCATCATCAGGTCTTGAAGTTTTTGCACTTGGAGTTTGGGCATAAATGGTTCATTAATCTAATTATAAGCATAATTGCTATAATTGCTATCCATTTTGAACTGAATATTTGAGACAGACTACTGGGCCCCCATTTAAAATTCCCTGAACTCCACATTCTAGACCAATATGTGGGCTTCAGAAGATGTCACAAAAAGATATTCTGCCCCCCCCAAAAAAATCTGGAAACAAAGAAACTGGTTTTTTAGGTTAATATACACTTTATGTTTTTGCTTTACTTCTCAAAAGGCTGTGATGTACCTCTCCCTCTGTGATAAACAACTAAAATACCTCTTCCTAAGCATAATAATGGCCTGTAAGCAAAGAGATGAATGCAAATACCCAGTTAACATTAAACTTTCCTGTAAAACAGAGCAAAAGAAAAAAAATCATTTTAATGATTATTTCTTCATGGAACACCTTAAATGATTCCCCCCTACTTTTACTCAATGTAAAAAAATCAGTGACTGTGAGAGATCCTCAAAAAGTCCATGCTTTCCTCTTGTCTTGGGAATAGACTGGAGTCTCCATTAGGAATTATTGGGAATATTCTTACAGAGACTGCAGGCACTTGGTTTAAAACCTTTGACATTTTTTTGTATTATTAAAAATTTTTTTTAGTCTAGTCCATCTTTCTTTTCTTTCTTTTAAACAAGTAGAACACCACCCTCTTACCCCCTCCAAGCCCCACCACCAAATGGCTTGTACAATTGAGACCCGTCCTTGGTCCATTGAATTAAGACCCTAACAGAGCCAGCTGTGCTGGGATTCAAACTAATGACCGCAGACACACAAGGACACTGTGGCAGCTGGTAGTTCTTTTCTCCCTGCCTCTTTAGTTCAGATTGTATGTGGGCAGTCTCTTAGCTCTCAGTTGTATTGTGTTTGCTTACAGTTTATACTCGGATGTATTGCAGACTTTCTCAGTACTTCATTTGCTAATTTCCTGTTCATTTTCCTCATAGGGCCATAGCAGTTTTCTACTTTAGAGCATTTGCATGCCCAGGCAGCACTTGTTCATACATTTCAAAATGTTTAAATGCCCTCTGCTTATAGGTAGTATCGCCCTCCCACCCCTGATTTGCATGTCTTTAAGCACTCCAATTGCCCTTTTCCCTCGGCATTTGTCACCCCTGTCTTTCCTCTTTCCCTGGGTATCCTGGCTATTAATACATTTTCTCAGGAGGGTTATAAGAATGGGGGGAGGAGCCGTGGTGTGCTGTGGGGAGGGAGAGAGCGGGCCTGGGAGCGTGGGGGAAGGATGGGAATGGGGGGGATCACGTCTTGATGATTGTTATGCAAACGACCTGACGAAGAATGTGGGAGCTTTCAGCGTCTGCGGTGGGGTAGTGAGGGAGGCTGTTTATTTATTTGTCCATCTTTTTCCTCGTGATGCTTGTTGGAATGACTTTCTTTATTTTAGTTGTAACAGTTGGAGGATAATGCAAAGGAAGACGCTACCTGGGAATTCACCGTCTGTGGAAATGCGCCCCAGAGAGGAATAAAGCAGTCCTCACCTTGCTCTCCCCACCCGGACCCACTTTCCCCTCCCGCCTCGGCCCCCACCCCGGCACCACCATCACCCCCTTCCCTCCCCCCCACCTTTCCCCCTTTCCCACCCAGGTGTCGGACCAGACGGTCCCCACTTCCACCCTGCACCCCTTCTTCCCCCCCTGTACCATGAACACCAATGTCTGCGTGGAGCCCGGGCCGAGCCCGGAGGCCCCGGGCTTGCCCAAGGAAAGCCACCTGCCCGAGGGGGCCCTGAACAGCCTTGTGGATTACAACTCGGAGATGGAGCGCTACCGCTCCTTTGCCACCTCCTTCTACAAGACCAACGGGGGCGCCTTCCCGCAGGCGGCCAAGATCGCGCGCATCACCACCCCCATCTTCCCCAGCAGCGCCGCCGCCGCCGCGGCCGCCGCGCGCATCGGCATGTCCCCCTGGAACTGCGACAACGCGGCCACCGCCGCCGCCGCCACCGCCATGCTCTGGGGCAGTGGCGGGGGCGGCGGAGGCGGAGGCGGCGGCGGCGGGGGCGGCGGCGGGGGCGGCGGGGGCAGCAGGAAATCCTCCGCCGCCGCCGCCTCCTCCTCCGCCGCCTCCTCGGCGATCCTCCCCACCGGCGGTGGCGGCGGCGGCGGCGGCGGCGGCGGCGGCGGCGGGGGCGGCGGCGGGGGCGGCGGCGGCGGCGGCGGCGGCAGCGGCGGCAGCAGGACCAGCATGCACCACCGAAACGACTCCCAGAGGCTGGGGAAAGCTGGCTGCCCGCCAGAGCCGTCGTTGCAAATGGCAAATACTAATTTCCTCTCCACCTTATCCCCCGAACACTGCAGACCTTTGGCGGGGGAATGCATGAACAAGCTCAAATGCGGCGCTGCTGAAGCAGAGATAATGAATCTCCCCGAGCGCGTGGGGACTTTTTCCGCTATCCCGGCTTTAGGGGGCATCTCATTACCTCCAGGGGTCATCGTCATGACAGCCCTTCACTCCCCCGCAGCAGCCTCAGCAGCCGTCACAGACAGTGCGTTTCAAATTGCCAATCTGGCAGACTGCCCGCAGAATCATTCCTCCTCCTCTTCGTCCTCCTCGGGGGGAGCTGGCGGAACCAACCCGGCCAAGAAGAAGAGGAAAAGGTGTGGGGTCTGCGTGCCCTGCAAGAGGCTCATCAACTGTGGCGTCTGCAGCAGTTGCAGGAACCGCAAAACGGGACACCAGATCTGCAAATTTAGAAAATGTGAAGAGCTAAAGAAAAAACCTGGCACTTCGCTAGAGGTCAGAGGAGATGATTTCTTGTTTCCCAGTCTCCCCCCCTCCCTCCTCACTCCCCTGTCCTCACCCCTTCAGGGCTTCGTGTCTGGCTTCAAGATGCAGTACCCCTTTCCTTAAGCTTCATTCAGGTTGTAAGATACAGTTGTAGGTGGTTTGCGGAGGTCATGGCCTCTCCGCCACCCTCCCCAGCTGCACTTCGCCTGGAACCGCCCTCCATATGGGGAGGGCGCCCCTCCTTTTTAGCTCCGGGAGGAAAACTAATGTAATTGGTTTGAAAAATCAGAAGTTTCACATTCAATATGGTCAGAAATTTCCCTTGGTGGTTCAAAATGACCCCTCCCCCCTTATTATTATTTTTAAAAGCATCTCTGCCCAAAGGGTGGGACACATAACATTCTATATACTTTTATTGGGCGAGACTTATTAGTGGCCCAGTTGTAATAGTGAGGACACAGTTTGTGGCACACAAGCCTACATTCCCATTAACACACACACACACACACACACACACACAGTAATCATTGAAACGGAAATACATTAATTCAAAAGGGGATTTTCTACCCTCTTCTAGGATAATTTTTCTCCTTACCATGACAAAATGTTTGTTTCCTCATTTTATTTTCTGCATACTTGGTATTTTTCCGGAAAGTGGATATAGTATAGAAAGCTGAACACCATTTGCAGTTTTTAAGGAGAGATGACTTAGAATAGATACAATTTGTAGCAAGTGATGGTAATTTTATTTAAGAATGTCTTACATAGCGTAGAAACGAATGATTCCTAAAACTCAGTTACAAAAAATATAAATTTGAGGTTCTGCATTTAGCAGATTAACCATTTTGTAGTCACAAAATTGTTCTATACACCAAGCACTGTTTTGTTGGACACCCTATTTGGTCAATAATAGTTTCTTTTTCCTATATGCCCTTAAAACAGACAACGTACAGATTATCACTAAATTACTTGTTAAATTAGGCTTTTAATTATGTTAAATACAAAGATTGATGTGTTTGGTGGAAATTTCATATGGTGACCTGATCAAAACAAAAGGGGAAAAAATGGAAAATCAGAGGTAAATGGGTTTGGTGGCATATTTAGTAAAGAAATATGAACAGGTAATCATATTTAGCCTCTTGATATAATTTACAGAGTAGATGGCTAAGTGTTCATATATAGGTGGTGGATTTAGCATTAGGGAATATTCAATGGGCTGGATTGTAGGCTGAGAGTGGTACTCACAAGTTATCATCAGAGGGAAATCTGCACATTTTTTTAAAAAATTGTGAACATGGCTTAAAGGAGTTTTCTCCAAGAAGGACTGGTCTTTAAAAGGAGAAGGGAAAACAGTTAAAGATCTTTGCATGTTTGAACACAAGTAAGATACAGTTTTTTTTTTAAGTTGTATTAATATAAGTCAAAACAAATAACACTTTGGAATTCCCTCAAAATCAATTTATATTGATATCATTATTGATTATGATCAATTCCATCAAAATATTGCATTGATTCCTCTTTATAAAAGAGCCCATCTCTGTTGAAAGTTTGACTTTACTCCAGGGTGGTTTATTACATTTCCTTTGGCAACTCTGCTTAAGCAAAGATAATAGCAATTATAAAGGCGTAGGTCCATGTGTTTTCTTAGGTGGCAAAAATTAGTTTTTAGCTTTCAATGATCTTCTCTGGATTAATATAACTTCTCTAGGTCTCTAAGGCCCATGGGCAGTTAAAATTCAGTTCATACTAAAGCCTCCTGTTATTGCCCAGTTGATAGCACTACATAGCTTTTTCTTTTTTTCCTCTCGAACTATAGTATCTAGGATTATAAAATCTAGAATTATAGATTTGGTGTTGCTAAGTGGCCTTCATCTTTTGCTAGACTCATGCTCTGCCTTCATCCCAATTTAGGGTATGTAGTAGATAGGACCACTGAATAATTCTCATTTATTTAGTAAGTAACCTCTCTGAACGAGTTTAATGTGAGTACCAAGAGGTTTTCTGCACGAGTTTCTATGCTGATTTATTAGTCTAAACAAATTTCATAAGTTTCCTTTTTTCTTCCTTTTGATAGTTTTCCCACAAACTTATCATGATCCTTAAGTTTCTTAGGCTTTTTGATCACAAAATTCCATAGTATTACTTTTTCTTCTCTTTTAAAATTCTGTTGATCTTCAGAAACTGGGGTGTGGATGGGAGGGGAAACACATTTCTCTCTTTGTAGAGCTCTCTGAAGATGTTCTCCTAGCTATACACCCCTTCCTACCAGAGTATTGTTCTTGGTTCAAAGCTGAGATTCTTAATGGAATGCAATTTGGCAGAAAGAAAGAAAAAGTTTTGTTTTTTTAAAATTTTTAATTGGCTAACATTCTATCTAGGTCATTTTAAAGTGGCAAAGGCAGCATGATTGCCTTAAGCACATGTGTAACCACACAGTTATGGTTGTAGGAAACCAGCTGGATGCATGTCAGAGTGACAGGGTTTACATGACAGAACCAAAGCTGGAGCAGTGGTTGTGGGATGGTGAAAAGTACCCCTGCTGACCTGCTTCCCTCTCTAATTTGGTTTCTGTAACTTATCATCATCTGTGGAGATGTTTTAGATGTCAGGTAGCCTCCCTGGCTAAGGATGGTGATTTGGGGATTCATTATGGATATTACCTGTGGATTTCAGGTGTAAGTTCAGTAGCTAATATTTGTTGACTTTAAATTATGGACATGAATTAATATCTGGATTATAGTCATCACTACTATTCTTATTTATCACTTCAAGCCCCATGTGCTCTTCTTTCCCTTTGACTTATTCTCATGCCAAATACTGGAGGCGTAATCAGATTCTCAGGGTCAGTAAACTGAAATTAAGACAGATTCACATAGATGTGTTGGGATTCTTGCCCACGTTTTTTAAAGCCTCCCCTCTGGCGTTCCTTTTAAAACTGCTTTACTTATTTCCACGTTTTCCTGCTTAGCCTCATGTTAAGAGCATCTTAACTCCTTTAAAATATATTAATAAAATCACCACTTCATAGTATTCCATATAACAATGCACATAAAACAAACTTAGTTTTCCTATGATACGGTGCACTGTATAGTTGCATATAAGACTATTCATTTAGTCAATTACTCTACTAAAAAAATTATCACTGATTATTCAAAGCAGTCATTACAAATTCTGTATGCCCCTGTGAAGCAAAACTTATCTTAAAAACTTGTGTCCTCAATGATCAATATTAAGTTCCCATATATTGTAAGAAACGTGATTACATAGTATGATAATACATTATATGACCGACCTTTGTCTCACACAAAGGTAATCTCATACAAAGGGAATCCTGTAGTTTTTATATTCACAGCAGTTACATTTCTGATACTAAGATCTAACTTTTTTTAAATCTCCCAACCTGATATGACAAGGGAGAAAATTGTCCCGTGGGTAACCCCAGCCTCGTAGTCCCTGAACATTGTTCAGGTGACATGATTGATCTCTGTGGGACAGCATTAGAGACCACACAGATCTGGTTTCTCTCCCATTAGCTGATTTATGGAATTACATTAGTAAGCAGTGCCTCAGGAGACTTCCCTGCCCCCGCTCTTGGCTCTCTGCTGAGTGTACATACCGCTGCCACCCAGGCTTTCTGTGAGCTAGAGGCAGGAGTTGGAAGAACATGAGAGTGAAGAGACTGAGAAACCGGAAAGTCAGGAAAAAGGATAATCTCATCTTCTTTCTTTTCTTTTCTCTCTTTTAAAAATTTATCTGCTGAATGAACGGGCCCCAAATAATTTTCCGCAAGTTAGGTTGAGGTCCTAAGAGGTCTCGTGGAAAGCATCCAGATATTGCCCCATGCTTGGTAACTGGATTTCGAAGAGTGTTCTAAGGGAGGAGGGACACATTTCCTATATACGACGTTAAGTTCTAAGAGCTTCAACCACACAAATGGCAATTGTAAAATTCTGGACAGAGCATTGTCTGCGATTTTTGCAGGAAGGTGGCACCTGCTTCCCCACCTTTTCATTTGTAGACCACACATAAAATAGGTGTGTCACTCAAACTCAGACTCTGTATGGTTAAATAACAAAACCGGTCAACAATTGAACATGTCATATAAGATTTGGAAGTTTGTGACAAAAAAAACCTACAGGTAAAATACAAATGTTTCGTATCTTAAACTGCAACATACAACAGTTTGTCATTTTATATCATAGTTCAAAAATGGGTTTTCAGTTTTCAGTTTTAAGAATCAAAAACATCCCGGTATAAAAATACACATTTTTGTTTTAATCAAAAGGAAAGAGGAAACTTTTCAAGAAATTCAAACCAAATGATAGTAGATTAACACTAGAATATAATATAGAAATAACATAGGGAAAAGAGTCTGAATTTCATAAATGCTAAGGAAAAAAGCTCAGAAAAGTTCAGCTTTGACTAAAGGCAGAAAATAGACTTGTTGCCAAGACATCAAAGTGTAATGCAAGTCCAGTGAGATTCTTTCCATCACTAGATTTAATACAAGTTAGTCAAAGTTGTTTTTAAAAGAACCACACATTTTAAAATAATTCCTAAATGAAAATCATACCCCTTCTCATCCAAACATCATGCAAATTCTAACCAATCTTTTGGATGGCAATTAAGAATAGTAGAATAAAAGCAATTAAAAGCATTTGTAAATTATCCTATAAGAATGTTTGTTTGAAGTTCAGCTGTCATTAAACAAAATAAAAATAATCAAAAAGCCAATAACAACAACAAACTTTAGACTTTAATCATATAAAAGTATTTGGATATTTTAAGTGAGAATGGAAAGTATATCTAGTGATGAAGGAAACAAAAGTTACTTGATTTTTAAACTTTTTAATGAATTGATTACTGAAGCATTGCTGCATATTTTCGTTAGTTTTAGTCAACTGTTCTCCTGGGTGAATAATTAAGAATTTTGCACAGTGCAGACTTACAGATTGACAAATACAGGACAATTTAGTAAAATAGTCTGTAAGACTAAAAACTGAAAGGTGTGTAAAAAGACATGGGCATTTCATCCATATTTGTTCTAGAGTACAAGGTTGGAGACTGAAGAACTATGTCAGGGTGATCCTGGAGACACTGATAGAATATTCCCTCTGGATATAAACGTAAACCAAAAAACTACTGGAGTGTTCCCCAGGAACAGGTTGAAGTGTATCTTAAAAAAAAACTCATCTGAAGTAGTTGGTGCTCTTAGAACTTACTGTTCAATCTCAATTGGTCAGATTGAATATGTAGTTTACTTTTACCAGAAAACAATTCACTTTTTAATTTTGCTTTGGAAAAATGTAACAAAATGTCCTACTATCCAATAAGTTTCACAAGCCTGGATATGCTTCAGTCTCTTACATTTATTTTTATTCATATTTTACAAATATTAAAAATGAGCTCATTCATCATATAAAAATATCTACTTAAATTAGTAGGTTAAATTCAAGATTTATTGAAAGGCCCATGTAAATATGCAAGTTGGAGAAAGGACTACTCTTTCAGTTTTCCTCTTTATTTTATTTTTTATTTTTTTATATTTTTATTTTTTTGCGGTACGCGGGCCTCTCACTGTTGTGTCCTCTCCCACTGTGGAGCACAGGCTCCGGACGCGCAGGCTCAGCGGTCATGGCTCACGGGCCCAGCCCCTCCGCGGCATGTGGGATCTTCCCGGACCGGGGCATGAACCCGTGTTCCCTGCATCGGCAGGCGGACTCTCAACCACTGCGCCACCAGGGAAGCCCTTCCTCTTATTTTTGGATTAGTTTTTTAAAAGCAAAAATGAGCCCAAAATAATGGTAAAATCTTTCACCTTTATAAGTGTGATTTTTCAGTTACCAATTAGAACATCAGATGATCTTGGCTGGGGAAGTAGAGCACTCTAGATAATATCTTTTTTTTTTTTTTTTTTTTAACAAAAACCTGTTTTCAAGACAGTACTTTCTTTGGTGGGATCAGTGTAAATTTTGAGGATTTTGTGCATAATTGTATTCCTTCATTTGTGCTGCAATGCTTCTGCTCATTCTTAACATACTTTTTCATCTAGCATTTATGCTATTATCCTTAGTAGTTTCAAAATATTGAGGGAGGGACACACAGGTGGTTTTATCCTTCAGTCATATCTTGTTCCATCACATGCAAACACCTGTCCTGAAATTGAATTATTCTGCAGGGTAATCGAAAAGCCTCCCTCTATTCAGCATCACATGTTTTCTGTTGTTTATTGAGTTATGTTGCAGCATACTTCAGATGCGACAGACATTTAATAATGTTGAAGACTTAGCTCTGCAGGGGCTAAAAGGATCCCAGCAGGCTTGTTAACTTCTACTCTAAAACATTATGAGAAATATTTTTTTCTCTGTGAAACTTCAAGGCTTTCTCTGAATTTATTTCAAGAGCATAAGAATCCATAGCCAGGTATGAGAGCGAACCTGTGAAATTTTTTTGTTTTTCTATTTTTTTGATCTTTAACCTATCAATATCACGTTACATTTCTTACTCAGAAGACAGTGGCAAAGCAAACAACTGCTTTTCCAAAGAACTAAGAGCTAAAGATGCATTTCTTTGGCTGATATAAAACCAAATATAAATTATATTTAGAAAAAATAAACTACTAGTTTCTTGGCTTTTCACTTATTTTATAATTAAAAATAATATTTGGGCCCTTGTGGCTACATTTAGGTGATAGATTGTGGGAAGAGCCACTCGTTTCAAGTAACTTACCAGTTGAACAATATTAGCTACATCAGCATTACTTCTCTGAACTTTATTTCCTCAACTGTGAAATGGACATAGTAATACCAACCTTCACTACAACTTTTAATATTGTGTGTAGGTTCATGTTCTTTGTATACTGAAAGATGCTATACGATTTCTCGTTCCTAATTTAAAGTCATCAATAAAAAGTAGAGGAGAAGACAATTACATTTACAGATAATTCAGTATACCAACAAGTTACTTATAGTTATCAGAAATTAAAGCCCATGTAGACTATTTTGTGGCTTTGAGTTTTCTGAATATTTGTCTTAATCATCCAGTTCACCAAAGATCTGGCATGATTTCACTTGGAAAGAGATAAACCTGATAAACAAATCCTCCTTCCTCACCAAAGGCACACCACTACCATAAATTTCTGTATCTTTTAATAGATTGTGTGTGTGTGTGTGTGTGTGTGTATGTGCGTTTCAACTCAATACCTTTTTTTGGCTACTATTTCCTTTATTTGGACAGACACAGGAGTTGTTCTAAATGTGCATTTGTGAGTTTTAGAAAATCATTGTAAGAAATGATTAAATGCTTGTCACAGATTCTGGTTGGAGAACATATTTATAAACACTGGAAAATTGTAGAGTTACTCTTGTTTTTGAAGATGGGGTGTGTGTGTGTGTGAGTGAGTGTGTAGGAAGTTAAACAGGTAGATACACATTTTGAGATTAAAAAGTGAAGTGACTATGCAGAGCTTTTTCTTTTTTCTTTTTAATAATAAGAGAGTATTTATGAAATGAAGAAAGTTAGTGAGCAATAATAGAAAACGCTGTTGGTTTTCTGGGAGAAAATAGTGATAAGCCCTAAAAGATTTGGAATACTAACCAAGAAAGCTTTAAAAACAAAGGAGAAAGAGATATTCAAGCCAGGGTGCAATGCAGTATCTAGAAGAAGTTCTGTCAGGATAGGGTATGGAAGTCTGCTTTGCTGACTATAACTTCTGAAGCAGTTATAGAAGTTTTGCAGAGAATGGAAACAATAAAGGGGGGAGATAATGTTTTCATGCTTGACTCAATACATTTGGTTAGGGAGTCAGAGCTGAGTCTAAAGTTCAGTGGAGTGGCCGCTGAATTAGAGACAAGGAAAAACAGATTGTGTTTTAGCTGATGTTATTATGTTTACTTATGCCTTTGAAACATTTGGTAGAATAACTCCCGAGTGTAACTGAATACTTCCAAGATGGGTGGAAGATGGGATTCCATTTAGGTGTCATATTCATCTAAACTCATATTTCAGAGGACGTTCTGGAGCAAGTGAAGAAAAGTGTCAAACTATGGGGGAAACTGTGGTGAAAGTGCTGCTTCTTGCTCAAGGACTTAAAAAAAGCCTCTGGATGATTGATAGTATCAAAAGGATAGAGATCAAGTAGGATGAGAGAAGAAAGGGATAAATGTTTATAGAGCAGGAAGAGTCATGGGCATTTCTGTATTTCAGCAAATCTGGCAAATTCTGGAGAAGATGTATTTTCTTTAAAACTTTACAGAGTGAAAAGAGATGAAGTAAATTTTTAAAAGATAATAGACTATATAGATTTAGTTGGAAATGATGATTATGAGTGATGGTGAATCAGTGGCAGAAAAATAACTGCTGGGCAAAGACTTCTCTATGGGAAATGTTCTTGTTTATAGGTTAAATGAGATCAAGGACGGTTTTAATGGAGTTGAGAATAAGGAAAAGAGATAAAATTCTCAGTTGTATGTAGATGAATGCAAAGTGAGATGTGACATCTTCTCAGAAACACTCAGTGTGCTCTAATTGTCAGTCATGAAAAACAAAATAGAGAACACTAGCCTTTAAAATGCCAAAGGATATACATATTGGTTCTTCTATGTAAGGCTGCTATCCATAGAGTTAAATGCGTTATGAAGTGGAGTGGTTTTGGATTTTCCTCATGTGATGCTTTTCACATGTACATGTTATTTGTATGGTGTGAAGCTGTGTTTTGCAAACTACAGGTGACAACACATTAGTGGTCCATGAAAACCAATGTGTTGGCTTATCGCTAGGATTTTTAGAACATAGAATAGAATGGAATGGAGCAGAAAATATATGTGTATCACATGTAGTAAGAGTACATATTGTTAAACTTTTGTTTCAGTTATGTATGTACACATAAATGTATGTGTATGCATGTACTAGGCTGCTATGTAGAATGTATTTCCAACTGTTGATTGCAGTCAAAAAAGCTTGAAAAACACTAGTTTAGTGACAGCCACCACACTATTGAACAAATCTGTAGTGAGGAAAGAAATTACATTTGTAAATGGAACAATGTTACCAAGATAAAAAGTAAAATGTAAATGTGTTTCTATAAGCAGTGTGTCTTTACTTCTCCTAGGCAGGTCTGTACCTATAAGGTATATTCATGAATTCATGGTATATACTAAACACATGACAAACTCTTGATAAATTCAATTCAATTCAACATATCTTTAGGTAGGAACTGTTATTTTCTGAGATTTGTAGTAAGTGCTGTGGATACATACACATACACATACACACATCTTCGCTTAAGGAACTCAAACTTTTCTTTATTCCTAACTGCCTTTTTAAAATACCTATGTCATTCCCTAATTCTACATCTTAATCTTTCATCCAAGATAATTAGCTCCCTACTTACATTCTTAATTCTCAGCCCCAAATAATGGACGCATTTCAAGTGATATAATTGTAACTTTAGAAAACTCTGAAAGCAATCTCACACCTATTTAAAAGCCTTGGGATTCCTTAATTCATCCTTGGCCTAGTTGTTCCCAGATCTAGATAAGAAACACATACTGCTATCTGTGGTTTCTACTTGGCTACCTCATGTGGTTATGTTGTGTAGTATTAAGTTTTCTATTAGTACTCCAGAATTTTTCAAGGAATAAGAAAAGAAAAAGGAATTCTTGCCTTGAACATACTGAGAATCTACAGTATGTCTTGTTATATCAAGCATATTTTACAGAGTACTGGAAACCCTTGTATGACCTGAATAAGAGAAAGAGCTATATTGAAAGAAAGAGATAAAGGAAGGAAGAAAAGAAGAAAGGGAGGGAGGGAGAGAGGGAAGACAGGCAGACTGTAGTGTTATAGATTAAAGAGAAATGAGAAAGGAGCATGTTGGCAGAAAGGATTGTCATGTTCAAGGTCATCGTTTTGAGTCTGGTTTAAATAAGAAATTAGTAGAAATGGTTAATGCCTCAAATTTTATTTTAAAGATGCCATGAGTCTGGGTTTAGATTCACTAGAACCACTCAGCATTTTTTCTTTTCATTTACCATAGTGGATAAAATAGTTTCATGTAAACTAACTAGATTTTTTTTCCTCCTAATTTCTCTTTAAGAGTAATTTGCTCAAGTCTGTAATTAGAAACATAGAAATGCCAAGATGGGAAAACTGATGCTAAAAATTGATGATGGTGTTTAGGGAGATAGAGGCCATCAGCATCTATAAACAACTAACTGTTCAAAAATATCAATGTAATTTTTAAGGGATTATACAGAGAATTTCCTGGAAAATACAGAATTGCACATATAGAAAAGAGTCCAGAAAAATGATGAAAAGAATATTAATCACTACAGTTTATAAATCCTGTGCCTGAAAAAGGTTAGGCTTATTAATTTACTCTACTAGTTAGTTAACTATGCGATTGTGACTCTGTTTGCATGAAGATGGAGTACATGATACACATAGAAAAAGAAGTAGTACATGGAAATTCCCTGAGGAGAAATTTGACTCTTAAATTAAGGACTTGCTCTAGAACAAGATATGATGATACCATGTTAATGTAGACTGCTTCAGAGTGTATGCCCTCTTAACGAGGGAGATTAACCAAAATACATTTCTAAAGAGCCAAGTAACATGTAATAACTTGATTAAATTAAAATTGTTGACTATATACCTTTTAATTTTATTATTTAAACAGAAAATTAAGGGAAGAAACCAAGAAGTCAGCATGACTGTGAATTTAAACATTCAGTGTATTGGCAATTGCGGTTATTAAAAAGTTTTTTGTTTTTAAAGAAATACTCCAAGCAACATGTGATTCTCAGAAGTATAGTTTTAATCAAGTACATTATTTTGCTGATAATATCTAATGACTGTGAAATGCTTGGAATTTTCTCTAAATTCCTCCAAGCAATTAATGGACATAAAACATGCTTTGGTTTCTAGACTGGGTCTATCTCAGTGGTTGGCTTTTTGTCATAGAAGGTACTGAACCAAATGAAGTTCAGTGACTACATTCAAAATATTATAGAACTCAGCCCAAGAGGAATTTTCTATTAAACTTATTTTCACTTTTTATGTAATATAGAAAAAAATGAATATTTCTCAAATTCCCACATCTCTAATAATCAAAAAGAAGCACCATAATTTGAATTTCTTATAGAGATTAGGTGTAACTATTGTATTTTATTTGAATAGAAGTTAGAGGCTGTCCAAATCATGGCTTTGATGGTTTTAAAAATCACCTCAAAAAAATTTTTTAAAAAATTACCTCAAGTTTTTTAACTGACCTCCCATTTCTTCACATTTTATGTGAATATTTCTTCTCTTCAATAAAAGGTGACAGTTCACTGTCTGCTTTAAAAAAATAACCAAAATTTTAAAAAATTGTCCAACAACTTGGTCATGAAAAGAATGCTGGTGGTGTTTTCAATAGCTAATTAGCAATGATCTCACCTAAAGGTATTGTTGTAGTCAACAGGAATCAGTAGAGTGACTTTGAGGGGAGATAGAATTATTTAATTATTTAACATTCATATATATATATGAATTCATACATTCATATATACGTATGTCTATTCAGATTCATTATCATATAACCATATATTTTTCATAAAGATTTAAACATATTGGCATATATAAATAAAATTAACTCTAGATATTTTAATCATTCTTGACAGTATTGATTTTATTAACCTGATTTTTGCTTTTTTAATATCAATTTTACTTTTAATTTCCTTTCACACTTCCTCTTATACATAGGTTAAAAATAATATATAAAATATTTTTTCAAAAGCATCTTTTAAATTTATGGATTGTTGAAAATTTTTTCTCTTTCTGCTTATCCTGGTACCATCCCTATTATAGTTTATTTTTATAAATCCAAGAATATTTTAATCACTAAACTACCCATGTGTAACACAATAAATTTGCTTATTGTTGGAAGGATGTGGTTTGAAGTGTTTTTACCAAAAGCAATTGAAATATAGTCCTATATAGCATTAATCAAGACACTTGCCTAAATCAAGTAGTTACATTAGATACTGAGGCCAAAAGTGGGTGCCTTTTTTGGCCACTTCTGGGCCAGTGGGAACCTTGGTGTCAAACTGTTACTTCTCTTCCTACCAACCCACTCCTTCCCCATATACACACACACACACCTTTGGACAGTTGTTTTCCTTACTGGCTCTACCACCATATTGACTTGATTTAGCACCTTTCCAACATAGTATATAATCTCATCTTTCCATTTACAAAAGTTAGTTAAGTTTAAAGTCATGCCGTCACAGTGGTGATGGGGAGGGTGGTGGTGTTCTCATAGGAGGGCGGAAGAGGAAGAGCCCTCATATTTGCAAGGCAGAAGAAGTAGCAGGAGCAATAGCCCACAGGGAATCAATCCTAATGAAAAAGCCATCTCTAGTTCCACCATTAATCAGAGAAATCCTGGCCCCAAATGTCAGTTTGGAAACCAGAAAAGTGGAATGCTCCTTATAATCATATTTAAGACCTCCAAAAATGTGAGTCATAAAAGTTATGCAGTTACTTATTTGGTGCTTTCTCCCTTTAAAAGAGGGGTCTAATATTCCCATTAGTGGTATTTGATAGGTGTTTTAAGTTTACATCTGGATCATGGCCAAAATAAGGTGTGAGCATACCAAAGACTTGTACAGTTATATGATGAATGAATCTGAATTATGAGAAGAATTAATCTGGTAGACAGCACATATATGATACATGTAAATTACAACAGGACAGAATGAGAAAGTAAGTTAGGTGTACTTTGAAAAGGGGAAACAGTGTATACTTACATTAATCCATATATTTTAAAATATTGGAATTGTTAAAATATAAAGTTATTTTTTATTATAATAACAGTAAATTATTGGGCTGTGAGCTTATCATTTATCATAAATTAATTGTTCTCTCAAACTTACTGAACTATGCTATACCTGTGCTTGCTAATAATTCTACTATAGTTATTGGATTATGGTTTTTAAAATATACTATTTGTAAATAGGATATAGAAAAATATTTTTGCCTAAAACATCTTGGGGAGTCTCTAACATTTACTAGGTATCATTTTAGACCATAACTACTGATCATCCAAATTTGTAATAATGTGCATGTGTGTGTGTCTTCACATTCACAGTATTGTACAGTATATGTAATACAATTTTCCATTTCTCCAATTAGGTTTTGAAATTTTGTTGGTACAAAAATTAAGAACCTATATAACTTGATATTTTAGCATTTTTTGTGAATCAAATCAGAAAAAAAGTAGTTTCTTTTTTAACCATGAGGAATCCTTTTCCTTTTGTTCAGGTACAATGCCCCAAAGTTTGAAAGTTTCATATGAAGCCAAAACAAAATGTAATCAAATGTCTAAAGGCAAACAATGATTCCTGCTATTCTTTTTTTGTCATATTTATTCATGTACTTCCTGTTGCAGAATTTCAGTGATTCATTAAGGTTTTCAAGTTATAGTGCAAAGAGGTAAATCAAATGCGGTGAGGGGTTCCAATTTCAAGGACTTAGATGCTCAGAAGTCTAAGAAACTTACAGTGGAGCTTCTCACAGTGAAAACAAAAGTTTTTATTTGAAATGTATGTATTACAAAAGAGTGTATAAGAAGCTGTATTGGCTAACTACAATTCGAAATTGCTTTGCTTTTGGTTGGAAAAAGCATACTTCCCATAATTATATGGGGATCGGAAAATGATTGGGTGTTTATGTTTCTTTAATAATAAATGGGGAAACAGGAAATTATTTTTTGATTAATCTAAGAATAATGGTACCCCAAAATACTGACTTCAGCTTGGGAAGTATTGTATTAGAGCCATCCTGTTTCACAATAGAATTCTGAAGGCCTATGTGAATCACTGAGACTTTTGGATTAGAAACTACATGAATAAATATTGGAAAGATATAGTTAACTTTAGTTACAGAATTTGCTAATGTCTTAATTATTATCTCAATTTATAACGTTTATGCATTCTGAAGTGAATTTCAGCATCGAGTTGTCTTTTATTTGCTCTTTAAAAACTCATGTCTAGCTTTATTAAAAATGAATACTGAATACTGCAACTGAATACTGCAACATTTTACATATTGTATCTAGCTAGACGTGAATAGCCAATCCCATATAAATTCATATGTAGGAAAGTATAGATACCCAATTTCAGTTTTTAGGAGATGAGTTTTTATTAGGCTTGACATATTTTAAACAAGAGTATGTAGGTGCATGCCCGACCTAAAGATACCACAGTTCACATGACTGCTTACCAAGCACCAAAAGAGAAAGTTATGCTCAAATTCTTAAGGTAGCGGATTTGGGGATGTTTACTGATTTTAGGTCATTTAATTATTTCTTCATTGCTGATTTAATGAAAATCAAGCTGAAATACATTTCTGCCAGAGACATATTGATAATTTTTGTATTCATTTTTTTAAAGAAGTAAATGTAAAACGTACTTAGGTTTGGATTATATAATTATTTTATTCAATAATTTGCCTTTTAAAGTTATTTAGGAGGAAAACAGAAGGCATTCCATTAAACTTGAAGGTCATTCTGGGTCTGGCTCTTGTAGGGGTGAATTCCCTGGAACACCATACTTTACAGCAGTACCAGAAGGAGAACTGGGGGCTGCAGGTTTCTCCCCAGGCCTCCTGGGAGCAAGGCTGCTGTTTGCCAGTGTTTGCACCGGTGTGAGCGGTGAAGACTGCCTTAAACAATGCTGATCAACTCAATTCTATTCTTTACCTCCCCACCCCCTTCTCTTCCTGGAGAATCTGGCTTCCCTGTCACTCAGGATAACGATTTCCTGCAAGCATCACTGAGATCCAGAAAGTCACTGTAATCTCATCAAGAATGTGATTCCCCAGCTGGGACTCTTGAATTTATATAACCTGAAAGTAGCTGGTTAGGGTGCTTAATCCACCACATTGGTGTGGTGAAGCCCCCCAACCATTTAAAATAGAAGTCCTCTTACAAAGACGACCTCATTAGAGAAGATATGTCCCCAAATTAGGACAGACTTAATTAGAACCCATAATTTAACCCAATGGTTTACATATGAAAACAATGTTGCTACCCCCATTCTGGCTTAAAAGAATCAATCCAGGCCTTAAGGAAATTTCCAGTGAGCCCAGTGAAAATTGGGCAGGAGATTGGATATACATCTGTTTTGTGTGGCCTGTGGGATGCTGAAGAGTTTTGTTTTTTTTTTTTAACCCTGAAACAGAACTTAGAGAATCCTCACTTCAAGTTTCTGGTGAATGCCTTGAAGATTTGTTCCAATTAATGCACCAGTGGTTTTCCTAAATTTTCTCACATATTTTAGGTGATTTCCCAACTAATCATTTTTAGGGTTCAACCTCAAAGATCTTAATATAAGGGAGAAATAATTTTTAATAGGTGCATCCCTGCTTACCTTCTCCCTTTCCCTGTAGCAATGAATTGTCTGTATCCTTATTTTTGGAGATACATACTGGTCTCAAAATTGTATACATACTAATATGTACACATCACAGTGCAATTTTGTGACAGGTCATGTCAGTAAAGAAAACTAGCTCTCTGCTTTTCTCATATCGGCATTATCTAATTACTATTTAGTGCTAACAAGCACTGAGAAGCGATTATCTTTTTCCTCACAACAATGACCTTTGATCTCGGGTGGCATTTTATAAAGCTTGCTTTTCCTAAATATTGCAGATGAAATTGAGTGGTGGAAAGGGGCACAGGAAGAGCCAAGAATTGGAAGAGAGATTTAAAAATGAAACTAAGACATAAGGAGTTCATCTCATTTAAAAAATGTGCTCCATATATTTCTTCTGTTTATCTTCATAAACATATATGTTTATCAGGATACAAGATATATAAGTATATACTTACAGTCTTATTTCCAGTTGGCATCTGAGAGTAAGTTGGCATCTCTTTGTCACATACTGTACACATAAATGTGAATATATATGGATATATATGCACATGTTTATTTTTCATGTGTGATTCTGCAATGCATGGATATGCTTAGATCTAACTTATCTTGTTAAAAATGACTACATTTATATAAGTATGCATACTTATATAAAATTTATTCTTAGTTGGCATCAGGCAGCAAGTTAGCATCTGGTGTAAACTAGGTTTTCATTTACTGCTTATATATATATGTGTGTGTGTAAAGCACGAATATTAAGATGAATGAATGTATTTTCTTATTATTTCATACAGTACTTTTAATAATGATTAAATAAGTGTAATGAGCATATATAATTACATATATCATTTAAAAGTTACTTTTTTAAAAGTAGTAAAGGGGTTTTTCTCACCAACCAAGTCAAATGATGGGGATCCAGGTATGCGTAGTGAACTGGCGAGAAGAAGACAGATTAACCCATGAGGAGTAGGGAGTACAATGTTAGTCAGTACTATTTTTCTGGGAATAATGGACCTTTCTGTTTGTGATTTTAGAAAATATTCACAAGTTTTAATATTTTTTGTATACCTGTATGTAAACTTGAATTAGACAGCGTTAGTTTGTTCTTAACACGTTCATTGTGAAATATATCATGTTGACTATGAGCACAGTTTTTTTAAACTTCTATTTAATACAGATAAGCCAAAATGGTTATTTTATTCATTTAAATTTCGTTTGACATCTCAATTAACACAGTTTTATTTTTAGGTGACATTGCTGCGGTAGGACTTTGTCAACCAAATAAGTCATATATGAGAAAGTAAATAAAAGCTAAGCTCAATTATTAAAGAGTGTTTGTAGTAGAATTTTTCATGTATTTTCTGAAAATTCAAGTGCTGTTAACACTGTCTTAAGATGTGTTTACAAGGGTTGTGTGTGTGTGTGTGTGTGTGTGTGTGTGTGTTCTTTTATACCTACTCAGTGTTTTGGTAATATTCAACATACCAATTTACATACTTACTAGTCTATAGCAGCTGTCTTATAGGCTACACAGGCTTGTTGGACAGGTCTAAGGAAGAAAATCAACTGCTTTTTGCCCTACGGGAAAATTTACTCTTAGCTTGTTTTTCCTCATGTATCATCAATATGTACTCATGTGATTCTGTTTTATAAAGAGGAGTATGGCATGATGAATTACTGTAACGTTAATAAATAAAGGAAAATTTGATAGCTTAACTACTGTTTATCCAGCGAAAAACCCCACAGTAACTGTAAGCTTCTCGTTAAAAGGATTGCTCATACATTTAGTGCTGGCTTATTACTCCTTTGGAAAACTATAGTATTTTTCTGGTGCAAAAGGATCGTTATGCTCCATTGAGTATCATTGGTTAGTTATAAGTTTGTCTCATATATATGACATTAATTTGTTGCAAATGCAGACATTTTAAAATAGTGGTATATTTTGTCCGTATAGTTCTCATTCCATTATATGTAGGAATGTTTAGCATTAGTAGTTATTAAATACAGACGTAATATTGATGTTATATTTGTTGTCCTGTCGTAAAAGAAACTCTCCAGAATAAAGAAATTACTTCACTGAATCCTGAACATCAGCCTTACATAGGCTGCATATGTATGTAGCAGATACAGATTTTAAGTATGCTTGCTGGCTCTAGCAAGCATACTTAAAATGCAGCCTATGTAAGGCTGATGTAAGTATATACTGTATCTGGTCTTCCTACTATTGGCTAATAGTTTGAACCTCCCCCTTTCTTCTGATTGCCATCCATGTTCTAGGCTGTGTGTCCTATATTTTTTAGACCAATATGTTTTAATCACTATATTTAGTAAATTATCATTAAAGTCAATATTCTAATTTTTGTAATATTCTAAGATTAAACATTTGTTTTTTATTAAATGTTGAAATATACAAGTCATTATGTTGTGTATAGCTGACTGAAAATATTACTGAAGTGTAAAGGAGAAAAATCTAATTTTATATTGACATAGAAAGAAAGCTTAACTTGTTTTCTTGCTCTTTTTTTATAGAGAACACCTGTTCCCAGCGCTGAAGCATTCCGATGGTTCTTTTAAAGCAGTAGTATATCTTATTTTCAAGGCATTTGGAAGTGAAAGGCAAACTAAATGTCTTGTTTTAAGAAACTGCTTAGTCCACCACTGAAGAAAATATCCAGATATTATTTTCATTTTATGTATAGGGGTTTCTTCAAAAAAAAAAAGGAAAAGAAAAGAAAAAAGACATATAAAAATAATCTGGGAGCTTGGGGAATTGGCCAGTCTATTTACTTTCAATACCCTGATTCTTTCTTTGATGTAATTTAGCTATCCTAGTGAAGTTGTTGTCTATTTTGAAAGTGGCTGTAAAAAATAAGTTTGGGTAAGCCCCTGCTGTAAAATCATGTATCTTTGCAAAGTACATATCTATACTTCATTTTCAAATATATGTGTTTCAGTACTGTAAACTGTACAGATAGCAGCTTGTATTTTGTGTGTTTAGACACAAGGAGACAATCATCTCTGAGCATCTATGGAGATTAACAGTTTGTACACAACAGTCTGGTTCTGCGAGTTAAATCTGGAGCAATAAATTTTAGCTTTAAATATTTTTTGCCAGTTGTTTCTAGGAGCAGCAACAGCAGTGGCATGTTTTGCCATGCATCTTTCCGTAGAGACTTGATGCCAAGTTTTATAAGACTAAAAGATGATGATGCATCCAGCAATTACCTTCAGTTGTATTGTTCTAAGAGGGGAAGATGTTAGGAAAGTTTCAATTAATCTTTTGAGCACTATATTAGAGTAGTGGTTATGCACTTGCATTGCTTACAAACGAGCTGTACAGAAGGGTATACCTCCCAAATCCTTAGTGTAGTTGACTTGTCTCGGGTGGCACTGTAAGGCGGAGTACTCAGAGTAGTTGGAACATGCAGAATCAGTTGTATAATTTTTTTTTTCTTTAAACTGTTTTCTAGGATACAGGATAAAGTATCATATCTTAGGGGAGAAATTTATGACTGACTTTATTTTTCCCCAGCCCAACATGGGTTGTATGTATTTTTTTGTTTGTCTATTTTTTGCTCTTTTTTTTTTTTGGTAGAAAATAAATAAACACTTAATAAAATGTACCCAAATGTTTAAATTCCATGTATGATATTAAAAGGGTAGTTTTGTTTTAAAATTTGAATACGTAAAGGCCTCCTGCCTGAGGCATGGCTAGGTACATTTTTAAATTCAAAAGAATGAAATACATTCATGAAAGTGAGGCTTTTAAATCTCTTTTTATCTTCCTTTCTCACAGCCTCCTGGTTGCAGTGGTGGCCTTCCCCTAGGCCCTCAGTGGAATGTTCCATTGCTTCCATTCCCATTTTTGTCACTGGATGCTTTCATTCCTGAGAAGGCAGGACCACAGTCTGTGGAATTCCATAAATGCAAACAGCCCCTAAACAAAAGGAGCTAATGCTTCATAGGACCCGTGCTACCTTTTCAGGTAGCGTTTGGTTTTCTTCTGGCAGTCAGGGTTCTTAAGGCTGTCCCATTAGGACAAATGTTTGTGATGACATGATCCCTAAGAGCTTTCTTCCTTTCGTTCTTTTTTTTTTTTGCTTCTGCCAGATTAGAAAGACTATTTTCAGCGTCAGGAATAAAACGGAGTTTAGCAAAAACACATAGAGTATCCAAGTTACCATGTTACTGTAACTTTTGTCCTCTAGTCACTAGCCAGCTATTGTAGCCCGTGACATCCATAAACCTGCTGAAAAGTTAGCAACATGGATTATGTGAAGAAAAATAACTTGAGAAGAGAAAGGGTGATGAAAAGGACTGTAAAGTTTTAGAAAAACTAACAGATGAATAATTTTAAAAGGCTAGTTGTAGTTTTGAATGGGAAATAATACGGACAGAGGAGACTTTTTTAAACTCAGAAAGAGCACTTCATCGTTGGGTGTGGAGAAAGGCACTTACAAACGCCAGTGTGAAAAACAATGTGACTTAACTTGCCTACGATCTGAATGCAAGGTCTACAGTTACTGTCAAGTAGACTTGTTGAAGAAAATTCATTATGTATTACACTTATCCATGTTTAGATAAGAGAATTATCACAAATTAAAACGTGATGTATATTAATTTTGAGATAGCTTTCTACCTGATGTATATTCCTTTGAAGGTTCTAGTTGGAATTTCTATTTCTGCTGTGGGACCAATGAGAGCTGTATGAGTTCTTTCTTGTTCCATGTTTTATTTTATTTGACTTTTTTTTTTAACCAATTTGCTAATGAATTGCAAGTAAGTGGAAACTTACTTTCACATTTGAATGGTAAGGTTGCCTGGCTTTTTGGAAAATGATGATTGTTATTACAGAATTGAAACAAGCTTTTATTCAGGCTGCATTAGGCATACGGTAACATATAAAGGTCTCATAGCAATGTACCGTGAGTCTAAAATACATGCTAGTATTGCATGTCTGATGTGTTTTTGTTTGTTTTCTTAAAGAATTAATGAATCTGTATATTGTAAAATGTCGTGTTTTTACGTGTCAATTCAATTTTTTAATGAAAGAAAATCTGTTGAGTATTGATATGGAGAAGTGCAGCTTTTCTTGAATTCTCTTATGTGTTTTTATTCTTGACATTGTTCTTTTTTAAACCGCCCATTTTTTTATGCTTTTGGTTAAACTGTATTTATATAACGTAGGATGCATATATGGTTCTCTTTGGTGATGTTGAAAGATATTACTCTTCCAGCCTCCCCTCAGTTATCTCCCCTGTAAGTCAATGTATCGAGAACTTGTAAAGCGTATCATTACAGCCCTGAGGGATTGAAAGATTTACATTTTTCATGATTCTAAAATACCAATGAAATGTAACTTTTAAAAGTTCCTCACTATATGTTTCATATTCAGTATCAAGAAAATTCAGAAGATAGCAATCAGATGTAGATCTGATTAAAAATTACATCTTACCAATTACATATCAGATAAGCCAAATAAAAAAACTATGTACGAGAGGTCTATCTGTGTACACAGGAGTCTTGCCTTCTCTGGGTGTAGATGAGGAGATGCCATATTCTATCAGGATTTGGGGAGACCATGGAAAGTATTTGGGGTGTTGGCAGGTAGTACAGTGGACCCATTCCTTTGTCAGCTGTCACTCAGCACCCTAACATCACAAGAACATCAGAGTGCAAATCTTTCTCCTTCCAGGCCTTCAACCCAAAGTGGCTTTCTGATGGATTCTGCCTGTCTGTGCATAAGTAGAGGCATATTTACAAGTAGAAATGTGTCCATCCTTGGGAGAAAAAACAGTAATAGTCTTCCCCCAGGGTAAGAGTGTATAAAAATGTCTCCTGGTTGCTTAATTCGCAACACCCAAATTTCTTCTTCTAAATACATTTATAGGGAGCAAGAGATGGTAGGCTTCCTATGAATTAATATTAAGCAATCACTAAAAGAAAGGAATATTCCCTTCCTTTCATTCAGAACCCCTGGCATGTAAGTTATATAATTAATACTAAAGCAAATAAAGTCTTTAAGCTGGTAGTATCTGTAATCAAATAATGAAAAAAGGAAAGCAGTTAAATGAGCACACTATTCAGGGTCAAATATGTTCAGCAAAAAGCTGTAGTGGGTCTTTGATCATGGCTAGATTCACAGTGATATCAAACAGTTGGTTCTCATGTACAGCTAAATGTTTCAGATTTTGTTTTTATTAAATTCGGCAGTTTCACACTGAGATCTGTATTCCTAGTGAATAAAAGACAGCTACTTTGTTAGGAGGGATTCCATTTTCACAACTGTGAGGAAGTCAGAGATATTTCAGGAACATGGGCCACAAAATGTACTCCTTTCACAGTGTTCTCCTATTCTGAACTGTGCAGTTATCTATTAAATTTTCTAATAGATATTTGTGTAAGGTGTATGTATGCTTGTGCAATTATTAAAAAAGCAGTTTTGGAAAACAGTGTATTTATTAAAGAAAATTACTTACGGGGCATGTACAAAACTGTAAAAAAAAAAAAAAAAAACTTAAAAAAAAAAAACACATTCAATTTGCCCAGTAAAGTTGTTTTTGTGAAATTTCTGTGTTGTTGAATAAAGGACTTTAGTATTCAAAAGATCTCTTTTTCCATGAACAAATTTTTATTTGTGAGATTTTAAGTAATCGGCATTTGATCCTGAGATCCTGAAAGTCTAATTTTTTTATGATAAAACCATTTTTAATTCTACACTTGCCCTTATGTCAGCAGAATGAATACTGTATATAAATTTTTCATAAAATATTCCGGTTTTGTTCATCTTTTTTCTTCATATATTTTGTCTTTCTTATATATTTTTAAAAAAGGAAAAAAAGAACATGATGCTTTTCATATTTCTAAATGATATATTTTTGTTGAAAGCTTTAAAAAGTCCCCTTAATAGAAGAAGAAATGAACGTATCTAAACTTTTTTCCTTCCTTCTTCATAAGCGTGCCAGGAGAAAGCATCCTATGAATTCCTTGTGCTGTGAATGAAAAGTCCTGGTGATAATACTTGAAAGCATTAAGACGCATGAAGAAATGTGCAACACTGGAATTCTATCTTCAGACACTCCCAGAAATACTCTGAGATTGTTACTTTTTTTTATTGTGGAATATTGCGGTCCACCCATGCTGCTTATTAACACTTTTTTGATGCTTCATAAACTACAGGAAACATAGAACACAGTATTATATCTTGGAAATCATTAATATGGTTGCAAACATGGAACATTAAACAATTGAAAGAGTTCGTGTTCACAGAAAAAAGACCACATTAGAAGATTTTTGTAAATTTTATAAATTTCAGGATGTGCTCTGTCAGAATAATATCACTAATATAAAATATCTTGGCCATGGCAACAGAATTGGATTACATAGTGTGAGAAAGATGAATTAGGAAACTCGAAACTTGAGAGTTCCTGGATACTCAGCAATTTTGCAGGTGAGTTGCTATGCTTCTTTGTTATATTTTGGTGTAAACAACAATATGGCAAAAATATAAAACTGGATTTTCAAAGATAATACTTTCCTTACTTGACATCTTCAAGGACACAAATACTTGGAGGTTTATATGTAATGATAAGAGAATAATTCTTCAAAATAGTTTGAATTAACCAAAAAGGGAGGAGAGGGGAGTTCTATAACTTATTTAGACATTGAACCAGATAATAATTTCATATGGTTTCTGGAAAATCATGCATTTTTTTCAAGTATGTTTATTGGTAGCAGTTGTTTTAGTTGACATGTTTTATGCAGAGGTTATTCCCCATTTTGTTTCCACTCTTTTTTTAATGGAGAAAAAATGTTATTTGCAGTAAACACAGTGAACACAAATTGAAGGTTTTATTTGCGTACACTCCATAAGTATCATAGCTATGTAGGACATTTTTGCTTATTTGGAAATTTTGTTTCTAATCTTTTATTCTAATATCTTGGCTTAAGATCTATCTTTGTGACCTATGCAATTCATTTTTTTTGGCCAGTTTTTAAGTCAATATTTCTTATTTTCCATGTATTTATATAAAATGAAATGTCAACTATCTTTTAAGTCTAAGTCTGTGCTTTGTTTATAGTATGTTCCTTATGACAAAAATCATTCTGGTCAACAGGTGTTGTAATTTCACAAATTGGAAGTAGTGTCCATGTCTCTTTCCAAGAACAACACTTTTAAAAGCTATTCTAATCAGGTAAAGACTACATGTAAAGCATTTTTAATACAGGACTGAGTTACTGACTTCTTTGATAGTTAGAAGTTAGGAGAATCTGGTTGCCTGCTTTGAATTATGATCTTCTGCTTATGACTTTTCTGAAAAACGATCTTCTATTTAAAATTATATGGCTTCAGGAAAACTGCACAGTTGGAAGGGAGGTTGGCAAAGAACATTTAAATGGCTCTGTTTAACCTTTGATGCCATCATAAAACATATGTAGCTGAAAATTCTTATTCATTGTAGCCTTCAAGAACTTTTCTCACCTTTCCATGAATTACCATATAATTTTATTTATAATTTTTTTTATATTTATAATTCTATTAATATTGAATAAACATGTGGGGGGGGTGGAGACAGATAGATTAACCTGTGTGTGCATATGTGTGTGTTGCTTTTAGTTGATAGAGTTTAATTCATGCCCCCAGTAGCTAAGGATCACTGTAGGTTATTAAACATCTTTCATGTAAAAGATTCTGCCACCATTGTACAGTTGCAATTGAATTTAGTGACTCAGCATCTTCTAATACTTAACCTCTTCTCTGGGAATCAGGGAATTTGGGGAAGCTACATGGAATCTTTTGAGCATTTTAGGGGCTCTTTTAATAAGTTAATAACACTTCACTCTGTCTTACTTGCAGTCATTTAAAGGACTGTTTTGAAAATTATGCATACAATTTGCTCCCCAAATGTATTAATTTTCTTCATATAATTTGAACATTTTAGCTATATTTACATATTATTGAGATGTCTATTTATACGTATGTATATTTGAGCTTCAAGTGTACATCCAAGCACTAATAGATGACTTGATCTATAGCTTATATACTTTGACCATATGGAAAAGGCCTTTATCTCTCCAAAATTTGTGATGTCTACAGAGCAGCAGCAGGAAGAACATCATGAATAACTTGTGTTGGCAAACCAGCAATTGCTTTAATTTCTCATTTATTCAATAAGTATTATTGTTATTTTCAATGTGCCAACTGCTGGGGATATCAAAATGAATAAAACATTGTTCCTGACACATTTACCATCACCATGGAACTCAACCAAGTAGTTGAAATAAATACACAAATAAATAAAAACAGTGGAAAATGTTTGTTGTGAATGGAGCAGGCATCATGTGAAGGAGTGGCAAGAGATGGTTGAGTGAAGCTCTTTAATGTCAACGTCTTCCCAGCTGAGAGAAGAGGGCAAGACTCTTGCACCCCTGGGTTGTAAAATCTGAGGGTAAAGTAGTGAACCAAAAAGACTGGAATGGCAGAAGAGAAAAACAGGAAGGTTCAAAAGACCTGAGACATGCCACCACCCTAGTCCAAGTTGCTGTCATTTCTCATGGGAGTCACTTTAGCTACCACAGTATTCTCTTTCCATCCATTCCTATCTATCTTCAAACATTTTCTATGCTGCAGCCTGAGCAGTTCTTTTAAAACACACACACACACACACACACAAAGCTCATGTGATTCCATGCTTATTGTCAGTGATTTCCCATCACTCTTAGAATAAAACCCTAAATGTGGTTACGAGGATCTTGTGGTCTGGCTCTACAGTCCCATCTCATATCATGTCATCCCTTTCTCTCTGCTCCAGCCACTTTTAGACTTTCTTCCAGTCCTTACACTTGCAGGATGGGTTTTGCCTCTCACCTTAGGACATCTTGTTCATTTTGCTATTAATACTTGGAATCTTCTTGCCTTCTCTATTTTCTTGGAAAATTCCTCTTTATTCTTCAGAACTTAGCTAATGCTTCACATTTTAAAGGACTTCTACAACTTTGTCAAATTCACCTATTATGGGCTCTCAGAGTAACTTGTACCTCTTCATAGCATTTATTAATGAATTAATTTATTCAATAAAAAGATGTTACACGTTTATCATGTGCTCTTCATTCATCTAGGCAACCAGAATATATTCACAAGCAAATAAGACAAAAATCCCTGCCCTCATACAGTTCACATTCTAGTGGAAAGAAAAAAGTCATAAACAAAGAAGTAAATAAATAAAAATGTCACATGGTAATATATAATATGGGTAAAATGAAGGAGGGAAAATGAGATTACAAATGCCAAGTGGGGTGAGAGGATGAGGAAAAGAGTTGGAATTTTAAATGGGTATTTAGGGAAAGCCTGACGGAGAAGGTAACATTTGAGGTATGGCCTGAAGGAGGCAAGTAGTAAGCGATGTGGCTATGTTGGAACCAGCCTACCTGGCAAAGGGAGCAAGTACAAAGACCTTGTGACAAGAGTGGGTCTGCAGTTTTCAAGGACCAGCAGGAAGCCCACTGTGTCTGGAGAGCAACGGGTAAGAGAGAGAAGAGTAGGCAATATGGTTAGAGAAGGAAGAGAGATACGACTGTGCCATGTCATGTTAAGGACTTTGACCTTTACTCAGAGTGAGAAGGGAAATATTTGGAGTGTTTGACTGGAGGGGGACATGATCCAACTTATATTATAAAAGGACTACTTTGGCTACCGTGTTGAGAAAAGACTACAGAAAGTCAACAATGGAGGAAGGGAGACCAGTCTGGGGAGGCCATTGCCATATCCAAATGAAAGAAGATGGTGGAAACAGAATGGTAGCAGTGGAGGTTGCGAGAGAGAGGCATGGACATATATACACTACCAAACATAAGGTAGATAGCTAGTGGGAAGCGGCTGCATAGCACAGGGAGGTCAGCTCGGTGCTTTGTGACCGCCTGGAGGGGTGGGATAGGGAGGGTGGGAGGGAGGGAGATGCAAGAGGGAAGAGATATGGGAACATATGTATATGTATAACTGATTCATTTTGTTGTAAAGCAAAAACTAACACACCATTGTAAAGCAATTATACTCCAATAAAGAAGTTAAAAAAAAAAAGAGGTTGAATTCAGCACATAGTTGGAAATAAAGGAAACAGAATTTGCATGGATAGGTAGGGCTTTAGGTATGTAAGAAAGAGAGAAATTAATAATAACCCCAGGGCCTTTGATGTGAATAACTGGAGAAGTGAAGTTGTCCTTTCCTTAACTGAGAAAGGGAAGACTGAATTTTGGGTTTAGATGTACTAAGTTTAAGCTGCTTCTCAGACATTCAAGTGAAGATGTCAAGCACACAATTGGGTATATGGACTTGGAGTTCAAGGGAGATTTATAGGCTGGGGATATACATTGTATTTTTTTAAAACGAGCCTGGATGAGATTACCAAAAGAGTGAGTGTGGATAGATAAAGGAGAGGAAGGGCAAGGACTGAGATCTGGGACTCACCTACAACAGTTGTATTTTCACCTTCATTCTAAGCATTATTTGATTAGTACCCATCTCCCACACTGACCAGGGTAAAGAAGAAATGGAAACCCAAGCAAAACTTTTACAGGTGAATTCTTCCATTTTCCCCTCTTCCCAGTGACCCATATTCTTTTTGGCCTTTATTTACCCCAGCCCCTACCTTTCATCCACAGGTGATTGACTATTCATCCCCCTCAATTTATCCCATCTTCATTGCATGCAAAAACTTACACTTATTATTTATGTTTATCATAAACATTCTAATGCAGCAATTACATATGGCAATCTTTTCTCCTAACACAAATATAAATACATTAAGTTCAAAGTTTGATGCTGACCAGAATTAGTGCACTAAAAATATTAAGCATAATTCTGTACCTGCTATAACACAATGTATCTGTCCATTTTTATATTCTTTGTGAGCAATTTCATCAAAGGAGATAAAATCATTCTCTCTTATTTAACATCTCTGGGAACTGAAATGTTTGAGCAGAAAATGGATAGATGTTAAAATTGCAAATCAAGAATTGAGATTGTTTAGTTGACTCCCAGTCACAAAAGGAATAATAAGGTTTTCAGATTTGTCTAAACTTTCCTTCATGAGGAACAAGTTGACTCATGACTATAAAAATATGAGAGTACAAATTTCTTAATATTTATTGTTTTTCTTCTTTACACTTGATTCTTTACAGAGATAGCCATGCGCATTTTCATTAATAGCCTAAATGCATTCCAGAGAGCATGGTTAGAAGTGTTTCTTCATTATTGCATACAAGAGAAAGCATTTTGTACCAGAATTTCCTGAGACCCGAGTTTCAGTTTCAAACCTACCATTTGACAGAAATCTCTACATACCACAAGTTCCCCCATTGAGTCCTTACCACCAGAGTTCTGAGGACTAAACAATGAGTAGTTCCAAATCTGAAAGAAATAAATGGTAATTATTTCAGTCCATTAAAATCCCAAGGACCCGCAATATATCCAGAACAAGAAAACAAGCAGTGACAACAACAAAAACTGAAATGCTTGATTTCACAGTTTGATAGAAAATGTTGAGACTCTTATGAAATGTCAAGAATAAAAAAATTGAGTTGAAAAGAATTTAGCAATAAAACTACAATCTACACGTTCTTTGGGAACTTGGGCACATTGTCCCCATGGATGGCTATAGAACTTCTGAAGTTTATCAACAGATTAATCATTAAGAAAAACATCACGTAAGCATCCACTGTACTCTATCTGTTGCATCAAGGAAGGGTTAATTTACACACTGAATTATTAAATGCATTCTCACACCATGACAAAATTGTGAACCTGAGAAGATGTAGTACTTTCCAGTTTTATAAATTCTGGCAGAGACTTTCTTAAATGGCTAATTTAAAGGAAGCTGGCACACAAGTTAAAGATGTAATTTGAGTCACGGCTGATGATATACTTTCACTTGTTTAGCCTTTTATGCAGCATGTTTGCATTACTTGAACAGATTTGCTGTTTCTATTCTAACTGCATTGTGTATGGCCTGAGGAATGCTGATTAATTCTTGTCGGTAATCATCACACACGCTGCCAATGTTGAACATTTATATCCTCTATTACATAATGTATGTATGCATTCCTTATGTTATTAGTGGAAGTAACATGTAATAGGTAAATAAACCTGTTCTAGATTTAGATTAAAAATCACTGTGGATCCTTTTCTGTCTTTAAAAGACAGAAACTGCATTAGATGGAGGAATCTGGCATAGGCTTTATCCACTTTAAGTAGCTTTAATTAGAATTCTTTAATTGTCCCTACAGCTGCCACCAATAGTAAACTCTAAAATATCAATTGTAATTGGAAGATAAATTTGCATTTCATTCATGACATAAAGTTAATATGTCTTACTTTGTGAACTTTGAAACAGTGAGGCTATTCACTGCCTCTGGAGTATCTCTGAATAGCTCTTTTGATCATTTTGATCCTTATATTGTAGGTGACTCTCTCATCTACTTACTTTTGAAAAGAGAATTAAGTAAACAACGACTTCTAGGTGAGCCTCATTTAACAGACTACTTACTGGTTTATTCAGAGACTAATGGGTAAACAGGTTTTTAAATGATGGGTTATAGTTTGAAAAAGGCATTTCACTAGAAGTCCTAAAGCATTTAGAAGGAAGTAAAGTGTGTCACTCCTTACTTTATGCTTGTAGTCAAATTAGGACTTACAGCAGAGTTGTATAGAGAAAGGATGAAAAAATAAATATCAGATAATATAAAAAATCTAGTGTATCCCAACTTTCTCAGGCTTTTTCTGAGTTGCTAAGTTGGAACCACAGATCAGATGGTTAGATTCAATATCATTAGTATTCCTGTTTTCTAGAAGAGTAAATGAAGTGCTGGTTTCTATAAAAATGGCTCTAGTCAGAACTTTTTATGTCACTAAGTCATTCACACCTTAAAGAAGGTAAAAAGTGTAACTACTCACAATGGTGTAAACAATGAAAGGAATTTATTATTTCAGATAACTGAAAAGTCCTGAGGAAAGACTAAAGCAAGGATCACACTATTTTATGTTATTCTCTCTGTCTCTATAGTACTTTCAGTTGGCTTTATTCTGAGGCCTTATTTGTTTATGTTGTGGCCACTAGCGCCTCTAAATATTTATTTTCCGTTGCTAGGAATGCTTTTATAGGGAAAATTTTTCTTTCCTGACAAGTTCAGCAAAAATCACAGAACAAATCCTTGGCCTATATTGGATTATGTGCCCAACACCTTAACTAGTCAGTGTAAAGAGGGAAGCTTTGGTTTATCTTATACAAATGCAAAATGCAAAATTTTGTTTAATCTTAACCTACCCTTAAAATCGGGGTGGAGATAAGCCTCTCCCTACCACATTTACTGAGAATGAAAGAATAGTAATCCAGGGAAAATCAGGGTATGATAGAATCAAAAAAGGAAATTGATACTGGGCAGGAAAAAAAAAGAATGACAGGAAGGAAAAGAAGCAAGAAAGGATTGAAGAAGGGAAAAGAGAAGAAGGAGAGAAAGTAAGAGAGAGAAAGGAGGGATAAGAGAAGGAAGGAAGGAAGAGAGGGAAGAAGGGAGGGAGAGAGAGAGAGAAGGAGGGAAGAGGGAAGAAAGAAGGAAGGGGATCTGACGATAAATACCTACTACACTATGTTTTATTGAAGGGTTAATGAGCTAGGAAGCAGCAGGAGGGAGGAGACAGAAACATCTTCACTGGAATTCCAATAGGATAATTAATTTCTGTGTAATTGTATGATAACTCTATTTGGTTAACTTGAAAGGTCCATTTTTATTAATTAGTCATGTAGATGCGTAAACACACACACAACACACAGGTGCACACAATACCATCATGTCTCTGATTGGATCTACGTGAGCACAACACTGCTCCTGGGGTAAAGAAGACACTTTACAATGAGTTTGATAGACTTACCAGCAAAATTCCATTCCTTATAATTACCCCATTACTTTATAGAAATAAATGTACAAATGTACAAATGTACAAATAGGGTACAAATGTTGATCATGCAGAAGATTAGCTATAGGATTATACATGAGAGGATTTGTTTCAGGGAACTAGGACAAGATCACAAAATTTCAAAATACGATCCAGATTTTTGCCACCAACTCTAACGTGCATTTTGCACAGATTCTTCAAGTTGTATTTGCTGCCTCATTGTTGAACCTTCATTTCACTGGATTGGACCCAATGAGAAGGATTGAAGCCAAAGGTTTACTAGTTTCAGCACACTTAATGTTTTCATCTTGGACTCAATTACTTTATGCTCATGAGAAAATTCTTATTTGTTATTTTTAGGAACAGCAAAGTCATATTTCCCACTTTATGGTATTATCTTATCAAATAATAAAACTACATGTAATAAAATACTTAAATGATTATAACAACATTACTCTGAAGACAAAGATGGCACAATTGAAGAAGCTGAACCATGAGTGGTAGTGATGCTTAGTATGTTTGTTGAAAAGGAAAGTCTAATTCCTGTACACTGGACTTCCACTTAGAAATATAGAGAGCTAGAAAATGTATCACTCTCAACTGTACTGAGGGGAGTGGAGGATCAGTGTAGGAGGAAAAGAGGAGTCAAAAACCACGGTAAGGGGGAGTAAATGCAGTGCAGGCAAACGCAGTAACTGTCCAGTGCATAGGGAAATGGACACCCTCATCATTGCCAGCATTTAAATCTCTTAGCTAGAGAAGAAAGAAGTGGGGCCTGGGATATTGTTGGAGAGACATGGTAGTATTCCCAAGTGTTTGAATCTGTACTCAATTTGGGGCCAACATGAGAGAGACCCTTCTCTCCTCTCTGTCCCTGTGGTTCAGGTAGACTGATTTCACACCCTTAACATTAAGGGGGAGGAGGGAGCCCACGAGCCCATTTAGATCAATAAATGTGTGGACCAGTGATTCAGGGATGAGTACAAGCCAAACCAGATTAAAATACATATGTATAAAAGTAAAACACCTAAAATGGGTAATGCTAAGAAAGAATAATTTGTAAAATCCGGAGTTAAGATTCTCTTTATATTTGAATAGTAAGAGACAACTTTTTGATTGAAATAGAACTTTATTACAGATATCAACATGAAAAGTCTGATCCAGGGACACTGCTGTGAAATCTAAGAAGTATGACATTTAAGTATGCTTATAGGAAATTGAATTGTGCTCATAAGAAAATGCTTGCTTTTATTTATGACAATGAATGCTTTCAATCGAATTGGAATACCTTATTTAAAATAAATGGTTAGACTTCATAATGACTCTCTATCCATATTTATGAATTTTCAATTTATTTGTCATTCCTGAGTCATTAGTAGAATGTATACACATACGTATTAACAGTGATTTTTAAGTTTCTTTTTCTACAACTGCACTTGTTTTCATGTTGATCCCTAAACCTAGCTGGGGTTAGAATCTAAGTCTTAGGTAGCACAGTATGTCTTCTTTAGATAGCACAAAATGATTATGAGCCCTATTTAGAATCAGACTACAGATTCAAATACCAACTCTGCCATTTCTAATGGAATGACTTTGGATAAATTACTTAACCTCTCTGTAACCTACTTGTATCATCTATAAAATGGGAATACTATAATGGTCAGTCCCTCATAATCTGGTTATGACTCAAAATTTGGTGAGAATAGTGCCTGGCCCTATTAACTGCTTGATCAAGGCTGGCCCTTATTGTTCTTATTTTTGGGTTTGAATTAGTCCCATCCTGTTTTTTGGTATCTCAAGCCTAAAGGTTTAATTATACCTTCCAAAGTTAAGGTAGGGCAGAGGGCAGGGTCCTTTTCAGGAATCTAACAATATCTAAGCCCTAGCTTCCTCCTGGGTTATCTTCCATTTTTTTTCAGTCTGTGGAATATTTATGTAATCTGAATGGGGAGGTATGGTTCTTTATTCCTTGTTTATGGCATAAACTTTATACCTTGAATGGTTCAGGGCTTAGTTTCTTTCACTGCAAAAGCCTTGCCTTTTGAGATTTAAAAGCTTTAGTTTTTGAAAATCAAAAGGTTTTTCTTTGTATATAGTGATATTCTGTCTTTCCCCTAATGAGAGAGGAGGAATACAGGGCAAAGAGTAAAAGGAAACACATTACAAGAGGCAAATCTCAGTTAATATCTCAAAATATTATTCCTCTACAATGTTTCTATTTAGGCTCCCCTCTGTTCTTGAAATTCCTTTTTGTTACCAATTAGAATCCTATATATTCAAGTTGCAATTTGGATGCCTTCTCTTCTTGGAAGCACTCTTTAATCACTCCAGTCCAAAGTGCTTTCTTTTTATAATTTTATTAATGCAGTCGTTGTCACATACATTTGAAATGGGCTGGTACATACTCTATTTTCCCCACTATACTATGTGCTACTTGTGATCTGGGAATAAACCCTATTCATTTTTTATACCTATACTCTCTTTAGTACCTAACATAGGGCTTGACACATAGAACTACTTAAAAATGTTAATACAATTAAACAAATTATAAGAAGCTTTTATAGCAAGGGCTTACATTCCTGCCTGAATCTCTACCTATGTTTTCTTGGTCTTTAGAACAGGCCTACGTGCTATGGATCATTGATACCTATATAACTGTTGCAGGAAGGGGGACCCCCTTTCAGGGCCCCAGAGTGGAGTCTCGTCTAACACAGGGAAACGAATTGTCCGAGGAGACACGTGCTGACAAAGCAAAAGACTTCATTGGAAAGGGGCGCCCAGAGAGCGAACCTGGGAGAAGGAACCCAGGAGAACTGCTCTGCCACTTGACTCGCAGTCGCAGGTTTTATGGTAATGGAGTTAGCGTTCTGGGTTGTCTCTGGCCAATCATCTTGCTTGGCCCATATTTGGTCTGACCTCAGGGTCCTTCCTGGTGGCAGGCCCATCTCTCAGCCAAGATCGATTCCAGTGTGAGCGTTTCTGGGAGGTCGGCAGGACAGGTAGGCCGGTGTCTCCTCCCTCCTCTTATTGGCCCCTCCCAAATTCTTCTCCATTAGCTTAGAAGACATATTATGGGCTGGCGTCTCCTTCCTCCTTTTGGCCCCTCCCAAAGTCTTCCGGGTTAGCTTACAAGCCATATTATGGGCTGGCGTCTCCTCCCTCATTTTGGCCCCTCCGGAATTCTCCCTGTTAGTTTTTCTCAGCAGCACCGTGTTCAGGATCTCCTGTTCTTAGACAACTCAGGCAAGTGGTTGTTATCGTGATTGGCCAAGGCAGGCGGTTTTTGTCAAAAGTTCCCTAACAAAACTAGATATAACGTATTCATCTGTATTTCAGTTAAAATAAGTGCACTATGTGCCAGCCATTTTACCAGACTCAGGAGATGAAAAATTAAATAAGGCTTGCCATCAAAGAGATTCTCAAAACAAGACATTTAAATGACACATATACATAGCACAGAACCTGACACATGGTAGCTCTGAGAACGTTACTGGAGAGGGAATGAATACAAAACTGATGGAGTTATGCATGGGTTTACTTGGGAGCACACAGCAGATAACTTTTGTTCATCCCAAGGAAGTCTTTTTTTTTTTTTTTTAACATCTTTATTGGGGTATAATTGCTTTACAATGGTGCGTCAGTTTCTGCTTTATAACAAAGTGAATCAGTTATACATATACATATGTATATACATATACGAATATGTATATGATACATATATGAATCAGTTATACATATACTGTATACATATACTGATCAGTTATACATATACTGATACATATATGAATCAGTTATACATATATATATGTTCCCATATCTCTTCCCTCTTGCCTCTCCCTCCCTCCCACCCCTCCAGGCAGTCACAAAGCGCCGAGCTGATCTCCCTGTGCTATGCAGCTGCTTCCCACTAGCTATCTACCTTACGTTTGGTAGTGTATATATGTCCATGCCTCTCTCTCGCTTTGTCACAGCTCACCCTTCCCCCTCCCCATATCCTCAAGTCCGTTCTCCAGTAGGTTTGTATCTTTATTCCTGTCTTACCCCTAGGTTCTTCATGACATTTATTTTTTTTTCTTAAATTCCATATATATGTGTTAGCATACGGTATTTGTCTTTCTCTTTCTGACTTACTTCACTCTGTATGACAGACTCTAGGTCCATCCACCCCATTACAAATAGCTCAATTTCATTTCTTTTTATGGCTGAGTAATATTCAATTGTATATATGTGCCACATCTTCTTTATCCATTCATCCAATGATGGGCACTTAGGTTGTTTCCATCTCCGGGCTATTGTAAATAGAGCTGCAATGAATATTTTGGTACATGTCTGTTTTTGAATTATGGTTTTCTCAGGGTATATGCCCAGTCGTGGGATTGCTGGGTCATATGGGAGTTCTATTTGTAGTTTTTTAAGGAACCTCCATACTGTTCTCCATAGTGGCTGAACCAATTCACATTGCCACCAGCAGTACAAGAGTGTTCCCTTTTCTCCACACCCTCTCCAGCATTTATTGTCTCTAGATTCCTTGATGATGGCCATTCTGACTGGTGTGAGATGATATCTCATTGTAGTTTGATTTGCATTTCTCTAATGATTAATGATGTTGAGCATTCTTTCATATGCTTGTTGGCAGTCTGTATATCTTCTTTGGAGAAATGTCTATTTAGGTCTTCTGCACATTTTTGGATTGGGTTGTTTGTTTTTTTTGTTAGTGAGCTGTATGAACTGCTTGTAAATTAATCCTTTGTCAGTTGCTTCATTTGCAAATATTTTCTCCCATTCTGAGGGTTGTCTTTTGGTCTTGTTTATGGTTTCCTTTGCTGTGCAAAAGCTTTGAAGTTTCATTAGGTCCCATTTGTTTATTTTTGTTTTTATTTCCATTTCTCTAGGAGGTGGGTCAAAAAGGATCTTGCTGTGATTTTCATCATAGAGTGTTCTGCCTATGTTTTCCTCTAAGAGTTTGATATTTTCTGGCCTTACATTTAGGTCTTTAATCCATTTTGAGCTTATTTTTGTGTGTGATGTTAGGGAGTGATCTAACATCATACTTTTACATGAACCTGTCCAGTTTTCCCAGCACCACTTATTGAAGAGGCTGTCCTTTCTCCACTGTACATTCCTGCCACCTTTATCAAAGATAAGGTGACCATATGTGTGTGGGTTTATCTCTGGGCTTTCTATCCTGTTCCATTGATCTATCTTTCTGTTTTTGTGCCAGTACCATACTGTCTTGATTACTGTAGCTTTGCAGTATAGTCTGAAGTCAGGGAGCCTGATTCCTCCAGCTCCATTTTTCATTCTCAAGATTGCTTTGGCTATTCGGGGTCTATTGTGTTTCCATACAAATTGTGAAATATTTTGTTCTAGTTCTGTGAAAAATGCCAGTGGTAGTTTGATAGGGATTGCATTGAATCTGTAGATTGCTTTGGGTAGTAGAGTCATTTGCACAATGTCAATTCTTCCAATCCAAGAACATGTTATATCTCTCCATCTATTTGTATCATCTTTAATTTCTTTCATCAGTGTCTTATAATTTTCTGCATACAGGTCTTTTGTCTCCTTAGGTAGGTTTATTCCTAGATATTTTATTCTTTTTGTTGCAGTGGTAAATGGGAGTGTTTTCTTGATTTCACTTTCAGATTTTTCATCATTAGTGTATAGGAATGCAAGAGATTTCTGTGCATTAATTTTGTATCCTGCAACTTTACCAAATTCATTGATTAGCTCTAGTATTTTTCTGGTAGCATCTTTAGGATTCTGTATGTATAGTATCATGTCATCTGCAAACAGTGACAGCTTTACTTCTTCTTTTCCGATTTGGATTCCTTTTATTTCCTTTTCTTCTCTGATTGCTGTGGCTACAACTTCCAAAACTATGTTGAATAAGAGTGGTGAGAGTGGGCAACCTTGTCTTGTTCCTGATCTTAGTAGAAATGCTTTCAGTTTTTCATCATTGAGGATGATGTTGGCTGTGGGTTTGTCATATATGGCCTTTATTATGTTGAGGAAATTTCCCTCTATGTCTACTTTCTGGAGGGCTTTTATCATAAATGGGTGTTGAATTTTGTCAAAAGCTTTCTCTGCATCTATTGAGATAATCATATGGTTTTTCTCCGTCAATTTGTTAATATGGTTTATCATATTGATAGATTTGCGTATATTGAAGAATCCTTGCATTCTTGGAATAAACCCCACTTGATCATGGTGTATGATCCTTTTAATGTGCTGTTGGATTCTGTTTGCTAGTATTTTGTTGAGGATTTTTGCATCTATGTTCATCAGTGATATTGGCCTGTAGTTTTCTTTCTTTGTGACATCCTTGTCTGGTTTTGGTATCAAGGTGATGGTGGCCTCGTAGAAGGAATTTGGGAGTGTTCCTCCCTCTGCTATATTTTGGAAGAGTTTGAGAAGGATGTGTGTTAGCTCTTCTCTAAATGTTTGATAGAATTCGCCTGTGAAGCCATCTGGTCCTGGGCTTTTGTTTGTTGGAAGATTTTTAATCACAGTTTCAATTTCAGTGCTTGTGATTGGTTTGTTCATATTTTCTATTTCTACCTGACTCAGTCTTGGCAGGTTGTGCCTTTCTAAGAATTTGTCCATTTCTTCCAGGTTGTCCATTTTATTGGCATAGAGTTGCTTGTAGTAATCTCTCATGATCTTTTGTATTTCTGCAGTGTCTGTTGTTACTTCTCCTTTTTCATTTCTAATTCTATTGATTTGAGTCTTCTCCCTTTTTTTCTTGATGAGTCTGGCTAATGGTTTATCAATTTTGTTTATCTTCTCAAAGAACCAGCTCTTAGTTTTATTGATCTTTGCTATTGTTTCCTTCATTCCTTTTTCATTTATTTCTGATCTGATTTTTATGATTTCTTTCCTTCTGCTAACTTTGTGGTTTTTTTGTTCTTCTTTATCTAATTGCCTTAGGTGCAAGGTTAGGTTGTTTATTTGAGATGTTTCCTGTTTCTTAAGGTGAGCTTGTATTGCTATAAACTTCCCTCTTAGAACTGCCTTTGCTGCATCACATAGGTTTTGGGTCATCGTGTCTCCATTGTCATTTGTTTCTAGGTATTTTTTTAAATTTCCTCTTTGATTTCTTCAGTGATCACTTCGTTATTAAGTAGTGTATTGTTTAGCCTCCATGTGTTTGTATTTTTTACAGATCTTTTCCTGTAATTGATATCTAGTCCCATGGCGTTGTGGTCGGAAGATACTTGATACAATTTCAATTTTCTTAAATTTATCAAGGCTTGATTTGTGACCCAAGATATGATCTATCCTGTAGAATGTTCCATGAGCACTTGAGAAAAATGTGTATTCTGTTGTTTTTGGATGGAGTGTCCTATAAATATCAATTAAGTCCATCTTGTTTAATGTGTCATTTAAAGCTTGTGTTTTCTTATTTATTTTCATTTTGGATGATCTGTCCAGTGGTGAAAGTGGGCTGCTAAAGTCCCCTACTATGAATGTGTTACAGTCGATTTCCTCTTTCATGGCTGTTAGTATTTGACTTATGTATTGAGGTGCTACTATATTGGGTGCATAAATATTTACAATTGTTATATGTTCTTCTTGGATCAATCCCTTGATCATTATGTAGTGACCTTCTTTGTCTCTTCTAATAGTCTTTATTTTAAAGTCTATTTTGTCTGATATGAGAATTGCTACTCCAGCTTTCTTTTGGTTTCCATTTGCATGGAATATCTTTTTCCATCCCCTTACTTTCAGTCTGTATGTGTCTCTAGGTCTGAAGTGGGTCTCTTGTAGACAGCATATATATGGGTCTTGTTTTTGTATCCATTCAGCCAATCTGTGTCTTTTGGTGGGAGCATTTAGTCCATTTACATTTAAGGTAATTATCGACATGTATGTTCCTATTCCCATTTTCTAAATTGTTTTGGGTTCGTTATTATCGGTCTTTTCCTTCTCTTGTGTTTCTTGCCTAGAGAAGTTCCTTTAGCATTTGTTGTAAAGCTGGTTTGGTGGTGCTGAACTCTCTCAGCTTTTGCTTGTCTGTAAAGGTTTTAATTTCTCCATCAAATCTGAATGAGATCCTTGCTGGGTAGAGTAATCTTGGTTGCAGGTTTTTCTCCTTCATCACTTTCAGTATGTCCTGCCACTCCCTTCTGGCTTGCAGAGTTTCTGCTGAAAGATCAGCTGTTAACCTTATGGGGATTCCCTTGTGTGTTATTTGTTGTTTTTCCCTTGCTGCTTTTAATATGCTTTCTTTGTATTTAATTTTTGACAGTTTGATTAATATGTGTCTTGGCGTATTTCTCCTTGTATTTATTCTGTATGGGACTCTCTGTGCTTCCTGGACTTGATTAACTATTTCCTTTCCCATATTAGGGAAGTTTTCAACTATAATCTCTTCAAATAATTTCTCAGTCCCTTTCTTTTTCTCTTCTTCTTCTGGAACCCCTATAATTTGAATGTTGGCATGTTTAATGTTGTCCCAGAGGTCTCTGAGACTATCCTCAGTTCTTTTCATTCTTTTTTCTTTATTCTGCTCTGCAGTAGTTATTTCCTCTATTTTATCTTCCAGGTCACTTATCCATTCTTCTGCCTCAGTTATTCTACTATTGATCCCATCTAGAGTATTTTTCATTTCATTTATTGTCTTGTTCATCATTGTTTGTTTCATCTTTAGTTCTTCTAGGTCCTTGTTAAATGTTTCTTGCATTTTGTCTATTCTATTTCCAAGATTTTGGATCATCTTTACTATCTTTATTCTGAATTCTTTTTCAGGTAGACTGCCTATTTCCTCTTCATTTGTTAGGTCTGGTGGGATTTTTATCTTGCTCCTTCATCTGCTCTGTGTTTTTCTGTCTTCTCATTTTGCTTATCTTATTGTGTTTGGGGTCTCCTTTTTGCAGGCTGCAGGTTCATAGTCCCCGTTGTCTTCGGTGTCTGTCCCCAGTGGCTCAGGTTGGTTCAGTGGGTTGTGTAGGCTTCCTGGTGGAGGGGACTAGTGCCTGTGTTCTGGTGGATGAGGCTGGATCTTGCCTTTCTGGTGGGTAGGTCCACGTCTGGTGGTGTGTTTTGGGGTGTCTGTGGACTTATTATGATTTTAGGCAGCCTCTCTGGTAATGGGTGGGGTTGTGTTCCTGTTTTGCTAGTTGTTTGGCATATGGTGTGCAGCACTGTAGCTTGCTAGTTGTTGAGTGAAGCTGGGTGCTGGCGTTGAGATGGAGATCTCTGGGAGATTTTCGCCGTTTGATATTATGTGGAGCTGGGAGGTCTCTTGTTGACCAGTGTCCTGAAGTTGGCTCTCCCACCTCAGAGGCACAGCACTGACTCTTGGCTGGAGCACCAAGAGCCTTTCATCCACACGGCTCAGAATAAAAGGGAGAAAAAGTAGAGAGAAAGAATTAGTAGAAGTAGGAAGAAAGAAGGAAAGAAAGGAGGGAAGGAAGGAAGGATGAAAGGAAGAAAGAAAGAAAGAAGAAAAGAAGGAAAGAAAGAAAGGAGAGAGGGAGGAAGGAAGAAAGAAAGAAAGAAGATACAGTAAAATAAAATAAAGTAAAATATAACAAAGTTATTAAATTAAAAATAATTATTTAGAAAAAAAAAGGGATGGATAGAACCTTAGTACAAATGGTGGAAGCAAAGCTATACAGACAAAATCTCACACAGAAGCATACACATACACCCTCACAAAAAGAGGAAAAGGAGAAAAAATAATAAATCTTGCTCTCAAAGTCCACCTCCTCAATTTGGGATGATTTGTTGTCTCCTCAGTTTGGGATGATTCGTTGTCTATTCATGTATTCCACAGATGCAGGGTATATCAAGTTGATTGTGGAGCTTTGATCCGCTGCTTCTGAGGCTGCTTTTGGGAGGTCTGAGGTCTTCTGCCAGCATTCAGTAGGTGTTCTGTAGGAGTTGCTCCACGTGTAGATGTATTTCTGGCGTATCTGTTGCGTCTGCCACTGAGGGGAGCGGCTGCCAGGCGAGGCCGGGAGCGGCCGGCGGGTGGTGGGGCAGGCGCAGCAGCTTCCCCACCACGGGCGGTGCAGGGCCTCGGGGCCTCGCGTCTCCGCCCGCCCACCAGCTCACTCGCTCGGAGCCCAGGCCGCTGCCATGTCTTCTGGGGCCAGTGTAAGCGCCCTGCAGCACCTGGTGGAGCAGCTCCAGCTGGAGGCCGGCGTGGAGAGGATCAAGGTGAGGCCCGCTCCGGCGCCTGGCCTCGGGGTGCGGAGACCGCCCGGCCATCCGCGGGCCTGGGAGGAGGAGGCCGTGCCTGGGCGGACAGCTGTGGGGCCAGCCTGAGCGCGAGCTGGGTGGCCGGATGCCGTGGGCGGCCCTGAGGACGGCGCCCGACCAGCCTCGCGGCTCGGCCTCAGGCGGTGGGAGTCTGCGTAGGGCTGGGCCCGGACCCCGGCACCCAGGAGAAACGCACCTGTCCCCATGAGAGTGGTCCAGGACTGAGAGCCCCAGCGCGGTCACGTTTCAGTGATGAGGAGAATGATTCGGGGTGCCCGATGGACGCGAGGACACCAGGAATGCAGGCGACGTGCTGGTGGCCTTCCCGGACTTGGCTGGTGCAGGAGTATGGGGTCCAGAGCTGCGGAGGAGACTCCCAAGGAAGTCTTGAAGGAGGCTGTGACCAAGCTGAGTCTCAGAGGATGAACAACAATCAGGCAAGGAAAGAAAAAGTAGAGGGACAGACTTGGCAGCATAAGCAAGAACATGGCAGTGAAAAGCAACAACATTATGTATTTTTATGTAAAAAAAAAAAATCAGATTGGTTTATATTTTAGCAAAAATACATTTTCTGTGCAATGTGAGATTATGGTTTACAGTGTAGACTCTGGAGCTAGACAGCCTAGGTGTAAATCTTGGTTTTATCACTTATAATTTGCTCTATACTCTTAGTTAAGTATTTTATCCACTCCGTGCCTAGGCACCCCACCTGTGAAACTGGAAATCAGACCTCTTAATGTTGTTATGAACTTCAAATGAAACAGTATATTTAAAACCTTCAAAAGTGTCAAAAGAGAGGGGACCTTCAAGATGTCAGAGGAGTAAGACGTGGAGATCACCTTCCTCCCCATAAGTACATCAGAAATACATCTACAAGTGTAACAACAACTACAGAACACCTACTGAACACTGGCAGAAGACCTCAGACTTCCCAAAAGACAAGAAACTCCCCAAGTACCTGGGTAGGGCAAAAGAAAAAACAGAGACAAAAGAATAGGAACGGGACCTGCACCAGTGGGAGGGAGCTGTGAAGGAGGAAAGGTTTCCACACACTAGAAGCCCCTTCGCGGGGGGGAGACTGTGGGTGGTGGAGGGGGGAAGCTCTGGAGCCACGGAGGAGAGCACAGCAACAGGGGTGCGGAGGGCAAAGCGGAGAGATTCCCACACAGAGGATTGGTGCCGACCGGCACTCACCAGCCCGAGATGCTTGTCTGATCACCTTCCGGGGCCGGGGCGGGAGGGTGCTGAGAGCTGAGGCTCGGGCTTCGGAGGTCAGATCCCAGGGAGAGGACTGGGGTTGGCTGCATGAACACAGCCTGAAGCAGCTAGTGTGCCACGACTAGCCGGGAGGGAGTCCGGGAACAAGTCTGGACCTGCCGGAGAGGCAAGAGACAATAGTTACGAGGTGTGCGAGGAGAGGGGATTCCTTCCCTGCATGAACACAGAAGGCAGAATACTGCCTAAGCGAGTTCCAGAGATGGGCACGAGTCGTAGCTATCACCTCGGACCCCAGAGACGGGCATGAAGTGCTGCTGCTGCCACCAAGAATCCTGTGTGCAAGCACAGGTCACTATCCACACCCCTCAGCCTGTGCAGCCCGCCACTGCCAAGGTCCTGAGATCCAGGGACAACTTCCCCAGGGGAACACACAGCATGCCTCAGGCTGTTACAACATCACGCCAGCCTCTGCCGTCACACCATCACTAATCATTAGAGAAATGCAGATCAAAACTACAATGAGATGGGACTCCCCTGGTGGTGCAGTGGTTAAGAATCCACCTGCCAATGCAGGGAACACGAGTTCGATCCCTGGTCCGGGAAGATCCCACGTGCCGCGGAGCAGCTAAGCCCATGCACCACAGCTACTGAGCCTGTGCTCTAGAGCCCGCGAGCCACAACTACTGAGCCCACGTGCTACAACTACTGAAGCCCACGCACCTAGAGCCCGTGCTCCACAGCAAGAGAAGCCACCGCAATGTGAAGCCTGCGCACTGCAACAAAGAATAGCCCCCACTCTCTGCAACTAGAGAAAACCCGTGTGCAGCAATGAAGACCCAACACAGCCAAAAATAAATACATTTATTAAAAAAAAAAACTACAATGAGATATCACCTCACACTGGTCAGAATGGCCATCATCAAAAACTCTACAAACAATAAATGCTGTTTCCCACTGTTGGTGGGAATGTAAATTGATACAGCCACGATGGAGAACAGTATGGAAGTTCCTTAAAAAACTGAAAATAGAACTGCCATATGACCCAGCAATCCCATTACTGGGCATATACCCTGAGAAGACCATAATTCAAAAAGAGTCATGTACCACAATGTTCATTGCAGCTCTATTTACAATAGCCAGGACATGGAAGCAACCTAAGTGTCTATCAACAGATGAATGGATAAAGAAGATGTGGCACATATATGCAATTGAATATTACTCAGCCATAAAATGAAACGAAATTGAGTTATTTGTAGTGAAGTGGGTGGACCTAGAGTCTGTACAGAGTGAAGTAAGTCAGAAAGAGAAAAACAAATACCGTATGCTAACACATATATATGGAATCTAAAAAAAAAAAAAAAAAAAAAGGTTCTGAAGAACCCAGGGGCAGGACAGGAATAAAGTCGCAGATGTAGAGAATAGACTTGAGGACATGGGGAGGGAGACGGGTAAGCTGGGACAAAGTGAGAGAGTGGCATGGACATATATACACTACCAAATGTAAAATAGATAGCTAGTGGGAAGCAGGGCATAGCACACGGAGATCAACTCGGTGCTTTGTGACCACCTAGAGGGGTGGGATAGGGAGGGTGGGAGGGAGATGCAAGAGGGAGGAGATATGGGGATATATGTATACGTATAGCTGATTCACTTTGCTATACAGTAGAAACGAACACAACATTGTAAAGCAGTTATAGTCCAATAAAGATATTTTAAGAAGTGTCTAGGGCTTCCCTGGTGGCGCAGTGGTTGAGAGTCCGCCTGCCGATGCAGGGGACACGGGTTCGTGCCCCGGTGCGGGAAGATCCCACATGCCGCGGAGCGGTTGGGCCCGTGAGCCATGGCCGTTGAGCCTGCGTGTCCGGAGCCTGTACTTTGCAACGGGAGAGGCCACAACAGTGAGAGGCCCGCGTACCGCAAAAAAAAAAAAAAAAAAAGAAGTGTCTAAAAAGTGCTAGATAAATTTTAGCTTATGAAGATTAAATATCAGTTTCTTTTTCTTTTCAACTTTTCATAAGAAGTAGTTCCCATTTAACATTATTCAGATCCTTGTTTTCTGCCCATAGATTCTCAGTAGGGACACAGTAGGAAGAATGTTCCACTCTCTTAGAAAACTCAGTAGAATCATTTAGGGGTCATATAAAGTCAAAGATCCATTTGGCTTCCCTTCTACACCCCAATTTCGGAAGTACTGTCACTGCTTTAGTGAATCACTGTTAGTGGAGGTGGGGAGTGCACTGTGACGTTTTATTCAGGGATGTTGGGACCAAAGAACGACTTTGAATTTTATTTTATAGACATTTTAGATACATAATAGAGACAGTCAGTTCTAGATTAATATAGCTGAAATATCTAACCTCAAGTCTCTTCTCTTACCAGTTTGCGTTGTTGCCAGAACTAGGAAAATACCAAGGAGGCACAGTTGTTCTGGGTATACTGCAGCCTCAATGACTTCTAGTAAGTATGCCATAACCAACCCATTTATTTGCTTTCTTCTGATGAAAAGATGTGTTTGGAACATTCTTCTACAATGAGTCAAGATAAATTAGAAATGAACAGAAAAAATATCAGTGTTTTGACTCAAAAACCATAAATTTTAAGTTATGGCAGAGAAATTCCACACGATAAATATTACTTTATACAAGAATGGATTTTGGCTTACCTGTAATTTTCATTTGTTGGAGGAAGTAGTTGGGAAGTGTGGTGTGGGAATGTGGAGCATGTTTCAATGTTTTTCTTGGCTCAAATGTATTAATTCAGTATTTAATGCCTGTTCAGTTTTCAGTTAGATGCATCAATTATGTTCACAAAGACTTTCATTTAGCTAAAAGTGCTTAATCATTAAGCTTTTATTTCCATGTGTTTTATTCCCGACTTATACCACAATTTTAATCAAAACAAGTCTTACCTATTTGGTCAGAAAAACCCACTATGTGTTAAGCACAAGTAGTTGCTTTATTTGTAAAGTGAAATAACTCTTGAAACTAAGATTCAGATGTTACAAATACAGTATGCTCTGCTCTATTTTATTTGTTAAAACCACGTAACTCAATAAAAATGTAATTTAAAAAACTGGGACACTTTAAGACATTGTAGTTTAGTGACTAACATATAGTTAATTCATAAAATAATATTCTGCATTCATCCATCACTATAATTACAGTTAACCCTTGAACAACACGAGTTTGAACTTCACGGGTCCACTTAACATGTGAGGTTTTATTCCCAATAAATACTACAGTATTACACAATCTGTGGTTGGTTAAATCTGTGGGTGCTGAACTGTGGATACTGAGGACCAGCTATGAACTTGAGCATCCTTGGATTTTGGTATCTGCAGCAAGTCCTGGATCCAGTCCTCTGTGGATACCGAGGGACGCTATAATGCAATGTGATGATCCAACAATCCAATATAGGTGTGGCATTTTGATGTACTACAAATTGCTACTTTCAAACTACTTTTTAGATCAATTCCATACAAGATACATCATAAATAATTATATGTAATAATGATGATATCATAAATTTGTGCAATATTTCACAACCTTCAAAATATAAGTTTTTAAAGGTTCCTTTCAATCTCATGCACATCAAGTGAGAAAGTAGCCTCCATTAGAAGTAACAGTAGTTTAGGATTTGAACACGTGTCAGACATTGTGTTAACATGCATTGACTATGTATAATTTAAAATGTCTTACCTCTTCTAATCCTCATAAGAAACCTCTGAAGGAGGAACTGGCATTAACCTCATTTTACAGAAGAAGAACCTAAGATGGAAACCAAGTTAACATAACTGCTTGCTAGTAGAGCAAGAATTGACATAAAGATATGTCTGATGCGGAGCTCACATTCTTAAGCATGATGTCACACTGCCTCCTATAACTTTCCCTTGTTGTCATTGATGAGGTCACCCATTTCTTTCAAAAACAGTACCTGGTTAGGATATTTTGACACCACATGATTAGAACCTTAATCAACTATATGATTCATTTGAAACTAGTTCCTTATAACAGAGTGTAAAAATGATAATCAGCTTAGCAAAGAATTAATTTGTGCATGTACAGTTAAGGAAAGAAATCTCTAACTAATTGTTGGGAATGCATTTGTTTCTATCCGGGTGGCCTGGGTCCAGATCTTCTCCTCTTTTGGTCTTATTTCCTTGTGTTTCGTAAGAGCCTACATTGTCCTTGCAGATCCTGCTGGCTGAGCAGTCTGTCATTTCTTGGACAATCTTTCCAAGCTGGCAGACATGCTATTCCAAGGCTCTCACAGTTGTTATAAGTTTCATGGGAGATTTACAAATTCCTTCCGCAGACATCTCATTTTCCTACTGATACTACTGCTTGATTTCCTTGCAGTAAATCCTTGTTATCTCACTTTATTTCTCCATTTTCTCCTTCCTTTCTAGCCATGCGGCTGCTACTTCTCTCCACTCACTTCTCTTTATCCCTGTGCTGTTGGCATTCTTGTTTAGACATCAGTCTTGTTATATCTACTTGCTTATTTGTGGTGGTATGCAGGCCTTCCTAATTTTTTTTTGCATCTGTCCTCCATAAACATAACCATTTTGTTAGAAGGGACCACCTTCTGGGTGACACCACCAGGAATACATCTCTCCCCCAGGAAATATGACAAAAACCTTTCTCTCCAATGCTTCCTGTTCTTTCCCTTTAAAGCATTTCTCTGCTGAAGCAGCTAAGTGGCTGCACAACATAATCCTGTATAAAGCTGGCAGAAATGCTATTTCAGAGCATTTGTGTTTAACGCTTTATTGTCCATTTTGTACAAGTTGCAAGGCACATGAATAATCCTTCAGTGAATTTTCACTCAACATACACCTTTTAAGCAATTAGGATCTGTCAGCCCCTTTAGACCCTGCACAGTATATCATTTTCCTTTGTTGTTCCAGGGTGCTCTTCCCTCAACTGCCACCCCGAAAAGCTAACCATGTGGGCTACGTTCACTTCCCTCTGGCTTGTGGGTTGGGTTCAGAATATGGGAGACACTAGCAGAGACGGAGGATGCTGAAGCAGGAATATTTATTACCTTAGTTCTCTCCCTTTGGGGTCTTCAGGCTGATGCCATCTCTGTAGAAAAGGCCACAGCTTTGGGTCACAGGAGGCCCTTTCCATATAACGACCCTCTCCAGGTTCTGTAAGTACTCCCTCCCCTTACCCTTCAGTATGGATTTCCTCTGTGTTAGCTTCCAAGTCCTGAGTTATCCATTATTGGTCCCCCAAATTCCCACCACACCCCTTGAAATGAGTCTCATTATTAAACACCCCCCAAATTACAAACTCTGAGTGTGGCATCTGTCTTCTGAACTGACTGACACAGACTTGGGAGTACACCACGAGAAGTTATGTATAGCTGTTACCTTTAAGGAAGTTGAACTGTAGAAAAAGAGTCAACCATGTAAACACATAAGTGAATTATGAGTTATAGAACATGTGATAGAAGCAGATATAACATACAGAGAAGTCACACAAGAGAAGGTGATTTGTTCCATCTAGGAAGAGGGTATCAGAGAGGGCTTCTTGGAGTAATGCTTGAGTGATGCCTGGAATAATGAACCGGGTATCAAGGTTTGATGAAAGGATTGGGCTGGGACTGGGGCAGAAAGGCCATTCTCAGATGAGGGAACAGACCTGGTCAAACAAGAAAGCCTGGGACGTCATTCTGTGTGTAGACAACTTCAAACTCATGATAGCCAGAAATTATAGTGGGAGAAGGGGCGTGTAAGTCCAGACAAGTCTGCAGATCTGAGAGGGTTTAATATATCATACTGAGGAATTTGGATTTAATTCTGTATGTCATAGGGGAGCCCCAGAAGTTTGCACCCTATAAAGTGCCCTATAAAGTAGAAAAATAAGTTGTACCCTATAAAGTAGAAAAATAAGTTTTGTCTTTAGACAGAGTACTTTGGTGACAGTGAAGCTCATTTGAAGGAGAGCAAGACTGGAGACATGGAGAAGAACAAAGAAGCAGTGGAAGAGGCAAGAGACTGAATAAAGCAATCATAATATAAAGTGATATTAAAAAGGTAGAACCAATAAAACTTGTCCATCTATTGGAAATGGAGGTGAAGGAAAAAGAAAGCTCTAAGATGATCCCAGATTTCTGGCTTGGTGGTTGGTAGTACCAATTCAGGAGACTTGTAGTTCACAGGAAGGATACGTTTGGGGATAAAATAATAAGAAAAGACAGTTCACTTTGGGGTTGAGTTTTTCTGTGGGACACTCACATGTAGAAACTGGAGTGTAGAAGAGAGCTCTGGACCAATGATATCGATTTGAGCATCACCAAAAAACAGATGTAGCTGCCGCTGTGGAAATGGTTGAGATTGCCTGGGAAGGGTGTTTCTCGTAGTAAGAGAGGGACAAGGATAGTACCGGCCAAATTTATGTAATGATTAAAAAAAGAAACAGAGTATTCAGAGTATGCTAAGCATTTCAAGAGTCACTTTCTTCTGTATCTTATTCAAGATGTACCGTATAGCTAGGTTGTAGACATCTTATTTTCCTAATTTCACAAATGAAGAAACTCTGGCTTAGAGAGTTCAGCTAAAGTCACAACACATTGAGGCTAGAAATGAGGCTAGAATTCAAACCTTTTACCTCTTTTCCAGCACACCATATTGTCTTCTTACTGCTTTGTTTTAGCTGTATTTATGAACAAAAGGCAAGGAATAAAGAATAGGAAAAAATATAGACAAAGGACTCTTGGGATCCATCAAAAATAGCTCTAGTGATAGAAACGTCTGCCTTTACTCTATAACGTGCCATTGTTTAAAACATATCATTTTGAGGAACGCAACCTTTTTTATTTTACATTTTGGAAAGTTCACTTCGAATTTCATTTGTTTAACTTTTTTTATGCTCTAGTTTTCTTAACCTAAACCCACTTTACCCTTTCTCTGCTCACCCTGACTGCCCCTATAGCATTTGCTTGCTAGCTCACATGTGTGGCACATCGTAACCTTGTTAAAAAATCCAGGACTCTAAAGACTGGCATAGCCTTCTTTCAGAACTGCCACAATTTTCACTTATAGTTCAGTATTACAGAGGGTATAGATCTTGAAACTAATTTGGAAACAGAAAAAGCCATTAATACCAGGTTCGTGCTTCACATTTACTTCCATATTAGTTTCCTGAATCATAATCTAAGGCTATGAATTGGAAATGCCTTGTGAAGAAAATGCACAGATAAGAGCCCTTAGATTAATGTTAATGCTCTGCATTATGCAACATGACCCATAAACCGGAATATTCTTATTCCGTGGTGCAATCATTTACAGCTGACTTGCATGGGATGGAGTCATGATTTACTAAAGGAAAAAAGTTCATCGGAAAAGTCTTTATACATATCCTAATGCCAATTTCTGCGTATTTTGCTGAAGTCTTACAAGTTAGCTTTAAAGAAACAGATTGAATCAAAGGAGACTCATCATATGGGCCTGCTTCATTCTTCAGCTGAGAATAAATAAATCTGACGGAATGCCTCCATCATCAAATTAGGTGCAGATTTATTTGGTAGGAGGAGGATAAGGAACCACTTTTACAAATTGCTAATTGCTTCTGTTTCCTCAGTGAAACAGGAAACAAAGTCAATCTGAGAGTCAGTGAGTGAGAAGCTGTTGGTGATAAGAAGAAAAAGGAGAGGAAATGCAGATAAGTTTGGGAGAACAGAAGTATCAGTTGACTGGGGAAAAGTAGTAGGCTTATCAGGCTGGGGTGAAGGCTCACTTGGAGTTTGTGGTCATTGACTAAAAGTAAAACCTGTCAACATGGCTGTGAGTTTTCCTCCATCTATGGTCACCAGAGGAATGTAATCTAATGTAAATAGAGAGTTAGATTTAGCAACAAAGAACTCTGAAGAGATAGAAGGGACAAGGGAGCTACGTTTAGGTAATGTGGTGATTATGACATAACACGGAATCTAAGATAATTAAGGGGAAAGAGAATATGAGGGGATTGTGGGTAGTAAAAATGAGGACATTCAATCGATTAAACTGGTGAATGTCAGAATGGGGCTACCCTAGGGAATGAGATGCATTCAAAAATAATTATCTTAAATTTTTAAAATTACTGAATGAGAGATTGTTTTTTTAAAAATGTAAAAGAATAGTAAGTACTCTAGATCTTAAAACTTTGAGAATATTGCAGCAAAAAGGTATGAGGACAGACATCAGGGACATTTTTTCCTTTTGCTAGACATCTGGTTACCTAGCTTAAAGTACATATTGAACAGTATTCTCTTGATTATCTGCTAAACAAAGTGAGTTTGTTTCTTGCATATAAATGTATGAACATCTCACAGTTAGATACTAATTGATTTGTACATAGTAAACCTATCACATAAAGTGGGATCAAGGTATAATAAGTGTCTGTTTAAAATGTTCTCTTTTCGGACTTCCCTGGTGGCACAGTGGTTGAGAGTCTTCCTGCCGATGCAGGAGACACGGGTTCGTGCCCCGGTCTGGGAAGAACCCACATGCCGCGGAGCGGCCGGGCCCGTGAGCCATGGCCGCTGAGCCTGTGCGTCCGGAGCCTGTGCTCTGCAGCGGGAGAGGCCACAACAGTGAGAGGCCCGTGTACCGGAAAAAAAAAAAAAAAAGTTCTCTTTTCAAAAAACTCTAGCTAAGAAATTATTTTAGCCATATGATCTCATATATCATAATTTCTTGAAAAGATTGTCCTATATTTTATTTTTTCTCCTAAGAAAGGAGAATTCTGAAAATGCCAATTGTATGAGCTTTCTGGAAAGGTATTTACTAAGTCAAAATTTTAGGAAAACAAAGGCTCTGATAAATTGGGGGAAATGATTTCAAGAGAGTGTGTACCAATTACACTGCTAACAGTCAGTGGCTCTGTTCAATACATCTTCAGCTCAGTACTGGGTTTTATTATTGTATCATTCACTAAGTTTATGATAAAATAATATCTCAGATATTTTAATTGGCATTTGTCTGGTTACTAGCATGATTAAAATCTTTCCCTCATTTTAGTCTCATATTTAGTTTGTTAGGTATCAACTGACATCTTTTGTCTATTTTTCTACTGAACTTTCAGTTTTTTCTTAACAGTTTGTAGAACGTTTTTAAATATAATATTAATCCTTTAAATTTGGGGGCAAATATTTGTCCATTTGTTTTCATCTGATTATTCAGAGTTTTTGACATATGTATTTTATATGTAGCCATTCAAATTCCATAACAATTGTGCACAGTAAGCATTACTCTTCCCATTTTGCATGTGAGAAAATAGTGATTCAGACAAGGTTGAATCATCTGCCCTATAGGTCCCCACAAAGTGAAATTTCAATGCAGGTTTTTCTGGCCCCAGAGCACATTCATTTTTCTATGTTACACTGTAACTGGACACGCAGAGTCTAATGATGAGAGCATTTTAATAGGAAACATTTAAGAAGCAGATAAAGTGAAAACATAGTGAAAAAGGGCCATATTGGGGAAGTATCAGTATAATTACAGCAAGAGTTGAAGAAAATGGATCTATAGAACAAAGGACAGTGATGAGTTGACAATTATTCCGAGATTTCCTGCATGGCTGATATAGTGCATTACCCAGTGTGACAAAGAAGAAGCCAGGCACCGAGCTCTGTCACTGCAAGATGATAAGCTGAGTTGTCTTCTCCACATTTCATTTCTCCTAGTGACAGTACATACAGTTTGAAATGCCTTGTACAGAAAACTCTCTCCAAGTTGGGTGGAGAGGCCAAGTTCACAGTTAGACAAGGAGATCTGGACAGGTTTTCTGTACACAGATGGAATCAAATGACATGCCCAATGCTGCGTGTGTGGTAAGAGGAACAGGGCACCTATTTTTTTTTTTTTGGTACGTGGGCCTCTCACTGTTGTGGCCTCTCCCTGTGCAGAGCACAGGCTCCGGACGCACAGGCTCAGTGGCCATGGCTCACGGGCCCAGCCGCTCCGCGGCATGTGGGATCTTCCCGGACCGGGGCACGAACCCGTGTCCTCTGCATCGGCAGGCGGACTCTCAACCACTGCGCCACCAGGGAAGCCGAGTCATTAAGTTTTGATCAACTAAATACCGCCTGGGTATGTGTGTGTGTGTATATATACATAAAATATAAAACAATATATATTTTTATATAAAATTAAGATTTGCTATAGTTAAATACTGTGATTTTTAAATTTTAAGTAATTTATTCCAATAGAAATATTCCAGAAAACTGTACTTAAATTCATTTTAAGTTAGCTTATGCAAACACACTGCACTTATTTGCACATTAAACAGAAACAAAAAGTGAGAGAGGAACCAAGCTGCACGTCACTCCAGGAGGTCATAGTGCAAACAAATACTTCATCTTTAGAACCTCAAGTTAAAGGGGATGAAGGAGAATAAAAATGGCTTGTGTTTTCCTGTATAGTATCATCATTAGATATTTATCCCTACAGATGCTCTTAACTCCTTTAGATTACACTGTGAATGAGTTCCCCACCCCCTCCCCACACATACATACTTCAGTCAGCTGTAGAACAACGGATTTGTCAATAATCAAGGTAGAGAAACTCTTGAGAGGCTGGTGACTTATCAGCTACTCTGTCAGACCTAATAAGTCAATAATTATTGGACTATATCTGTGAATAGTTCTAATAGGTGTTATCTTCATGGAAAAATTAATATTTGTTACCTAATATCTAAAGCACAGCTAATTACAAAATCTTCTACTTGTCTATTTAAAAAAAAGTTCAATCCCAAAGCATTCTAATTATGTATTCCTGTAATCCCATCATCACTTTGCAGTCCAAATGACTAGAATCAAACTTTAAATACTACTAATAACCCTCAAGGACCAGTTAACCCTTCATGTGACTTTAAAGACTAAATTTACTTGCCTATTCTAGAACATACTAGCCCTTTAAAAATGTGAAAAAATCATCTTGACTCAGTTGGACAACAGTGGCTCCAGATCTTGCAATAATAATCTCAGAGAAGTGAAATGCTTCCAAGTTTTGCTTTTACTAAGGAAGCTAGCTTAGTCTCTTAACTTCTCTTTAATGTATATTTTGGAGTTGTTTTTACTTTTCTGACATAATATTTTCAAGTAAACAATAACTGGTAAATTAAGAGACTGCTTGTTTGTTCTGAGTCTTACTTAAATGTAAGAATGTACTGAAGGAAATCTCACTTCTGGGCAAAGGGACTCTTGTTATGGACTTTATAATGACTGTTATAATTTGGGAATATCTATCAAATGTATTTTGATTAGAACAGAAATTTTTAAATGTTCCTTGAAACTCTAGGCTTCTGCATAAGTACTTCAGGAAATCTCCTAAGATTCATTTGGAATTTTATAGATCCTGACTTGCAAATATCACCTAGAATCTCTAGAACGAAAAGCTTTCATTTACCAAAGCAGCTATATTTATTCTCAACAACTTTTTAGTAACTTGTAATTTGTATTATAATACATGTGAACGTATAATTTACATGCCTGCTTTGGTCATTTACTGTGTATTATTGCTTCTTCTTAAAATTTCATTTGAAAAAATATTGGTTTTGCTGCCAAAAACATTAGGAGATCGCTGGAGTTGAACATGATTCTAGGCTGAGTTACCAGTCCTTTCTCTATTACGTTTGTACATTTTATATACCCCCATTGTTCATTCAACAAATGCTATTTGAAAAGCCACTGTGATGCTTGTTTGCCTATTGTCTCTCAGCTCCATTTCCACCCTTCATTGTTCTCCTTTGTATCCCAGCAGGCTGAAAGCCTGCAAACTACTTTTCTGGACTCCCTCATCAGCTGGCTTTTCGTTAGGTTCTGCCAATGGGAGGAATTAGTAGGAGTTTGGAAGACAAAAGGAGGAAAGAAGCCTACCCCTAGCCAGTCCCAGCTGCAGGGGATGCCTCCCACAGTGGCTAGCAGCAGGGAGGACAAGTTCTGCTTAGGTAATGCCTTTCTAACAGCAGAAGCAGCAGTACCTCCAGAGAGATCAGGACAAGCATATGCTCCTGAGTCTCCTTCTTCAGACGTGGTGCAGTTCCAATAGTGTCAGAGCAGTAGTGAGTACAGGCTCCTGGCTTCAGCCTGGGGGCAGGAGCAAGTCCCTGGTCTCTGGGTAGTGCTGTCCTCTGTAGTGTATCACCAGCACCAACTTTCTTCTTTTAGTTCCTACAGATCTTCTAACTCCCTTGTAAGGATTTCCTGGCGTTAAATTCCCCCTTCCTGGAAATACCTTGAGTGGCTTCTTTTGTTTTTCTGATTGGACATTGACTGATTGATGTGTCAGGGCAAGACTGTGCTTTGGGGCTACTGGTGAGTCAAACAGCCAGAAAACCAGAATTCATAGAACTAGCAAATACATTGAACTTCCTATATAATACTTTAAATATTGTTTGCAGGTCATTCTACTCTATTAGAATATACACGCTATATGGGCACTGAATCCTATTAGTCCTTTTATTTGTAGAGCCTGTCATATTGGCTGAGACTAAAAGATACCCAATAAAAGCTGCTCTCCAGTTGGATCCATGGAAATATAAAGGAAGGCCGTGGGTTCAATGTCAAGTTTATAATTTCACAGGGAGAAGAAACTCACGTATACTTCCCTTTCTTCTACTCTTTCCTTCTTCCTTGTATTTGTGATCTATTTAGTCAAACACTGTATTCTTATGGACCAAAATATTGAGATAAAAGGAAAATAAATGAACAGCAAAGAAGAGAACTACTTCAAACAGGAATAAATGACATTGCATTTTAAATCTCTGTATAGGATATTCCTCTCATTGGAAGAAAGGGCACAGAACTTGTGGAACAAAGCCTTTTTCTTTTAGTTTTGCACAAAATGTCAAGATATGAAGCTGCCCTTTTATGATGCAAGCTCAGACTTTTCCTACATAATGGTTTGATGCTAGGTTTTGAATTATCTCTAATCCCAGGTAGGAGCAGAAATTGTTGAATGCGTATTAAACTTATTCTGCTGGGTGGTGAAATTTACATCACCGTCGTTGATTGAAAAACAAAGATTTGATTATTTTAACTACTATGTTGGAGAATCTATTAACAAAGGAAAAAGTCTCAGTTTTCTTGGCTAGATGGACATATCCATGAGAAATTTTAATAGTTACTTCTCATACAGTTCTAGCTATTGTAGAAGCAGTTGATATTTAATGAATATAAGGATGTTATAGAGTATAATTCTTCAGTTATTCCATGTAAGATATAATTGTAGTGACACTATCAAAAAAGATATACCAAAAAGATGATGAAATTTAACAACAGGGTATTTTTTCCAACTATGGGGATAAGAATATTAAACAAAATATTATCCTTTTTTCTTCCTGTCATCGACATTCGTATGCCTATGCTCATTTTTACCACACATTTTGTTACTGCTGTTGTTTATTTGTGTTTTGCTTGGTTTAGACTTAGAAGCCAATATGTTGATAAGAAGTCACCTTCAAAAATTATCCTTTTTACCCTGACTTTTACGAAATTTTCTTAACAATAATTACTTTTATTCAGCCAGTTTAGAAGCACACGGCTTAACACTACTGCCTAGGTGTTTCTTTCCTCCTCTCCCCCTTTCTGGAAAAAAAAATTGTTACAAGTCATCATTAAATAAAACTCCATCATAATTCCCCTTACTATTGCTAAAAGCTTATAGCCACTGCTTCACAACATTACACCTCCCTGGGAGATGCAGAAAACACAGATTGTTTGTTTTTACAAATCTGTAATTGAAGGGTTGAGAGAGGGAAGGATTTGGCGGGGGAGGAACTTGTAGACAGATTAGACTGCTGGGGATTTCTCATGTTAGATCATAACTGTTTGTGTTATATACCCAGTTGAAAGTTGAGCTAGCTGGCTTGTTTTCTCCACACTGGAGGACTGAGAAAAAAGAAATGGCTCTAGTGGTACAACATTTTATAAACATTTACATTTTATTTATGAGTTCTTGATGATACTTTAAATAAAGTTAGTACATGGAATTCCATTTCCTCAACAAGGAAGTCGAAAAACAGTTTGGTTTCTTGTGCTTTTAGCTTTTTTTCTTCTAATAATTCTGAAGTGCAGTTACAGATCACTTAAAAATATACCTATGGGTTAGCATCTCTAAAACAAAATAAGCATGCAAGAGAAAGTGACTCAAAAGGGAGTTTTCTTCTATGTTGTCTAGGAAACTTGTGCTGAGGAGTATAATAAGTTTAATTAGTTCAATTCCTATTAAAAGTATTTTAAAATTCAGTAAGTAAGCAGAAAAAAAAGTTTTCTTAAAAAGGGTATATCTCTCTCTCTCTCTCTTTTTTTTTTTTTCCCTAACAATTGAGTCGATATCACTCTAAATAAGTCCTGAGAAGACTGTGGGGGAGTTTTAAAGGCAGTTCCCTAATGACCTGAAGGCTACCAGCTGTATGCTTCCTTTTTGATGTTTCCAGCATCCAGGCCCATCTCCCTGATTGTATGCTATGGCCTCACACACCATCCAGAGAAGGCCCGATAAGCAGTCAGAGCAGTTTCAGAGAGTTGCCAGGTGGATTGTGCTGTGCTAGGTGAAGTATGCAGGAAAAGAAGAAATGAAAAAAGGACCAGACAAACAAAAAACCTGAGTCATAAGCCAGTTCCTCAACCTTTGGTAGGTTGACAACCTCCCAAGAGCTGAAAGTGGCCCAAAATGATTGCCTCAGGTAAGGCATCTCTTGGTGTCACACCTCCCAGGGATTTGAACCCAGCCTGGCTGTATGAAAAGCCAGATGAATGTATGTGTGGGTTTCAGCCCACTTCCCTCTTCCCCATTCATGCTAATCATGATAATCCCACCACTAATACTGATGGAGCACCTTAGCCAGTTGTTTCTGGGCCCTGCTCCTCTGTGCACTGAGCTGGAACAGCTGTCTCTGAGCACTAACCTGAAAACAAAGAGGAAACAACACAGAGTCAGGAGACTGGCTCCTTGCTCCCTGCACACAGCTTGGACCTAAGCCTCTTTGCACTGAGCTCCATCCCCAGGCTGCCCAAGAAGGGGTATACTCATCAACAAGGGTGGGTAAGCCGGAACTTTAATGAACCACTTTCTTGCCCATGTATATCTCCAAATATCTATACAGATATAAGAACAAATCATGACATAATTGCATGATGGTGATAAAATTAATTTATGTTATCAAACAAAGAAAAGAAAATCACTCATTCAATAATTTTAGTGTGAATATGAAAAAAGACCATATGCAAAGGTGTTCTCATCTACTATGGGAAAAATGACTTTGCTTTCCATTTACTATGAGATTTTTCCCTCTTTTACGTATAAAAATCAAATCAAATAAACACGATTTGGTTATAGAACTCTGACGTTGCTAATTTCTAGTTGGATCCCCTTCCCCCAAATAACACATCATGAGCCTTAAAATACAATAACTTCCTGTGACTCTAAACAGAAGTTAAAAGTAGCATTTTACTCTTTAAAGCTTTAAATTCCATTTTGTTTCTAATCAGCCATCTGGAGTGACTATACAAGGTTACACGGACCTGACTGATTTATGAATATAATTTTTGTTTTAATTGAAACAGCAACATTTAGGTTCCACCTTAACAGTGCACCTTAAAAGATTATCTCGGTTATTTCACAGGCACCCAGCCGGCACTAATAGTCCAAGGCAGATATTGAAAAGCAGCACAGGGCCAGGCAGATCTATTAGAAATTCCCATCCACGCGCCTCATACATATTGATTTCTGACACCAAGCAGCAGTGAAAGCCCCCGTGGGAATAATATATTTAGCAGGGTTCGCTGCGAGGAGGTCACAGAGTGCATACAGATTAGCTTCAGAGGACCAAGGCACTAGTGTTGGAGCCAAATGCTAGATTTTACATCATTTTAATCTGAACTTTTATAATCCTTTTAGTTCTTCTTTCTCTGGATGGCAGAGAGAAGGCTCCTTCACATGTATCATGCATCTTTTTCTTTATTCCTCCTATAAATGTGCAAACACCGTTGTAATGGAGAGGAATGTTCTTCTAGCATAAGCAGCAGAGCCCTGACCAGATTTGCTTTTATAAACGGTGGTCAATTCAGATGAAGACATCTTTATTTAAAGATTTCTTTCTGTGGGGGAGGGAAAATCACAAATCTGTATTTCCAGTTTTAAGGTCTAAGTCTAAAACCTGCTCTTATTAAAAGAACCATTCCTCCCCTCCCCCGCCTTTGATGCTAGGGCTCATTGAGCAAAAGTTGCATTTATACTGTTATGTCTATGAAAACAAAAATCTAAACATTTTTTTAATTACCTTTCTGATGGGTAGGGAATGCCTGCTCATTATGCAAAGAAGTGTTGTGACTGTATCAGATAAAGGTGTCAGAGGAGAGTCAAACAGGCATTTTGGAGACTGGAGAGATGCCAGCAGTGTGCAGGGAAAGGTTAGAGTGGACACACTTTGACAGAAGGGTGAAATACATTCAGACAACAAAGGGAAATAGGAGGTTTCACTCAACAGACAGACAAAGGCTTATTGTCTTCTTCTAGACTGCATTTAAATTTTAGGTGTTCTATGAAAAGTTCCCATGATTACCAATAATCAGAAACAATAACTACATCTTTTGAATTCCACTTATTTTCTCTGGCATACCCAACAAGCATAAAAGGCTGGAAAAAAAAAAAAAAGAAAACAGTGTAGGGCAAGCAATCAAGACGTATCCTTGAAAATATAACAGTAATTAGAAGGAAAACGTGAATTTGAGTTTTGTTTTATTAATAAAGATTTGTTTTACCAATAAGGAATATTAAAGTATCCAATTAAGACCTGGAATTTTGCCTGTCAGATTATCTAACTAAAATATGTCAAACATTCAGAATACTTTTTCAGGACTGTCTCCAATGATATTATGTGAACTTTTATTTTATTTTCTAATATGTTCAGGCTGAGCACAGACCAGTACAAGAGAGCCATTAAGTTTGGGAAAGGAGAAAATAAGAGAAATAAAATCTCAAGCATAATTTTTAAAATGAAGATCTGGGCTTCCCTGGTGGCTCAGTGGTTGAGAGTCCACCTGCCGATGCAGGGGACATGAGTTCGTGCCCTGGTCCGGGAAGATCCCACATGCCGCGGAGCGGACGGGCCCGTGAGCCATGGCCACTAAGTCTGCGCTCCAGAGCCTGTGCTCCGCAACAGGAGAGGCCACAACAGTGAGAGGCCCGCATACTGCAAAAAAAAAAAAAAAAAAAAAAAAAGAAGATCTGCTTTGGGCAAATGCCCCTGTCAGAAATGCTTGACCATAGTGCTGCCTAAAACCCAGATTTAAAGCACACACTGAGCTAGCCAAAAACATTTAACTTTCTATTTGGCTTCTTTGTGGAATTACAAGTGTGCTGAAAGTTAGAACAAACCCAGAGTTCTTAGCAACTAGAGAAATGACAGGATTAAGGAGTACCTGGATGCTGAATAATCTGAGAGCCTCTCACTCAGATCACTCTGGTCTGAAGAGATTGTACCGAAACACTCAGATTATAGGAAGCAGGTGCAGAAAATCAGAGGGAACTGGATCAGCTACACTAGTTGACAAAACCAGAGGAATGGAACTCTGTAGAAGTTAGAAGTTCCTTCCGTTAGAAAAGGAGAGTGTGTGTGTACATGTGTGTGTTCATTCCCATGAACTTGGTTTAATTTTAAATTGTGGTATAACAAACCAGAATGTTTGGTATAATCAGTCATATTTGCAGGTGCTGACGATAGGGCACATGGTGATCCATTCGAGAAAAGTCCAAGGTAGACTTTGACCAAAGATTGGATCATGTCTTTGGTCAAGTCTCTCTCTTCCCTGGTGGAAGTGGCCACTCCCTTATTTGGGATATTTCTGCATGCTGTACCAACATCTATAATAAATGACTGTCAAGGTCTGGGCATGCTCTTTGGCTGAGGGAGATGCCTTCTGGTTAGAAAAGGAGGAGTGGGCAATCTTGAACCAAGGAGCCTGGAATAAGCCTGAAGTAAGCAATGACACACTCAGGACTGGGTGCAAATCTAACAAGAAAGCTAGAGAACCCTGTGGAAGCAAACTCCTTTATCACTGCACTGGGCAAAATCCTATACCACATTTGACAAGGAGACCTTGAATATAATATCACCCATCTTTCCCAGTTGTCAGCACATTTCTTAACTTCCTTGTACCTAGATGTTAGTCAGTAAAGATTTGCTGACTTGAATAAATTATATTAGATAGAAGTTACACCTAGGGGACAGAGACCAAAAAATAATTGGCAAAAAGCAAAAACACAACCAAACAAAAAACAGCAAGTCATTCATCCAGCAGTTCTGTCTTCAAGGTGTCCGACATTCTGCTTGACTGCTTCTTTCTGAACTGACCCTGGATCTGTGTTAGGTAGACAGTCTGAGACGGATGAAGCTGTTCATTTTTGCCTGAAGGGGGTGGGGCATATTTTCCCCCTCAGAAACAAGCTCCTGTTAGTACAGGAGCAAGGAAAGTACAAGTATTGATGGCTGATCTCCTGAATTTGACTGGAGTTCCACTGCCCAGGTGTCAGTTCACAGTTTACATTCCATTTTTCACCCTGAGCCCATATTACAGAGCTCTGTCTTATAATCCCAGCTGACACCAACCCTGCTAGCTATCTGTCCTGATGAAAGTTTAAAAATTGAACATTACATTTCTTCCACTTGCAGCTCTGAGCTTGTTTTAGTAGATGAATTGCTTATGGGGGATGTTAAATTTCTAGTAACAACAACAAAAGAATCACCTAAAATAACTAAAGCTACAAACCTTTATCTATCCTCCCTCCACCAGATATGTAAAATGTCCTCCTACTGTAAAGCCACTATTATGTTGCGTTTATTTTTATTATACATGTTGATGAAACCCTGCCAGCAAGGGAGGGGACAATGACACTAGCAGGGGTTGTGAAACTGGTTTGATTTCCTATCAGCATTTAACCCCTGGTCAGACCGGAGGCTTCATCCTGTCGGCCATCATTTGTAGCGCCTGTTTGGTAACTCAGAAGCTGTCCTTGGGCTTAACGACAGCAGAATGCAGGTGTTTGCAAGGCATTTTCCCATGCGAAGAAAATTCAGAGTTTTTATTCACTGAATATACTGTATAAGCTTGGAAATCCTGAAGAAACAGGCATCTTAATTTTAATTATTTATGTGAAATCTTCGCCTTAGTCAAAAGAAGCTGGGTGGTAGAATCTTTTTGGATGATTTTTTGAAAATGTAATGCTTGATTCCTACATAGTTAAGAGAGTATAAAAATAAAATAGAAATTAAGTGGTGGAATTATTCCTAAAATTAATTTGGGCTTCCAGCCTTCCTAGCTGGGTTAAATATTTCCTTTATTTCCATGAAGAGCTTAAAAATAATGGGCAATGTGTGTGAGGAAATAAAATGTGAAGGTGTTATAAACCAAGAGCATAAACTATGCGTGTGTGGTCTACAATTCCAAATTCTGACAATGTCCACAGTGTAAGAATAAGATGCAGAGAGAATATACAGATGCATTTGTGAGCAGGAAACAGGGAAAAAGTCCCTTTTAGTTGAGGGCAAAAATATGCATTTACTTTCAGTTGAAGTAGACACACTTAAATCCCTGCTGAGCGCTGGGGAGGGGTTGGATGAGCTGTCTAGAAAGCATTTTCTCTCTCTTTATAATGTTAGAAATCCTTGGACTGCATTGTGCATTGCAATGCAAGGATTCTGCAGTGTAAGAGCACATCAGGGCATTGAGAAAGGCTTAATGCATTCTCATTAGAGGAGGATGGGGGAGGGGGAGAGGGAGGGGAGGCGCCTTGGGGGACGGAGTTGAGCTCGACCACTCTGGGAAACATTACAATTTTGTGCCTTCTCATTTCAACTCCCTGAGTCCCCTAGCTTTACATAGCTCTTTCACAGACGGTTCAGTAAAATTCCTCCCAAGCCTCGTGTAAAGAGAGCAGTGTTGTATATCGTTGCTTACAGTTTAACAGTTTGTTTGCTTGGGCCTTTTAAATATTTTTTCCTTCCTGGGCTGCCTCCGCAAACCTTTTTCACATTCACTTCTAATCAGATGAAAACTGGAAAGGAAAAGAGGGCCATCTGATCAATGAAAGAAAATCTAGATGCTTTTAGAGTTATTAAGCTCCGCAGAGCCGCCAGCATGGAAAGTCCAGAAGGAGCCGCAAAGCAGGCTTTATAATTGGGATTCTTCATAGCTGGTTTGATAACTGTAATCTTCCAGACTAATTTACTTCACTTTTTTTTTCTTCCCAGTTTGCTTCTTTTCTAGGAAAAATCAAAAATAGGCTTTTTTCTTTCTTTCTTTCTTTCTTTCTTTTTTTTTCAAAACATTTTTTATGTGACTTGGAGATTTTAACTTGGAAAGAAAAATGACCATGTGGGAAGACTGCCCCCTGAGTAGCAGTTCATCTTGTAATGAGCGGGATGATGCCTCCCAAAGCCAAGGAGCCGGGGGTGAAAATAAGGTCCCTCAGGTATCAAATGTTGAAAATAGCTGGTGACCCCTTTTGTTCATTATGGTGCCTCCCAGAGGGACCATTGGAATTTCGTGCTGCAGAAACAAGGCTAGCCGACTCACTCTTATGTCATGGGTTTCCTAAAGTAGATTAATAACCAGAGGGAAGTGTGAAGTTCACTCTAGCCATGCCAGTTTTGAAATCTCAACTTCCTCTAAAAATTTTCTGCTTGGAAATAATTACAGAAACACAGATAATATGTATTCTCACAGAGAAAGCCACCAGACTAGCTAGACCACCCTTTGAGATTCTAGTGAAATTGGGGTCTTTGTTATCCGACCGGGATATTTTGTTTTGATGAGTTTCCTAAGTACAATCTCATAAGAATTACATTTATTGTTATTGCCTCTACTGAAAAAGTAAATAGTTTCCAGCATTTACTTATTTTTAAAAGATCTGGCAGAACTGTCAGTCAGTCAGTATATATTTGAAGTTCAATTCTCTGAGATTTTCTTCTTGCAATCCTCTGAAATTTTAGTTTGGGGAAAATTAAGAACTGTTTTAATTTTTTTCTGGACTGGGGGTGGAGGCAAGAGGCATGGCAATTAAGTCCTAACTGAAAGAGAGAGTAGTGAAAATTGTCAGACAAAATTCTATCTTTATTATAATTGGACACCTGTTCAATGAGGTGTTTATGGGATTGAGGACAAATACAAGCATTTGGTAACACAAATTAGAAATGATCTCCAAGGCTACTGGCTGTTAACCATAGAAACATAATTTCTAAGCTTTCTGAAGGATGACCATTTTGTATATCTTATTTTTAAAATAGCTAAATACTGTACTTTAGTTAGGTGGGGAAACTAAGTTTCTATCCCATTTACGTAACTGCAGTTTCACCAAAACCATGCCACACATACAGCTGCCATTAGACTGACAGTCATGGGTTGTGTAACATTACTATTATGTATTGTGTATGCCTTTTGAATTTTTATAATTGCATATTGCTATGTGTTGGATAAGTTAAACATAAATATGTTAGATATTTTAATAGGATGGATTTTATAGTTTTTGCTAAAATAAAACATTGGCTAATTTTTACATACTCATATATATATAATTAAGTTGAATATAAAAAATTAAATTCATTTTTTCTCCTAATTCTAACATTGCCCCCCAAATTATAATTTGGTTAGATTCTAATTCTCATGATTTGAAATTGAGCAATTATTTTTTATTCCCATATTTTCAGAGAAGGTATCAAGTGATAGCATGGCAAAACACTTTTTTACCCAGTTATCTTAACTGAAATCAAACTCAAAACAAGTGGTAGTGTGGCCAAACAGTTTTTTTATCCTGTTATCTTAAACAAAATATTAAATTAAAAAGATTAAGGCAAATAAATAAATGATTAAGTTATATATTTATCTTTATTTTGAAATTTTCAATGCTGGCTATGAATTTATTATCTGTTGATTCAATGTAAAAAGAGAGATTTTTGCTTTGATTTCTTTATGATGGTAATAATAATAGTTAACGTTGATTGAGTACCAGGTTCTATGGTTAGAGTTTTACATACGTGACTTCATTTAGTCTACACATGGTGCTATGTGGTAGTACTATAACTATTCTAATTTTAAATTTGAGGAAACCATGGCATAACTAGATTAGATAATTTACCCAAGTTTGTAAAGGTTGTAATTAAAGATGTCAGGATTGAAAGCAGGTCTGTTTGACTTCAAAGTTTTGTGCATTATGTTATACTGATTCTCTAAAGATTAGGAAACATCATGAATCATCCATTTTATGCTAGCCATTAGAGTGACTTTTCCTCAGAAGGTAAACAGAATTTTATCATTGATTGAATGGAAGCTTTTAGCTAATCTTTCCTCTTGGATAATCCATTCATTTATTTGTTCAAAAAGTATGGAGCACCAATTGTCTGGGTAATGTCACACTGCTTTAGGTATTGGCATGCCTCAAACCTAAGTGAACAGCATGAACAGTGTCTGCCTTCATTGTATTAATGTTCTACTATGGCCATGGGAGAGAAATAATTATAAAAGTAAATGAAGTTTTAGGAGAGTTTGTGTCGGAGAATGATAAATAGTTTGAAGGCAATAAAACAAGAAGACTGGGAAGGATTTATCTTAGGCTGGTCGTCAGCAAAGAGTTCTCTGAGTTCTCTGAGCGAAGACATTAGAGGGGCAATCTGAACGATGAGGAACCAATCACCAGAGTCTGGAGCAGAAAGAAAACAAGTGAATCGGAGTCCTCTGAGTGACGAAGGCACAGTGCTATGACCCTGGGAGGTCGAGGTTGGCATGGCTATATTATTTTGTAAACAGTGGTAGTAACTGTGGATTTTATTTTAAGAGCAATGAGAGGGACTTCCCTGGTGGTCCAGTAGTTAAGAATGCACCTTCCAATGCAGGGGACGGGGGTTTGATCCCTGGTCAGGGAAGTGGGATCCCACATGCTGTGGGGCAACTAAGCCTGCGCGCTCTAGAGCCCGCTCATCACAACTAGAGAGCCTATGAGCTGCAACTATTGAGCCCGTGTGCTCTGAAGCCCGCATGCCACAATGAAAGACCCCCCCATGCTGCAACAAAGATCCCGAGTGCCGTAACTAAGACCCGACAGTGAAATAAATAAATATTAAAAAAAAAAAAGCCATGGGAAACCTCTGAAAAATTTCATGCAAGCTAATGCGTGATCTGTATTATTATTATTACTTGAGGGAGCTTTCTCTATGGCTGTGTGAAAATGGACTCTGAGGAGCAAAAAGATGGAATCAGCACCAGGGAATGAAAGCTTTCCAGACTTTGTTCTCTTTAACATATGTGTGTCAAATTACATAATATTTATAATGTTATGCTATGGTGTCATGTTGTGACATGTTATGTTATAATCACAAATTGTGTTTGATGGAGTTCTATGAGACAGTATAACATAGTCATTAAGGTCATAGATCCTGAAGCCGAACAAACTGGGGTAGAATCTTGACTCTAACGTTTTATAGCAGTGTGATCTTGGAACTTATATTGACCTCTCTAAACCTCAGTTTCTTCATTTGTAAAATCAGGATAATTAGAGACTCCATTGACCCCCACCTCACTGGGTTGTTATGAGGCATAAATAAATTTGTAAAAAACAGAACAGCTCTTGGAACCTCGTAAATACTATAAAAAATGTTTGCTAACTAATATTAATTAAATACAATAAAATGCGTACATGGCTTCTCACCACCAGAGAACTGGAGAAACACTGAGAGATCTGAGAGGTGCCTGTCTATTCTGGCTGGTCTGAATTTCTCCTTTTCTTGAGCTCTCTGAATCATGTATGGAGCCCCTTCTGAGTACATCATGCTGAGCTGTTCTGGGATGTTCTTTGTTATTTCAGGCCCCTCATTCCTATCCCTTAGCAGATGCATTTGTTTAAAGTTCCCATTAAATGCTCAGTTTATATCGGAGGCATTACCATGGAAGCTTTCCTTCCTTCCCATGTTCTCTGTAGGATTCTGGCTGCCAACTTCCCTCATTACCCCAGAGATGGCTGTGTGGCTCCCAGTCCTGTGGTCCTGGGCACAGACTGAATCCTCAGCCAGCCTCTGCGTTCTGCTGCCCCTATCTTCTCTCCCAAAACAGAGAGGGGTTTAGTGCTGGTCATGGAGAGAGTACCTCTCTGAGCAGGCAGATCTGGTTAAAACAAATTGCCTCTTGGCAGGAACTGTTTAAGGCCTACTGTTACCTGGGAGAGATTCCCTAACTTTTTCAAGTCATAACTTTACAGAAATTATCATTTTTATAGAGTATTGTGAGAAAAATGGGCACAGCAGTTCAAGGTGTGAGGCAACACATGCTGGGGATCTGGCTAACTTGTGTCCCTCTCATCACCTGAGGATAACAGGTATAACCCATTCTCACCCATGAATCAGCACAAGTTGGGGAGAGTATTGACCTATAGGATAAAATTAAAATCCTCTGGAATTTAACATGTCTACCCTTCCAGGTTAATTTCTAACTGTTCACCATTTAGGCTTTTAAAATCCTAGCATTTTAATTACCTCTGGGACTTTGCTCTTTTAAATTTCCTTTAGTAGAATACCCACCACCTCCCTTTCTTCTAAGTTGGCCCTTATCATCTTTATGTCTCTGTTCAAGTGCCACAATTTCCAGGAACTATCATGGAAGTCTTTCCATTCCCACATGATCAAGCTGATGAGTTACCTTTATTTTATACTTTCCAGCACGCAATACATTCGTCATAGCTCCTAACACACTATCTTAGAATAACTAAATCCCCGATTAAGTTAATCTTATCCATGAGTGTGGGAATCTCACTTACTTTTGAACCTCTTGAAAAATTAAACACAGTAATTAGTAAACAGTAAGTGTTCAAATTACATTTGTTGCATGGAACTTGGATGCCTTGACCCTTTATTTTTAGATTTACTAATTATCTTCCTCAGTGAAGGAGCACAGGGATTTTCCATTAAACCACTCCTGGTCCATATAGACTATATTTTATGTTTTTTGTTATTTTACAGGTGATAAAGCTGAGGGGTTAATGATGTACCTCAGGTCATGTAGAACAGGCAGAATAGGGCCCGGATCCCAAAAATTATGCACACAAATGCAGCAAAATTGAGATCCTCAGAACCTTAGTTATAATCATTTTACATATAAATACAAAAGTTATAAAACTATCTTTTTAAATTAAAGCACACTTTTATATTGGACAATAAAAGGAAAAAAGAAATAAGTATTTTAATATATTTTTCCTGTTGTTCACTTTTTTTTTTTTAACATCTTTATTGGAGTATAATTGCTTTACAGTGCTGTGTTACTTTCTGGTGTATAACAAAGTGAATCAGCTATATGCATATGTATACTCCCATATCCACTCCCTTTTGCATCTCCCTCCCACCTTCCTTATCCTACCCCTATAGGTGATCGCAAAGCACCGAGCTGATCTCCCTGTGCCATGCAGCTGCTTCCCACTAGCTATGTATTTTACATTTGGTAGTGTATATATGTCCGTGCTACTCTCTCACGTCACCCCAGCTTACCCTTCACCCTCCCCGAGTCCTCAAGCCCATTCTCTACATCTCTGTCTTTACTTTCCTGTCCTGCCTGTAGGTTCATCAGAACCTTTTTTTTTTGGATTCCATATATATGTGTTAGCATACGGTATTTGTTTTTCTCTTTCTGACTTGCTTCACTCCGTATGACAGACTCTAGGTCCATCCACCGCACTACAAATAACTCAATTTCGTTTCTTTTTATGGCTGAGTAATATTCAATTGTATATATGTGCCACATCTTCTTTATCCATTCATCTGTCAATGGACACTTATGTAGCTTCCATGTCCTGGCTATTGTAAATAGAGCTGCAATGAACATTGAGGTACATGACTCTTTTGGAATTATGGTTTTCTCAGGGTATATGCCCAGTACTGGGATTGCTGGGTCATATGGTAGTTCCATTTTCAGTTTTTTAAGGAACCTCCATACTGTTCTCCATCGTAGCTTTATCAATTTACATCCCCACCAACAGTGCAAGAGGGTTCCCTTTTCTCCACACCCTCTCCAGCATTTATTCTTTGTAGATTTTTTGATGATGGCCATTCTGACCGTCGGGAGGTGATACCTCATTGTAGTTTTGATTTGCATTTCTCTAATGATTAGTGATGTTGAGCATCTTTTCATGTGTTTGTTGGAAGTTTAATATCTTCTTTGGAGAAATGTCTTTTTAGGTCTTCTGCCCATTTTTGGATTGGGTTTTTTTTTTTTTTTTTTTTGATAATGAGCTGCATGAGCTGCTTGTATATTTTGGAGATTAATCCTTTGTCAGTTGCTTCATTTCCGAATATTCTTTCCCATTCTGAGGGTTGTCTTTTTTATGGTTTCCTTTGCTGTGCAAAAGCTTTTAAGTTTCATTAGGTCCCATTTGTTTATTTTGTTTTTATTTCCATTTCTCTAGGAGGTGGGTCATAAAGGATCTTGCTGTGATTAATGTCATAGAGTGTTCTGCCTATGTTTTCCTCTAAGAGTTTTATAGTGTCTGGCCTTACATGTAGGTGTTTAATCCATTTTGAGTTTATTTTTGTGTATGGTGTAGGGAGTGTTCTAATTTCATTCTTTTACATGTAGCTGTCCAGTTTTCCCAGCACCACTTATTGAAGATGCTGTCTTCTCTCCATTGTATATTCTTGCCTCCTTTATCAAAGGTAAGTTGACCATATGTGCATGGGTTTATCTCTGGGCTTTCAACCCTGTTCCATTGATATATATTTCTGTTTCTGTGCCAGTACCATGCTGTCTTGATTACTGTAGCTTTGTAGTATAGTCTGAAGTCAGGGAGCGTGATTCCTCCAGCTCTGTTTTTCTTTCTCAAGACTGTTTTGGCTCTTTGAGCTCTTTTGTGTTTCCATACAAATTGTGCAATTTTTTGTTCTAGTTCTGTGAAAAATGCCATTGGTAGTTTGATAGGGATTGCATTGAATCTGTAGATTGCTTTGGGCAGTATAGTCATTTTCACAATGTTGTATCTTCCAATCCAAGAAGATAGTGTATCTCTCCATCTGTTTGTATCATCTTTAATTTCTTTCATCAGTCTCTTATAGTTTTCTTCATGCAGGTCTTTTGTCTCCTTAGGTAGGTTTATTCCTAGGTATTTTATTCTCTTTGTTGCAATGGTAAATGGGAGTGTTTCCTTAATTTCTCTTTCAGATTTTTCGTTGTTAGTGTATAGGAATGCAAGAGATTTCTGTGTATTAATTTTGTATCCTGCTACTTTACTAAATTCATTGATTAGCTGTAGTAGTTTTCTGGTAGCATCTTTAGGATTCTCTATATATAGTATTATGTTATCTGCAAACAGTGACAGCTTTACTTCCTCTTTTCTGATTTGGATTCCTTTTATTTCTTTTTCTTCTCTGATTGCTGTGGCTAAACATTCCTAAACTATGTTGAATAACAGTGGTGAGAGTGGCCAATCTTGTCTTGTTCCTGATCTGAGAGAAAATGGTTTCAGTTTTTCACCATTGAGAATGATGTTGGCTGTGGATTTTTCATATATGGCCTTTATTATGTTGAGGTAGGTTCCTTCTATGCCTACTTTCTGGAGAGGTTTTATCATAAATTGGTGTTGAATTTTATCAAAAGCTTTTTCTGCATCTTTTGAGATTATCATATGGTTTTTCTCCTTCAACTTGTTAATACGGTTTATCACATTGAATGATTTGCATATAATGAAGAATCTTTGCATTCCTGGGATAAACCTCACTTGATCATGGCGTATAATCCTTTTAATGTGCTGTTGGATTCTGTTTGTTAGTATTCTGTTGAGGATTTTGCATCTATGTTCATCAGAGATATTGGCCTGTAGTTTCCTTTTTTTGTGAAATCTTTGTCTGGTTTTGGTATCAGGGTGATGGTGGCCTTGTAGAATGAGTTTGGGAGTGTTCCTGCTATATTTTGGAAGAGTTTGAGAAGGATATGTGTTAGCTCTTCTCTAAATGTTTTCATAGAATTCACCTGTGAAGCCATCTGGTCCTGTGCTTTTGTTTGTTGGAAGATTTTTAATCACAGTTTCAATTTCAGTGCTTGTGATTGGTCTGTTTATATTTTCTGTTTCTTCCTGGTCAGTCTCAGAAGGTTGTGCTTTTCTAAGAATTTGTTCATTTCTTCCAGGTTGTCTATTTTATTGGCTTATAGTTGCTTGCAGTAATCTTTCATGATGCTTTGTATTTCTGTAGTGTCAGTTGTTACTTCTCCTTTTTCATTTCTAATTCTGTTGATCTGAGTCTTCTCCCTTTTTTTCTCTGTGAATCTGGCTAATGGTTTATCAATTTTGTTTAACTTCTGAAAGAAACAGCGTTTTAGTTTTATTGATCTTTGCTATTGTTTCCTTCATTTCTTTTTCATTTGTTTCTGCTCTGATCTTTATGATTTCTTTCCTTCTGGTAACTTTGGGGTTTTTTGTTCTTCTTTCTCTAATTGCTTTAGGTGTAAGGTTAGGTTGTTTATTTGAGATTTTGTTTGCTTCTTGAGGTAGGATTGTATTGCTGTAAACTTTCCTCTTAGAACTACTTTTGCTGCATCCCACAGGTTTTGGGTTGTTGTGTTTTCATTGCCATTTGTTTCTAAGTATTTTTTTATTTCCTCTTTGATTTCTTCAGTGATCTCGAGGTTATTTAGTAGTATTGTTTAGCCTCCGTTATTTCACTTTTATCTTTAGTAATTATTTTCAAGTGGTAATCATCCTTTAGGTAGCTTATAACTGGGTTTGAATAATATTTTATTTAATCATTGGGAAATACTTTTGGAATCTTATTAATAATATATTTTACTTTCAAAGTTCACAGTCGCAATATTTTTTTTTTATTATTTTTTTTGCAGTACATGGGCCTCTCACAGTTGTGGCCTCTCTTGTTGCAGAGCACAAGCTCCAGATGTTTAGGCTCAGCAGCCATGGCTCACGGGCCTAGTTTCTCTGTGGCATGTGGGATCCTCCCAGACCGGGGCATGAATCTGTGTCGCCTGCATTGGCAGGCGGACTCTCAACCACTGCGCCATGAGGGAAGCCCAGTAACTTTGTGGTTTTTTTTTTTTTTTTTTTTTTTTTGTGGTACACGGGCCTCTCACCGTTGCAGCCTCTCCCATTGCGGAGCACAGGCTCCGGACACGCAGGCCCAGTGGCCATGGCTCGTGGGCCCAGCCGCTCCATGGCATGTGGGATCTTCCCGGACCGGGGCACGAATCCGTGTCCCCTGCATTGGCAGGCGGACTCTCAACCGCTGCGCCACTAGGGAAGCCCAGTAACTTTGTGTTTTATTTTTATTTTATCTTTTAGTAACTTTGTTTTTTAAAGGTTGTTTCCAAATAAAGTGATTGCCTTTGTCAAGGCATGTTCCATTTAATTTTATAACTTAGTGAATCACTGACCAAGATTTTTCTCATCCTTTCTTTTCTTCAGACATATTCATAGATACTAAAATGATGATTATGGCCTTTTCTGACAATAGAAACTTCATATTTGAAGTCCAAATTTGAAACATTTATAGAATTAACTGTTTCAGACTTAGGAAATGCTTGATTTTTACATTATCTTTAGGGTTTAGGAAGCAATAGTGACATTAGTGCAATTTATAATTGGCTTGAAAATAAATTTGACTTGATGAAAATATCAAATTATTTATCATTAGTTTTGGTTTATTTCTTGGCCAAAAATAAATGTAACTTATTTTAAAAGTTTGTGTATACAAATATATTGAAAATATTTTTAATTTTTAAAGTAAACATTATTTTACTTTAAGTAAAAAGAATTAACAAAGTTACCTTTATATGCTTTTTACTTATTGCTCTGTCATTATGTGATAGAATATAATCTTATACCATAAATTATTGCTTTTTGAGGTATGTGTTGATAAAATAAAATCACAAAATATGAACAGAATTATTTCAAATAATTTCAGTTTACCAGACAAATTATCACAGTAACTACAGACACTTTTATTTTTAACCCATCTTATTTTTCTTTAATTATATTCTTGAATGAAAAATAACCACAAAATTTTAAAGAATTAACCTGTTTGGAGAGTAAATCAGATTGGAAGGTAAAGCATTTGATACTCATTGAACAAAGACATAAAAATGACTTAGATTAGTGTGAGGATGTGTCAAGAAAAGATGAACCCAAATGACTTGATGAGTAATTCTCTACTTATCAATATCACTTTCCATGTGAATAACCATGTAATACGTTCCCCATTCACTTACTTTAAAAATGAAGCAAATATAGCCATAAATACACAAGCATTTGCTTTAATCTTCTTTATTTACTTGTAAATAAGTTGCCTTCTCTCTTTCACATTCTATATTGAGCACTCAGAAAATTCTATCAGCTTAACTTGAAAGAATATCTAGAACCTGACCACTTTCACCATCTCCACTGCTATCATCCTAAACCAACTCACTATCATCTGTAGCCTGGACTCATGCAGTAGCCCCTGAATGCTTTCCCTATATCCCACCTTTCCTTCCTTGCCTACTGACATGTCTGCTTGGCACCCAGAGTAATCCTTTCAGAAGAGAAGTCAGCTCCTGTTATTCTTGTTTCCCTTCCCAGTAACCCCTCCTTGCTTGGAGTAAAATCCACAATGCTTACAATGGTCTACAAGGTCCTGTATGATCTATTCATTAACTAATACCTGCCTGAACTCATCTTCCCTCACTTTCCCCTTGCTCACCCTCTTACAGTCACTCTGTCTTCCTCATGCTTTCCATATCATGCCAAGTATATTTCAACCTCGTGGTCTCCTCTTTGTAGATATCCTTCCCTTAGATATACAAATAGCCATCTCCTTACCTCCTTCCAGCCTTGGTCCAAATCCTTACTTAATTTAAAAAATATTCCCATCCCAACTAAGAATTCTTATTCTCCTTTCTTTCATGCTTTATTTTGTTGCATGGCACCTCCCATATTCTTAACTAATATATTTACTTTGCTTTACTCATTTTGCTATTGTCCGTCTCCCACCATAGAATGAAAACTTTATGAAGACAAACCTTTTGATCTGTTTTATATTTGCCTGGAGCAAAATAAATGCTTAATACATATTTGTTGAATAAATCAATGGATGTGTCAATGTAAAAGAGAAGAAACCTTTAGAAAATGAAAATGCTTGGCATAGACTTAATGATGTTTGTTGAGCCAATGAGTTTAATGAAAATTCTTTTGAAAGAATGTTTTGTGGAGAATCTTCTATGAGTTGTTTCAATATAATTCTTAAGCAATAATTATTTTTTTAAAAAACTGATTATTTGAAATGAAAGTCTATTTATTGCCAGTCTTTCTGTGTTTGTTACAGCTTGAATCAGGTTATATCAGAAAGATGGAAATATGATTAATGATACCCGAAGTACTTTTTCAGCAAAACCTGAAATGTGGGGCTCTAATTCCCCAATCTGCTGCAGGAATTTGTTTTTTCTTGGATGTAGGAGAAATAAAAGAGAGTGGCACATTTGCCTATCTGCTGCTGTCACGTTAAGCATGCTCACTTCACAAGCTCCTGCGGATGAAAGTGTAATTGTGTAGAAGGTGAATTGATTGCAATTAACCTCAGGACTTACCCTCAGGCTGGGGTATTCTATCTCCTTTTCTAGCAATGTGCCACCAAGGCCATAATACATGGCTGATGAATACATATATCATACAGGGAAACACATATATTATGGGATAAAGTGCATAAATCATGTAGAAAAACATGCATTATACTGAGATGATCAAATTATAAATGAAGCATATAAATCATAAGATTACACTGTTGAGTTGTATCAGGAAACATAAATTATATAGTGAAATCCCAGGGTCACTAGAGGGTTCACTGAATAATGAAATGAGCTCCTATAACTTAAGGAAAAGTGGAGTAACAGTGAAAAACCCATTGTGCATTATGTTGAATATTCCATTTAATCCAATTTTATCTCCTATACCTTTTGTACCCAAGGAATCAACATTGTACAGTATGAGGAAAGGGGAATAAATAAACAACAAATGCAAGATTGAATGATGATATGCTATAAGTACATTCAAAAATATAAACTTTCAAATATAATGAACATCTGTAACCAAGTTTTAAGTCAAAGTTGGAAAGAATGGCAGTTCCAAAGTCAGCTACAAATATCAGAAGGGCAATGTCTCATTCTAAAATAAAGAACGTCTTGAATCTCAAGAAGAAGATCCTAAAAAGAGAGAAGAGATGAAATTAAGATTGGCTTGCTCTGAATGTAGATAAGCAATTGAAATTTGGATTGGTTCACTGAATTAAATAATGAAGAACAAAAACACTTATTTTATATTATGCATATAGAAAGACTTTGCTTGCCTTCCTTTGGGAATCATTTTTCACATTTGACTTTGTTTTTTCCCCTTTACTTCTCTGTACCTTTGTTCACACATGTATTAATAGGATGAAAGAGAAGCCAAATGGAAAAGAGAATTCTTTAACCTAGTTTTGCTTTTTAAAAGAAAGTCAAAAGCTAGTAGAGACCATTCTGCAAGGCTTTAAGAGAAGCTCAGGCTAAGACAGACTTTCACACACAATACAGGACAATGATACAAATCGCAAAGTTTCTTAGCGCAATGTTCATCCATGTGAATTATGTTCTCACTAAAGCAAAGGGCTGGAATTCACATCCATTCCCAGCTCTGGTGAGTTAGGGTTATGGTCAAAGCTTGGTGTACTGAGGGATTCCTTAGTCATAAACAAAGTGTTTGACCCACTCTGTTCCTCAGGGCAATCGAGAGCCAGAGCCAACTGAATTTATACAGTGGGAATTGATAGTTTATTGCTGACCCTGGAGGGGCAAGGGCACTGACTCACATCCTATTTCTGGCTTTCTTGGCATTTGTTACTGCAGATAAAGGTAGATTGTGTCAAGATGTTCTGCTGGTCCTGGAATACAATTCTGTCAAAATGCAAGTGCTAAATTTTATTTGAAGGGAAGCAATAAATTGGCACCCCAAACACCCCCTGCCTTCCCTAAACATCATCTTTCAATTGCTCACTGTTACTCATGTTGAGTGCTAGTTAACACACCAGTAAGGATGTTAAAAGATAAATGTCCTGTTAATTGTGCATAAGTAATTGTAGAAGAAACTGTAGTGCCAAAGACACATAGAACTCCTTTGTTTTGAACAGCAAGTCACATACAAAATAATAATGGTAATCATGAAGAGTTAATCCAGAAAAATGTTGAGTTTGTTATTTGTAAATTCAATTTTGGCCTGCTAACCAAAACTGATTTGTCCCTAAAACATCCATAAACGGTTAAATCTGCTTGATATAAGGATAATCATTTTACTCTATGATCTATGTGTTTCATTAGTTGAGGTACACATTCTGCTGTAATAAATGTGCTTCAGTAAATGATCTATGCATTTCTTTCTGAAATGTATGTGTTTCACTAGAAAAGGTATGTGTTCATCAACTATGAATAATGTTCCTAACGGCACCACATTATATTACTTGGCTGGTATCAGCACAGCATTACACATCCATTCCCTCATGACCATGAGCACTGCATCTGCAAGAAGACACACATCAGCCCCCGTCACTCTCAGGTGTTGATGCATGTGTGCGTGAACTCTGCAGGCTTGGGAGACACAAAAATGGGGGAGAAGGGGAAGGGAGTCATTTTGTAGGTGAAAATGTTCGTTAAATGAACAGGAAACAGGGGATTTTTCTAGTCCTGCCCTTTTACAACCCAGAGGAAGGAAAAACAATACAGCAAAATACAGTTGAGATTTTACTGCTTCTCACAGGCAAAGTTCCTTCTGTATACTTCAGTTAAACATCACTTGGGTAAAGGATGAAATCCTATAATTCCAAGTTAAACATTAAAAACATTTTTTTAACTTATGTGACATATATTAAAATTCCACCAATTTCCTGATTTCAGTGAATTGGCATCCAAACTGGTGAAGTGAAATTATAGAGTGAAATTAATTACTTAAAAAGTTAAATACATTCTCCTGTAAAAGGTGTTGCTGGTATTGATGAGGGATTTATGTTAGTTTACAATTTAAGAGGGAAAAGAGAGTTTTTCTTAGGTATTCTGAAATGTACAGTGATTTACTTCTCAACATATAAAATTCAAACAAATCAATTACCCAGTTGAACTCACAACCAATTCTTTGTGGTCTCCAACTTATCTGGAAGCAGTAACAAAAACACATTTCTAGATTATCTATAGAAATCCCTTTTTTCACCAAGTATATGAGTTTCTTATGCCCAACTGTCAGTGTTTGGAAATGTGCTTGATTCTCAGATATTACCATTAATTTCATAATTGTAACCTCTCCATCACTTTTTTCATTGTGATATAGACACTGTAATTCAATGTATAGGATATGGGTTAATATTGCCATGAGCAGACGGGATGAATTACAATATCCTTATGTAAGTGTGTTAATTGTGACAGACTCACTTATTTTTCCCAGGTTAAAACCAATGCTTTGTATATGAACTTTCCATTTAAAAATCATTTTCCAATAAACACTGAACACTCTTTTACATATGACATCAAATAATTCATTATACATGTCTCCATTTAGTGATCTAATTTTCTCTCTACTTTTCATATATCATTGCAGATATTTCTTTCATTTATACCTGCTTTTTACATTTTTTATTTACTGAAATGACTGAAACCTGGGAGTTATTTTTTACTATTAGGGGAATTAGGAATTTCTATAGACCTTATCAGCTAGCAAGTCATTTATCTTATATTTGAGATATTCTCTATAGGAATAGTCTACATTAAGTAGTGCTGAAATAATTAATTCAGTGCTTTTAGAGAATTGCTATAATTTTTTTTACAGTAGAATGTTTTGATGTTACCCTTGCTCTCATGTTTTGAAGAATTATAAACACACACATATGAAAAAAGAGAAGGTTCTGGACAAAAGCAATCTTTCTGATAAAATTAGTTCAACATTAAAAGTGATTGAATTCAATCTATGTATGAAACTGGGTCAGCCACTAATACTTTAGGGACATCCAGAAGCCATTAAAGAAATAAAAATGTTGGTTTATACATAGGGATTAGACATAGTCCTTTTCTTTAATGCATGTTACACTAAGTATTATTTAGTGATCTTGTGAATCAAGTGTTAGTAATATTATAATAACTTTGATATTTTGGATATCACCAATAGATAAATTATTTGTGGTAGCCTATAAATTGTTGCTTAAAAACAGAAGCAGGAAATTGTGCTAAATATGCTTTCAGAAATTCTCACTGAGGGTTTTTGAAGTCTATATTGAATTTCCCTCTTACCAAGTTGGATTAATATCCTGAATTACATACTACATCTTACTTAGAGAAGCCCTCATTAGGCTCGAATCAGTCATATGTGAGTAGATCATAAGCAAGTTCCTTGAGACCTGAAATGGTCTGAGTAACAAACATTTAACCAATTTAATTCCACTCTGCATGTGATTGTGTATTTGAGAAAAATCTCTGGTAAAGATTCCTTGAAGACTCATACTGAGATTAACCTGAACTCAAAGTATTCCACTTTGTGAATAAAGAAAATAATAATATATATGTCGTACTTTCAAAAATATATTTTATTCACAGATTTCTACCAGCATAAATCTTCTGTACACATAGGTCTATAATATATTTATAATGTTTACAGGTTATTTAAAGAATAATTTTGTTTTGTTTTATTTTTGCTTTGGTTTCATTGTGATTAACCTATTTTATGGGTACCATGAGGACCTATGTAATGTTTACTGAATCCCAAATGTGATCTGAATTAGTGCTCTCTGTACAAAATCTAGCTCTGGCTTTGTCTATGACCTGGATGTTTTAATACCATGGTATATTTCCTGTGGCTTCTACGATACTTTGAGGGCTATATCATAAGTTTGATGCAAAAAACCAAAAAACCCAAAAACCTTCAGCCACTCTGAGGTGAAAAGATAAGTTGAATATTAAATACAACTTAAATATTCCTTTAAGAATTTGTGCAAATGCCAGTACATTTAAAAATCAGGTTAAAATCAGGTTATATTAGGCCAAACACACCTTGTATTGCTAAAGAGTTTCACTGTGACAATTTGGTCATCAACTGCAGCCATTATCTGGGGATAAATCAATTTGCAGCAGCTGTGGACAGCTATTTGAGTATAGAGCAGAGCAGCTTAACTGTAGAAGCATGTTAAAAGTTAAAAGGCCAGAGTCTTGCTGACTACAGATAGGATTTTTTTTAAGGTAAAACCATAACACAACATTGCCTAGCTATGAAGGCATCAAGCCACTCTTGCTAATTCATCCAACCTAATAGCTGATTTGATATGCTTTCTTTTCTAGCTCCCTTGTTAAGGGTGGTGCATATTACAGAAACTTGTCTAGATCCATTTTTTTTTTTCTTGTGGCAAATAATTCTCTTTAGAGGTTCAGTTAGTGCTTCTGGCAATGGCAGAACTAGCACTTTTATGGTCTTTTAAAAGATTGTCCTTGGTTTCTTTAAAAGGTCAATATCAGGTACAGAGTTCTCAACTGTAAGCAGAATGGTGCTATACTAGATAAGGAGGCTTGCAGCAAATGACAAGAAAGAAGGTGTACAATTTGCCCCATTTATACATTAGCTTACTTATAACCTAGAATTTGTAATCTTTTTACCTTTATTTTTCTTACTTGACACAATCGTTTGTTTTCTAAGTTTCAGACCTAGAGTTAGAAAGTAAAATAATTTTCTGTGTTTTGTTTTATTTTAAATTTCTGTGTTGGTATATCTAGAAAATGGATGATGGACAGAGAGGAAAGGAAGGGTCTTTATAGAAAAAATAGCTTTCTGAATTAAGTTGGAAATGATATATACAAATTTAAGTGTGCATCAATTGTGGTTTGTTTAATAGGTTTACTTTTCACAAAATAGTGCATCCAATGTAACGTCAAATGCCTGAGACAGTGTACAAAGATGGTTCATATTCTGTAGAGTGATGTAATCTAATAAGGACCAGTTATTGTTGTTGAAGCTGGAATAATGATTCTGTCAGAAAATATTCTTTGTAAGTAATCATTGCCATTGAAGACATGACATTGTTGTGGTCTGAAGCTTGTAGTCGGATAATTTCAGTAGTCATCAGTCACGAAAAAATTGGATTTGAAATATCTGGCACATTTTAAGTGCCCCAGCCAAATGTTATGTGATAATAAAATTATTTATGTAATTTTACATTTAATTAATGGTAATTACATATGACTATAATTTTAGGAAAGAAAGAAAAAGAAAGAAAGAAAGAGAGAGGGAAAAAGAAAATAAAAACCTGTTTCTACAGGCTAAATATGCTTGCTGGAAGTTGTAACTTGACTGATGCTAATGTTAAATTAAAAATTTAAAAATATATAAATATCATAAATTCAGCTTCCATACAGTTTGGTCATATGTTAATTTTTTTAAATATTGGGGTAAATTAGTGTAACAAGGATTATTTGGTGGTTCTACATAAATATTTTTGTGGGAACATGTCAGAATCTGAGAGAGGCTGAGTCTAAGTACTATTATCCTTATATTACAGGCAAAAATGAAGAGCATATAGATTCATTTTTAAAAGTGTGAGTGAGGGCTTTCCTGGTGGTGCAGTGGTTGAGAGTCCACCTGCCGATGCAGGGGACACGGGTTCGTGCCTCGGTCCGGGAAGATCCCGCATACCGCGGAGCGGCTGGGCCCGTGAGCCATGGCCGCTGAGCCTGCGCGTCCGGAGCCTGTGCTCCGCAACGGGAGAGGCCACAGCAGTGAGAGGCCCACGTACCGCAAAAAAAAAAACTGTGAGTGAAAGTATTTTAGGTTCACAAATGTATACTTTTTTAGCTATTAAGAACTGGCAGAAGCAGGATATCAATTTAAATTATTGGTCAGTAAGCACAGTTACTGGCTAAAGGTTCTCTTTTTAAATCTACAGAAATGCCATTGGTGCACTCTGTGGTAAAATCTCGAACTCAAAGATCCTGAAAAACTTCCTGGGAAAATACTTGACCTTACATTATTAGTGGAGAATGAAAGGAAATATCCGTTGAGGCTCCTGTTAACAGTTCTTCAAATGAATAATGCACCTTAAATAACAATAACCAACATCCATTAGTACCTATCTCATTGCCTGACACCTAGTCAGTGTTCAGTAAAACTTTGGTGCAAATTTGATCAACATTCCTATTCTACAGATGAGGAAACTGAGTCAGAGAGTGAAAAGGCCTTACCTATGGCCACACAACAAATAAGTAATGATTTGGGGGCTACTAGTTGTCTCCCAATATCCATTCTCCTCTTCTCCTTTCAGTAATAAAACCCCTAAGTTTAGATTAGGCACGTAGCTTAAACTCCAGCTTGAAACTCCATTTCCCATCCTCTTATTTATTTATTTACTTAAACATCTTTATTGGCATATAATTGCTTTACAATGGTGTGTTAGTGTCTGCTGTAGAACAAAGTGAACAGCTATAGGTTCACTTTTGCATCTCCCTCCCACCCTCCCTATCCCACCCCTCTAGGTGGTCACAGAGCACTGAGCTGATCTCCCTGTGCTATGCTGCTGCTTCCCACTAGCTATCTATTTTACATTTGGTAGTGTATATATGTCAATGCTACTCTCTCACTTTGTCTCAGCTTACCCTTCCCCCTCCCCGTGTCCTCAAGTCCATTCTCTACATCTGCATCTTTATTCCTCTCCTGCCCCTAGGTTCTTCATAACCCCTTTTTTTTTTTTTAGATTCCATATATATGTGTTAGCATATGGTATTTGTTTTTCTCTTTCTGACTGACTTCACTCTGTATGACAGACTCTAGGTCCATCTGCCTCACTACAAATAACTCAATTTCGTTTCTTTCTATGGCTGAGTAATATTCCATTGTATATATGTGCCACATCTTCTGTATCCATTCATCTGTCACCCCATCCTGTTTTGAAGTTAGTTATAGATAACCATGGTACTATGTTTTTGTCAATAGTTTTGAACTGAAGTATGTTGGTTGCAACTTCTGGGTCTTATCTTTAAAGGGACTGGAACTTATTCAGTCACGTGTCTGAAAGCTGTGTGTTAAGTGTGACAAAGCAACATAATGCAAGGAGCCTGAGAACCCAACAGTGTCAAACCACAGAGCCAGACTGGGGCACCTTACCGGAGTTTTACATGAAAGGGATTAAGCCACCTTAGTTGTCTTTTTATACTTTTGTATTTAGGATTCTCCCTCTTTCTTACTCTCTCAGCAATCCAATAGGTATCCTAACTAATACGAACTGAGCTTCAAATCCAGATCAGTTTGAATCCAGAGCCAAAGCTCTTAAGCATTATAACACGTCCAATTAAAATGACTATTTATTAGGATTATCAAGGTCATTTTTGATGTAGGAATTCTTTAGTTAGTAATTTATGTCTCTAGAAATGTTGGATCAACTACCTTTGACAAAGAACAACAAGTAGAAGAGATGTATGGAAGGAAATGCTATAGGCTCTACTAATTTCCTTCCTGAATTAATTCCCCAGATACTTTGAATTGTTATCAAAATACCGATCATTTATAGATTCATTTTGATAAGAATGATATACAGAATTTTCTTGCCAAACAAGATATCTTTTATAAAATACCTCATGAATGGCTTTCTTTATATGTACATCAGAAAAACAAAACAAGTTTAAGTACTACTGGCTGGCATACTGAAGTGGCTTGTCATTTAAAAAGAAAGTTCGTTATTGTAATTGTAGTCATTAAAACAGGATTCTACTTCAAATCTAAGGTGTGATGATTATTACTATGTAAAACAATGTCTTATTGCTATGTTTCTAATAGCCACAGTCTTGCTAACAGCTGGGCAAGCGTGATACTGTATCCATATGACAGAAAAGAACAAATCAACAGCAATTTATTGACCAGCACCCCAGTTACCAGAAAGAGTTAATTGCTTTGTCCAAAGTGCTTGATTGCTTTCAGGAAGATTTGTAGAGAGTAATAGTATTAGAGATTTTCTAGTTAACAGTGGCCGTGTTCAAGCAATTTTACAATTTGAGTTAAAATTTATATAATACATAGGTCTTAGGGGTGCAGTTCAAGGAGGTTTTACAATCATATAAACTTCTGTGACTGTCACTCTAATCAAGGTAAACGTTTATATCACCCAAGTCACTGGTGTCCCATCCTATTGAATTCACAGCCCTATCTCAGAGGTAACTACTGTTTTGTTTTTTTATTACTAAAGATAAGTTTTGCCTGTTCCTTAATGTCTAAAAAATTGAATCACACAGCCTGTATTGTTTTGACAGGGACTTCTTTTGTGCAGCATAACCTTTCTGAAATACATAAATGATTTTGTATATATCAGTAGTACTTTGTAATTGCTGAGTATTCCAACATACAAATATACCACATTTTGTTTTCTTATTCACCTATAATATATATTTGGATTTGTTCTAATTTCCTGATAAAATGAATGAAGCTATTCTAAAAATTCTTATTAGTCTTTTTGTGAGTATATGTTTTCACAATTTTCTATATTCCCGGCATCAGTGAATGAGAGTTACAATTGCACTAAATTCTCAGCAACATTAGTTTATCAGTCTATTTTCATATTAGCCAATCTGGTGAGTGTGGAAGTGTATCTCATTTTGGTTTTAACTAATGACAACTAATGATGTTGAGCATCTTTCTTATGTACTGCTGGCCATTCATATATCTTCTTTTTAGAAGTACCTGTTCAAGATCAGTCTTCTATTTTTTAATTGGTGGCTTGTCTTTTTATTGAGTTGTAGAAGTTCATTATATAGTCTAGACACAAGTCTCTTACAAATTTTGCAAATAATTTTGTTCTTTGTAATAGTGATTTTTTTTTTTTTTTTTTTTTGGTGAGCAGAGGTTTTAATTTTTGATGAAGTCCATTTTAACAATTCTTTATTTTATGGTAGGATATTTTGTCCTGTTTAAGAAATCTCTGCCTGTACCATGATCACAAAGATATTCTACTGTTTTTATATATAGGTCTATGATACCTTGAATAAATGTTTGTGTATGGGGCAAGGTAGGTGTTGATATTTATTATTTTCAATATGTTAATCTATTTTTTCCATCACCATTTGTTATAAAGACATTCCTTTTCTTATTGACTTGGGATTTTATATGTGAATCTAATTTCTCTATATTCTATTCTGTTGATCTACTTATATGTCTTAACATCTGTATCATGTTGCTTGATAATGGTAGCCTTATAATAAGTCTTGAAATTAGGTAGTGTATGTACTCCAATTCTGTTCTTCTTTTCAAGATTCTCCTGGCTACTGCAAGATGTTTGCATTTTCATGTGATTTTTGGAAATAACTTCTCAATTTATACACACACACAAAACTTTTTGGGATTTTGGTGGAAATTGCATTCAATCTACAAATCAACTTAAAGAATATTGATATATTAAAAATATTGTCTTCCAATTCATAAGAAAGGTATATCTTTTATTAATTTAGGTCTCATAACATTTTCATATATACGTGGTGAAATATAAAATATTCTTACCACAAAAATACCATGATAAGTCAGAGTTTTAATTTCCAGGGTAAATGTAAAATAATAAAAAGATAAAGGACAATAGAGAAATTAAAAGAGAATTCTAAAAATATTTTATTAACCAAAAAAGAAGGCAAGAAGTGAGTAATTGGAAAAAACATAAGATGAATGACTAGAAAAGAAATAGCAAGAAGATAAACTTAAATCCAAGCAGATGGACAATTATATTAAATATAAATGAATTATATTCTACAATTAAAAGCCAAATATTGTAAGAATGGATTTTTTAAAAAAAGACTGAACTATATATTTTTTTTACAAGAAATGAAACTTAAATATAAAGATAGATTAGAAGTAAAATGATGGAAACAGATATGCCATGCAGTTAATAAGCATAAGAAAAATAGGGTTGCTATTTTAATACAATGTAAAATAGACTTTCGGACCAGAAGTGACTAGAAACCTTTTTTTTTTTTTTTTTTTTTTTTAACCACACAGCACAGCTTGTGGGATCTCAGTTCCCCAACCAGGGATTGAACCTGGGCCATGGCAGTGAAAGCCCAGAATTCTAACCACTAGACCACCAGGGAACTCCCTAGAAAACATCTCATTAAAGGTCAATCCATGAATTTAGTTCTAGTTGTTTTCTTAAACCTAACACATAGGCTTTCTAGACCTTTCCTGAGTAGTCAGTTTGCTCAGCAAGGTCTCTTAGGCTGGTTATAATTTCTGGTCTTACCATTCAGCAGTAAATTTCACATAAAGTGGTTACCTCTAGGTATTTTGGAGTCTTATTCTGTGCATACCCAGGCCAGCCTTTAGCCAAGGTTCATGTTTTGGATCCCCAGGAAGACTTCTGTTCTCTAACTCTATGCTGCTCCTTCTTATCTAGTGCTCTGAAAATTCTGGCCACATTAGCTGACTTGAACTCTTATAACTGAATCTGAAGCTCAGCAAGACTGTTACTCAATTTGGGCTCAAAAACCCTGTATACTGGAGCAATAAATTATTTCCAGCCAGAAGCCAGGGTGATTGCAATAATTACTTCAGAGTTTATAGTCTTCCATTGCCTACTGTTTATGTCTGAAAATAGCTGCTGCATATATTTTATCTAGTTTTATGGGTTTTTTTTTCTTTTGGTGAAAAGGCAAATCAAGTACCAGGTATTGTCAGACTGTAAGTGGAAATTCATCAACGTTTTGCCATAGCAGTCTGTTTAGAAACTTACACTTCTCCTATGTTTCTCCTTTACTGTCACACTACCGTCACACTCATAGCACTTTTTTTTTTTTTTCGGTACGCGGGCCTCACTGTTGTGGCCTCTCCCGTTGCGGAGCACAGGCTCCAGACACGCAGGCTCAGTGGCCATGGCTCACGGACCCAGCCGCTCTGTGGCATGTGGGATCTTCCCGGACCAGGGCACGAACCCGTGTCCCCTGCATTGGCAGGTGGACTCTCAACCACTGCGCCACCAGGGAAGCCCTCATAGCACTTTTGACACCAGATGTGTTGGGGTTTTTCCCATACCAAGCAATTCTGTGACATCAATTTGTACCCTACAATTTAACTCAACTGACACTTTCCACCTGGAGATAGCATGAGATTTCCCCCAGATTAAGGCCTCAGTCCGACAAGACTGCCCCTCCCACCCTCTGATGCTAATTGCAAGTTCGGTAGTTACTGTGCTTCTCACTTACTGTCTACCAATTGGAGGTTCCAAAAACCCCTTCCTTAGGTTCAATTAATTTGCTACAGTGGCTCACAGAACTCAGGAAAATGGTTTATTTACTATTCACCAGTTTATTATAAAAAGATATAATAATGGATACAATTGAACATCCAGCTGGAGGATATGTCTAGAGCAAGATATTTGTGAAGGGGTGCAGAGCTTCCATGCCCTTTCTGGGCACACCACTCTCCTGGCACCTCCGTATGTTCATCAACTTGGAGCTCTCTGAAACCCATACTTTTGGGATCCTTATGGAGGCTTCATCACCTAGGCCTGATAGACCATTAACTCCATTTCTAGCCCTTCTCCTCTCTCTAGAGAGTGAGTCATGGGGATGAAAATTCCAAGCTTCTAATCATGGCTTGGTCTTTCTGATGATTAATTCCCCATCGAGGAGCTCACCAAGACTCACCTCATTAGAACAAAAGATATTGTTATCACCCAGGGAATTCCAAAGGTTTTAGGAACTCTGTGTCAGGAATTAGGGTCAAAGACCAAATATTAGAATGATGACATAATGACTGACATCATTTTCCATTCAATTTTTATTATAGACTATTTAATGATGTTTTTGTCAGATTTTATTTTATGAACACTTTCCCCTTGATTGGCATAAAAGTAGAAGATTTTTTCTGACTACTTTCCTATATTCAGGTTTCCATAAAAGAACTCCTATTTCTGGGAAGAAACAGTACTGGAGCAACAATTAGAATTCATCTTTTTTCTCACCTCTTATTTTTCAAGAGAAGAATTGAAACCCAGCTCTTAATTTGTTTCATATTTGGACCCTTCAGGCATAAAGTCAGAAGCTTCTTCTTAACCCAAACTGTATTAAGAATATAATAAATGAACACCTTAGTCTCTGTTACTTGTGAAGCATACAGGTGACTATAAATACATTACTTTTAAAGTAAACCTCGCCAAATTATAAAAGTGTAGTGGAGGAGCATACCCCTATCTAAGAAAGAGGGATGGTGGCATTGTTCTGGGCAGATTTTCTACAAGGAAAACCTCATGTAATTAACGTGACTCTGGCGCTTTAACTCTTAACATGCTTCCCCAATTAAGCTTTCAAGGCCTTGAACTGTAATATCTGGCCACATCTGCTAGAAATTGATTTATACCGGAAGATCATTGGAGCTTCTGACCTCTCTGTTAGAGAATTTTATTTAGCTTTTTGGCTATTAGTCTCTTTTTTGCCCTAGAAGGAGGGTGAAAAGGAAATGATGTAAATATTTGCATATGTTCTAAGAGGAGCTTTCACTATTTCAGTCTTCTTTTTTAGACACTAGATAACTGTACTCAGTCATTATTCTGTGAATGTAGAACTATAGCTATTTAATGTTATAAGCACTTACAAAAAACATAAATAATGAACAAAAAATTTGGAGTTGGCTTATCTTCTAAAATTAGAATGACATGTGGTGGGTATTTGTTTACGTGATAAGAAATTTTATTTCAGTCCAAATCCTAATGTAATTTACTATTATTACTATTATTTGGGTTGTTGTAGTATTTCTAAAATTAATGTTTAAGTATTCACCTAATAATAGGGGGAAATTTATCATCAAATGAAATTCTGTTTTGAGATGTGCTAAATAATCAAAGGTTGTCACCATGGGTACAGGACCTATATGGCCCTTTCCATTGGCATGCTCTTTTTCCCCCCTTTTTAATAGAGTTTGCAAGGGTTATATAAGTCAGAGACACGTCTGCCTTTTTAAGGAGTTGAAGCCTAGTCTGCACTGTCTTGACTCTGCTGAAGACCACCTCCTTGCACACAGCACCTCATATTTAAATGTGAGATCTGCCTTTGGAAGATTCCTTCCTCATTTGGGTCCGAACCCGTGGGACAAGGAGCCCTATCTTGCACTGCTTTTGCCCGCACTGCATTTTTGCTTGTTATCCACCTGCCTTGGTCCTAGCAGTTGTAACAAACCACAGGTGTTACAAACTCTAAATTGGAATTGGATGTTGGATTCAAAAAACAAAACAAAACAACAACAACAAAAAAAAACTCATGATAATTACACAGCTGTTCTAAATTGTGGTTAAGTGGCCGAAAACTGCCAAGAAACCCCACCCACATTCATTACTGTCTAAACGAAAAGGACGTGTATACAGTGATTAGGAGGTTTCGTATGAATCCCCCAAGCCATAAAGCAGAATTTCCTAATTGTCAGCTGGACTGTGCAGAGCTTGTTTAAAATAATTAGAGTGCAGCAGCAGCTTTAGCAGCAAACCTCGTGGTTTTTTTTTTTTTTTTCCCCAAACCTCAGTGCAGGTTTTTATATCAGATACTATCAGCTTCCTGTTCATTTTGACACTATCATTCTGCCAGTCTGGAAAATGGGGAAGAGGGAAAAAAAGAATTATCCTTAATGTACACAAATAATGCAGCCTCCCAAATCAGGAAGATCCAGCCCCATGTGTGAGATGGATGGAAACAATTCAGCAAACAAATCTAAACTGGGGGAAAAAATGTGATTCTCTCTTATTTTTTTCAAGAAGGATAGCTGAAATCTTTCTTAATTACCACTTATTCCAATGACAGAATTGTAATTTATCATTTAGTTGTAATTTGACATATGTTCACACCTTTGCCATTTCCAATTTCCTCCTTCATTCTAATTGTCTGCTTCACTCGCCTGTCATGCGCTCCTCTTGGGATTAATTCGAGCTGTCTGTCTGCACCAGGCTACCAGCACACTTGGGGCTGTGGAGAGCGTGACAGTGTCAATGTGCACGCAGTTTATCTATGGCATTACCCAGCCATCACACTCCCGGAGCCTCTCTTCCTTCACTGTTTACTGTTTATTCCACTTTGCATTTGTGACTTTTCCGTGTTTTATTAGACTCTAATTATTCTCTTGGCTGTCAGCTGTAAAGAGAGAAAACGTTACGTTAATTACAGTGGAGGGGGTGGTGCTTGGGATAGGTAATAAATGGACCAGTAGATGTCTCTCTCTGTCTCTAAAATCCATGCATGATTTAAATACTCTTCTAGTTTCACTTTGGTTTGAATCTTTGATAGATGCCTTTACTTAAACACAAACATGCACATGTTCAAGCTAATGTACCTTTTGTGTGCAAAACCGTTTTCCCCCCATCTTTTTCCTTCTCATTTAAGACTAGGTAAATTGGCATTAGTAAGAGAAACGTCAGCTTTCAAATAACCATAGGTTTTCAAAGGTCAGTTGTGTAATCCATGGATGGTGTCAAAACAAGCACATTAGGGGGGGGGGGGTGAGGGCATATCCAGTGAGCACTGATACATTTCAGCTTTTTAGAGGTAGATGTTTTGGTCCATTGGCAACTGTTAATTTCTCCTTCCTAAGGGCATCTCAACCCATTAAAACCCAGCAATAATTTCTGCATTTGACCTCATTTTTTTTTGTCTTCTTCAGAAAAAATTCTTCTTGTTTCCAGCCTACCTAAACCATAATAATACAGGTTCTCTGTTCTCCTGCTGAATAGATTTTCATTGCAGCTAAAACTTCCTGTTAATAAGAAGCAGAGGAAATATATCTTCCCCCTGCCCATTTAGTCCATTAAGATGGATGGTAATTCCTTGAATTAGTTGCATCGTTCCCCCAAAGGTCTGAAAGAGTGAATGTGACTGCTTTGAATATCTAATTCTCTATGAAGATGGACTTATATATTTTTTCCTTCTCTTAGAATTTCATCAGTCATACTTCAGGTAATTGTGAGGCTGAGGATATTCTGTAGTTTAGATTTCATTTCTTTCTTTCATAATCCCAGCAATTAAAGATCTGCTAATTATGTTTTGTTTTGTTTTTTAGCTTCAGACTCATAGCTTCCACTCTATATACTGTTAAAATACTGTGTAATATAATTCTGTGGTCATTATTTTACATATTCTCGGCCTGTGAAATGGCTGTATTTCTTCAAGTAAACACATTAATTCATATGGCTAAATTAAAATTTTTATGAAAAACTAATAAGGCGTGAGTGAAGAAAGTAACAGCCTATAAAATATGGTATATAAAGACAAAAGTTGTGAAATATTGTCCAGACTTTTAAAAAAAGGTTTCAAATAACAGATCACAGATTTCTGGCATTTACCTAAACTACCTGAACTATATACATTATATGCTAAGAATATTAACATTTCTTGTCTTTTTTTTTTTTTTTTTTTTTTGCGGTACGCGGGCCTCTCACCGCTGTGGCCTCTCCCGTTGCGAAGCACAGGCTCCGGACGCGCAGGCTCAGTGGCCATGGCTCACGGGCCCAGCCGCTCCGCGGCATGTGGGATCCTCCAGGACCGGGGCACGAACCCGTGTCCCCTGCATCGGCAGGCGTACTCTCAACCATTGTGCCACCAGGGAAGCCCTCTTATCTTTTTTTTAAAGCAAATTTTTGATGTTTCACTTTTATTCTTCTATCCTCACTCAAGAATAAATCAATTCTAAAATATTGAAGTCTAAATCGAGTTTTTTAAATGTCATGCAAATAGAATATTGTCAATTGTAATCAAAATTTCAGCAACCAGAATTTTCTAGTATTTAATGTTTTTATATTTAAGGATTAAAAAATTCAAGAATAAGGGGATAGGTATGAAAGGATAAAGAAAGACAGGAGAGGAATGAGAGGACAAGTGCGATTTAAGGGTGACAAATCATCAAATTAGCTAAATGCAGTATTTAACTGAACAATCAAATAATGATATTTGAAGTCTGCTTTGATGGATTTTTTAGCACTACACATGCCCTCTTCATTTGCTAGGTATGTTTTATTTTTATTTTCTGAAAACAGCACAAGACCTTGATTATTGCACACTTATATTCCTGCAGCACATTTCCAGCTGGCTTTTGTTCAAGGGTGGAATCTCTCTTAGTACATGTTGTTTGTGATTCCCTGATGAATCTAGCTAAAATATTATTTTTATTTATTGGCACCTTTTTTAGCTCTTTGGCTGGCTTTCAAGGTCATCCTTAATTTGATCTTGCTCTGAATATGCATACTTATTTCCGACTACTCCAACATAAGAACATGCCACTCTCATTATTGATAGATTGATTGGTTCATTCATTTACTTGTGTTTGTTCAACAGGTGATAACATTGTGTATAAAGCAGTGAACCGGACAGAAACAGTTTCTACTCTGAGGTAACTTCAGCTTGTTCCCTGCCCTGATTCCCAAACTGTTATTATTTCTGCCTCTATGCTCTTGCTTATATTATATTTTTTTCCCTTCCCATGTACTCCTACCAGCTCTGCAAATCCAACCTGTTCTTGAAGGTCCAGATCAATTCTAATCTTCCTAATGAAGCCTAACTCACACTGTGCCAGAAAATTCAATTTTTAATTATACGTTATTTTATACATTTTAAAGTCCTTCTTGATTTTTTTTTTTTCAAATTTACTGAGTCAAGGCCTATTTATTCCTTATCCTCCAGTGGCTTAAAGCAGTATTTCTCAGGAAAGACTGTGCATCCCAATCATTTGTAGAACTCTTTAATAATCCACATATTCCAATTTACTGTACCTTAGGGCTTAGGATCCTTGATATGTTTGTTTAAAACCATCACGAGGGAATCTGATGCACTCTCCTGATTAAGAGTCATTGCTCCAACCAACACTTGGACACAGTACACATTGATTAACAGATGAACTGATTGATCTGGGAACTAACTATGGCAGATCACTTCCCCTACATGGACCTAACCAAGTTAAATCACCTTGCATGTGTCTCTGTTTACACATTTACTGTATAAACATGGTAAAGGACTTTGGAATATTTGTATGAAAGATGATATCATACCACAATGTCTTATTTCATTGTCTTTTAGTTTTATTTAAAGTTTTGGATAAAATTGATTATAGATGAATTTAAAATTGTATTGAATGATGAGAGGAAAATTACAAAAACTTTTAATATTTATTTTAATTTATACAAAATAAATTTTCATGACAGATTATGCAATTAAGAATAAAATAAAAGAAATAATATAGATAGACAATAAGTGAGTTATAAAAATGTCATTATGGAATAAAAAATATTAAGATACTTCATGGAAAACAGGAGATGGAGAAAAGAGTTATTTCTTAATACCTTGTAGTTGAAAGACTTCCTAGCAGAATATGCGGACTTATTCTGATCAATTGTGGTGGAAGTAATTTGCTCTGCAAAGTGAAGTTACAGGCATTTGAAATTATGACTAAGTGGCCAAATAAACAATTCAATAACCCATTAAGAAGGCATATGGTCAAGGTGCCTGTTTGTTTGAATGGGTGTGACTGTGGGAAGGGAACTTTAATGCATATCAATCTAAAAGATTGCAATAGGAGAAGATCAGAAGAGCTTACATAAAAACTACAAGATCTAAACATAAATAGGATTCTAGAGTCCTGCTGGTATTAAAAAATAAACAAAAACTAACCTGAAATATATGTTAACTTTCATTAATTTGAGTGTTTTCAGGACATAGGTGAGAATACGTTGCTGTGAATCTCCTTTCTTCCATCTGTATTTAGTGAGAAAAAGGAGATTACATGTACATACATTTTTCTCTTTCTGTATACAAAGAGAAAAAACAAAAATTCATTTGGTTATGCCACATTAGCTTGCTGTAGATCAACATCCCCAGCAAAAAATAATAAAAAACAAGAATAAAAAAAAGTTGAACAAAATTTTAAAAATAATATCTTTTTAAAGCCATCATTACAGGGGAAAAAAAAAGAATGTATAACAAGTAGGACAAAGAGAAAATGAAAGAGTTAACCATCAACATATCAGATATAAAAATCAATATGAATTTAATTGGTACTTTTTAAAAAGGGTTGGAAAATTACACTCCACAGGCTGAAACTGGCTTGTTGCCTGTTTGGGTTTTTTTTTTTTTTTTTTTTTTTTTTTGCTGTACGCGGGCCTCTCACTGTTGTGGCCTCTCCCGTTGCGGAGCACAGGCTCCGGACGCACAGGCTCAGCAGCCATGGCTCATGGGCCCAGCCGCTCCGCGGCATGTGGGATCTTCCCGGACCGGGGCACGAACCCGTGTCCCCTGCATCGGCAGGCGGATTCTCAACCACTGCGCCACCAGGGAAGCCCCCTGTTTGGGTTTTTTTAATAGATAAAGTTTATTGGAACACAGCACGTTCATTCATTTATGTATTGTCTATGGCTGCTTTTGCACTGCAATAGCAGAGCTGAGTAATTGTGACACACATTGGATGTAGCCCACAAGGTCTAAAATATTTACTGTCTGACCTTTTACAGAAAAAGTTTCCCAACCCCTGCTCTAAAAGACAGAGATAATCAAACTAGATTTAGGAAAAGAAAAAAAAAATATAGCACTTAAATATGTTATCAATCAATCTAAATATAAATGTATTATAAATGTATATTATATAAATATACAGGAAGATTGAAAGTAAAAAAATTTTAAAAATATATATCACACAAACACAACCTGGAGAAAAGCTGGTGGAGCTATGCAAATATCAGACAAAATAATCCTTAAGGTGAGAAGCATTACTTGAGATAAAAATGGATATTTCATAATATTAAAGAAAAAAAAAAAACTAGAAGAGGAAATAATAATTATAAGTTTTTATGCACTTAATAGTAATATTTATAACACCCAAACTGATAGAATTTAAAGAGGAAACTTTATAAACACTCCTTTTAACATTTCTATTATTAACTGATAGAACAAACATTTCTGTTAGTAAGGGAGAAAGGAAGAACGGAACCACACAATTACAAACCACCTAATTGATTTTTGCTACCTGCCTATCTACCTACCTACCTTTCTATGTAATCACTTGCAACCACAGAATAAACATTGTTTTCAAGTGCATGTGGGACATTTATCAAAATTTACAATACATTGTGCAGTAAAGCAAGTTGCAACAAATGTCAAAGCATAAAATTAGACAGAATGTGTTTTCTGTATTAGAATTAGTAAAAAAATCAGTAGCAAACAGATCATAAGAATATTGCTAAATGTTTTAAAATTAAGCAACAAACTTGCACATAACCCATGGATCAAAGAAGAAATCAAAATGTAAATTAGAAAATAGTTTGAGCTGATTGATAGTGAAAATCTGACTTATCAAAACTAGTATATGCATACTTATATTGCATATATTTTGCTATAATAATAAAATTATTATAAAAGAAAAAGACTAAAATCAATGTTCTAAAATTATTTATCTCAATCAGTTAGAAAACAGCAACAGATTAAACACAAAGATAGTAGAAAGGAGGAAATAATGACAATAATAGTAAAAATTACTAATGCAGAAGAAAAACAATACAAAAAAGGTGGGGAAAGTCTAAACTTGTTCTGTGAAAATATCTGTAAAACTGATAAATTTGTTTAGCCTGACCAAGAAAGTAGAGGGAGACCAAATTGCTCTGTCAGAGATGAAAAAGGGGACACCCCTAAGACATTAACTATCAATATTAAAATGATAATAATGGCAAGTTGAAAAGAACTTTATTCCAAAGAAATGGAAAATTTAGAAAAAACTGACAAAGTTTCTCCCTTAAAAAAAAAAGCTGTGACAATATACCAAAACTGACACAAGAAGAACTGAAAAAATGAGAGCAATGGTCCGATATCGATTAAATTAGTTGGCTCTCTACATAAGAACTTTCCTCCAAGAGAAGCTTGACTGTGTTTATTTCAATAATGAATTCTGCAAATCATTTAGAAAAAATATCAATCATATATGAACTATTCCAGAGAAAAGCAAAGAGGGAACAATTTCCAATTTGTTTTATAAGGTCAGTAAATTTTTACAAGAATGGAAAAAAATATACCAATATCTCTTAAGTCTCTTAAAAAAAAGAGCAAAGCAAATCCAGTGATCTATAGAAAAAAATACATCGTAACCAAGTTGGATTTAGTCTATAAATGCAAAATTGGGTAATCATTAACCAGTCAATGTAAGGTATCATATTAATAGAATAAGGGAGAAAAATCATTTGATTATTTCAAAAGTTGCAGAAAAAACAGCTATAGCAGAAACAATTGGTAAATGAGGAATAAAGAAAATTCTCCTTTAGATAAAGGGTACCTACAAAAAATACTTATAGTTGGACTTCCATATGACATTAAAAAATAGTATAAACATAACTGTAGTTATGTTTATATAACTATTCAATATGTAGTTATGTTTATATAACTATTCACACATCTATTCAAATATGTACTCAAGATTGTAGCCAGTGCAACATATGAAAAACAATTAGAATTCAAAAGGAAGAACAAAAATGTCTTTTCCAGATTATATATATGCATGTAGAAAATCCTAAAAAATCTATGGAGAAACTATTGGAATTAATATCTACATTTAAGATGGTCTTTGGATATAAAGTCAGTAAACAAAATTAATTGTATTTCTATATATCAACTACAAACACTTATGAAGTGAAATTAAGAAAATTGTTATTATTTGCAATACCCTCAAAAACCACTGAATACCTAATAAAAAATCTCACAAAATTTGTACAAAAATATTACATGGAAAAATACAAAATATTTTTGAAAGATTAAAGAAAGCCTTAATATGAGGAAGGGCATATTATGAATAAAAATGTCAGTGTTGGGCTTCCCTCGTGGCGCAGTGGTTGAGAATCTGCCTGCCAATGCAGGGGACACGAGTTGGAGCCCTGGTCTGGGAAGATCCCACATGCCGCGGAGCAACTAGGCCCGTGAGCCACAACTACTGAGCCTGCGTGTCTGGAGCCTATGCTCCGCAACAAGAGAGGTCGCGATAGTGAGAGGCCGGTGCACCACAATGAAGAGTGGCTCCCGCTTGCCGCAACTAGAGAAAGCCCTTGCACAGAAACGAAGACCCAACACAGCCAAAAACAAATAAATAAATAAATAATAAAAATAAAGGAATTCCCTTAAAAAAAAAAAAAGTCATTGTTTTCCAAATTGGTCCATAGATGTAATACCAATGAAAATTCCAGAAGTTTTATTTTGTAAAAATCGACAAGATTCTAAATTTATATGAAAGTGCAAATAGCCAGGAATAGCCAAGCTTGAAGCAGAACAAAGTTTTAACACTTACACTACAAGATTGTAAGAATTGTTATTAAGCCATAGTAATTAAGACAACGTGGATATATGGGTAGAAATATAAATAGGCCATTGACATAGACTAAGGAGTCCACAAAAAGACCAAAACATGTAAAGCCACTTGCCTCATGACAAGATGGGCTTTAGAGCAATAGGAAGAAGATCGTCTATTCAATAAATGATGCTGGTTCATCTGGGTATCCCTTTGGGAAAACAGTAAATTTTAACCCTCTCTCACACCATAAACAAAAAACCACTTCCAGGTGGATTGTATTATGATTATGATTAAATTATATTTTTATATAAAAGATAAAGCAGGAAGCTCCTAGAAAGTAACAAATGGAATGTATTTAAGGCTTTGGTGTAGGTGAATAGTTCTTAAACAGGAAACAATTATTCCTAACCATAAAGGAAAAGATTCATCATTTAAATATATTAAAATTAAGATTTCTGTTTATTAAAGTTACTATTAAGAGAGTGATAAACAAACCACAGTGAGCTAGAACATATTTGCAACATATGTAACTGACAAATTGTGTATTGGTAGAACACATGAGGAACTCCTAAAAATCAATAAGAAAAAAAAATCTCCGGACAACCAAATAAAAAACTTGGCAAAAATGCATTAAAAAGTATTTAGGGAAATGCAAATTAAAATCAGAATTAGATACTATTGCACACATACCAGAATGGCCAATGAATTAGACTAATAACACCATACATCAGGAAAGACGTAGCATAGTTGAGACTGTCATACGCTGTTGTAGGGGGGGTTAAATTTGTAGCACCACCCTGGAGATCAGTGTGGTAGTATTTGCAAATCTAAATATGTATACTCTGGCCCAGCATTTCCACTCCTGGGTATACACCTATCAGACAAGTGCATGTCTGCATCCCAAAACGTATATACAAAAATACTCATAAAATTATATTATTTATAATAGTCAAAAGTGGGAAAAAACAAATGACCACCAAAAATGAAATGAGTAAATAAACTGTGCTATTTTCACACAATGGACTACTATAAGGCTATGAAAATAAATGAAATATTGCTACACCAACAATATTGATGAATCTCAGGCTGTTACTGCAACTGAAGAAAAGCCAGACACAAAATAGTATGTTTTATATAACTCCATTATATAAATTTTCAAAACAGGCAAAACTAATTAATATTAAAAACCAATTAATGCCATTAGACACTAGTATGGGCAGTGTGGTTGTGACGGTAGCAGGCACATTGGAGCTACTGAGATTTTCGCAATATTTTATTTATTAACGTAGCAGATTCACCAATCTGTGAATTCTCTATCTTCTTTAGCCCATGCTGTGGACTGATCTGTGTTCCCCACAATTCAAATGTTGAAGCCCTAACTCCCAGCATGATGGTGGTATTTGGAGTTGGGGCCTTTGAAACATAATTAGGTTAGATGAGGTCATTTCAATGGGGCTCTAGTCCTATGGGATTAATGCCTTATGCATAGAGACACCAGAGAGGAAAAGTTATATGAGGACACAGAGAGAAGGTGGTCTCCTAAAAGCCAGAAAGAAAGCTCTCACCAGGAGCACAATGGATTGCAACCTTGATCATGGACTTCCCAGCCTCCAGAACCATGAGAAATAAATTTTTGTTTTTTAAGCCACCCAGTCTATGGTATTTTGTTATGGTAGCCTGAACAGTGTAAGACAGCCCAGAAGCTCCAGGAAGAGAAATACTATATTTTTAAATCTTGCATCTTCTGCATGTAGCACTATGCCTGTCTAAAAGTAGGCTTGCAAGAGATATTTAAACACTTCCTTTCAACATGCTCTTTCAGTGAAAGTAAAAATCTCACATCATTTCTTTAGCTTGTCTTACAAAAACGAAACCACGTTATCTACCATATATAAAAATTACAATAAGTAATATTGAATATGCTTTTTCAAATATACTACCTTGAAGTTTCACTACATCCTCTTGCTATTGCTTCCACTTTCCACTCTTTTGGATACTTTACCACTGGTTTACAATTCTTTATAGAATGAGTCACCTCAACTTCCAAATCAGTACTGCAACTTGGGTAGATCTATCAGAATTTAAATCTCAACTGAAAAGTATGTGTTCTTAGTGCAGTATAATACACCTTCTTCTGTGGACCAAAAGGTATTTTCTGGGATCCATTATGTAATGCAGGAGGTATATAAAGATATTAGTGTATATGATCATGGATTATTGGGAAATTCAATCCCACATTTTCTGAGGCATTCTATAATCTATATAATAATAATATGTATACTTTTGGTTTTAACTCAGTAATGGGTATGAAATAATGCAAATCTTTCTAATATCCACCTTTCATTCACTGACTTTCTTCTTTTTTAGGTTTTTACTCTCTTCTAAGCCTTTCTTGATTACTTGTTTTTAGCCATTTTTGAACAGTGCTGCTAAAAAATGTATAGTCAAATATGGACTATACTAAGGGCTTCCCTGGTGGCGCAGTGGTTGAGAGTCTACCTGCCGATGCAGGGGACACGGGTTCGTATCCCGGTCTGGGAGGATCCCACATGCCATGGAGCAGCTGGGCCCATGAGCCATGGTTGCTGAGCCTGCGCGTCCGGAGCATGTGCTCCGCAACGGGAGAGGCCACAACAGTAAGAGGCCCGCATACTGCAAAAAAAAAAAAAAAAAGGACTATATTTATAACTCTCATTTTAATTCTTTCAAATACCATTCCTGCACTCCCAAAAAAGAGAAAAAGGGGAAACTACCCAAAGTAAGACACTGATTCTGTTTATATGAACATGCATATTGAAATACAAGGACTTCAAAGTGCAATAATATATAGTGCTTTGCATTTATGTAGCTCTTTGCTTACCAAAGAACTTCACGTACTTTATCTCCTTGTATCTACATATGTATTTTATTAGTATATTTTTGATGTGGCCTATAAAAACATAAAACTTTTCTGTTATCTATTCTTTAAAATACCTGTGTTTCATTCTGTTTTTGCATTATCAGTCTTACATCTGCATCCTGGTCAGTTATCTGCTCTTTGTTCTTTCAAACAATACATTTCAAAACTACAGTGTTAAAGAGTAATTGTAAATAAAGAGTGCCCTTCTCCTGAATTATTTAATACTTAACTTTGTGTCTTAATTGCATATTTTATTTTTTCTGGCATTTTTTTTCATAATAGTGTTAATCCTATTTTAAAAATAATCACGGTCAATAATTTGAAAAGGGGGTTACATGTTATAAGGTCTATTCCAAAGAGCCTTAATTGATCATCACCTTATTGATCACAGCTAATTCTTTATCCTCTGTTGCTAACTAGTTTAAAATCCTCTCATATTTAACCATCTTAAATTGTAGGTTTTCAATATCTTTTATACCTTGATCCTCCAAACGTCTTACCCTTGGGAAGCAACCTCATATGGGGTAATTTTGCATCTCTCTCTTTTTTTTTGTCCCATATTTTGACCTTTGGCAGTATTTTACCCTGAAACGTCATATCTCCTTTGAGCAGCATTGACAATCTCTGCTACACGATTGAATCTCCTCCACAATGATTTCAGTTGCTGCCTTTCAATTGTTTGGGCTTACTGTTCCATAAAGCAATAAAAAAAAAAAAAAAAAAAAACTCTCCACAGAGATATCCCACATCCAGTTGGTAGAAGGCAAACATAATTATGCATAAAAGACAAAGGATTAAAGTTGTTTTATAGTACTGTATGTTTCTAAGAAAAATCTCCCCCTTTTTTTGCTAAACCATCAACAAACATGTATTGTGCATCCTAATAAGTGTGTCGATTGATAAGCACATTACAGTCCCTCTTTACAAGTTTAATATACAGATTATTCCTAAAAAATTATGTAAAATATAGTAGCCAATTTTTTCATTCCCATTATATTTTCTTTATATCTCATCACTCTAAACCAGTTTTTTATTGATTGTGGATGTTGAGTTTTTGCATTTATCTTATTCCTAAGAATTCTTTTCTGACATCATCCCTGTGATTCTGTTCTTCCAGTAGTTGTTAATAATGGACTTGGCATCAGTATTTATAAATTAATTTATTTATTATTCACTACACTGCTGTTAAATTGGGCCATTGTTTTCTATTAGGAACTCTATTGTTTAATATATACAGAGTAGAGGGTATCTTGGACTTTCTTTACACCATCTTTTCACATCAGATCTTATATAGCAAGTCAGAATAACCTCTGAAAGTCCAGAACAAGAGGTCTAGTAAGGCCAGAAGGCTGAAGAACATGGCATTTTGGAAAAAGAAAGAGTACAGTTGGCTTATGATGGGCATGGAAGTGCCATAGATTTAAACAGAGACACAAAATCTGGAGTCTGTTTGATCACAGTCAGGTTTTCAGTTAGATCAGTGATTTAACCCGAAGAAGCCCTTTGGTTGCAAGTAACAAAAATCTTAATCTAATTTAGTTTTAAAAAAATGCTGACATAAATACATTCTTACTGGCTTCAGGATTGTACAGAACCAGGGGTTCAACTAATGTCTCCAATTACCTCAAGAACTCCCTCTTCAGAGAGCTCAGACTAATATGTCCCACTGAGGACTTGGTCCACCCTGAGTCATGGGCCTGTTTCTGAAACAAGTACAGTACATGTGGTGTGAATAGTGCAGTGTCAGCCCTACCCCAACCTGTGTGAAAAGCCCTCCTTCACAAGGAACAAGTGGTTCTATTAGTGGAAGGGGGTAGGGGCAGTGGGCAGGGAAAACCAGTAGATATGCAGTAGCTGGTCAAATTCCAGATGGTTATGATCAAACAAACCAGAGGAAGTAGGAACCAATCCTATAAACATATATAACTACTAGTGGGAGGCAGGGACAGTGAAAGAAGAAATACTGGCCACAAAGGGCCAGAACCTAGACAAGAAGGAAGGCTTGGTTGATATCTCCAGAACCCAGAGTCAGAAGGATTGACTAACTGGGGTCAGAATCACAGCAGAAGTGTGTGCAATTGTTATGGAAGACAGCTGCAAATGGACATTGATAATGAACCAATATCTTTGGAGGCATGGGCTCCTGGTACGCTTCCCCTTCAAAACCTCAGTTGATATACAGAAGCTGAAATAGAGTGTGGGTGGAATTAAAGTCATAGGCCAAGCAAGTAGGGGTGCATTGCTAGAATGGAGGAACAGTCACAAACCTCCTTATAACATATATCCCCCTTTTCAAATTATTGACTCACTACCAGGGAATTAGATGGACCTATCAGATAAATATTATATTATTGCTCAAAATAAATGTCACTATTCTTTTTTTCCAAGCTGGTGTTTGATATAGAGGAATTTGTTCTGTACAAGTCCATATATCCCCACCTAGTTAAGAAGCCTATAATCTTGCATCAAATATTAAGTGGTATTTTCACAACTTGTTTATTCATTACTTTCTCTTTTTCCTGTTTTCCTAAGGAACAAAAATTATTCTAGTGCTAACAATTCCATCTTTACTAACTATTATTGCCTTGAGGATTATGAAGCTGGTTTAGGTAAAGCACCCAGCACAGAGCTCGGCCCTTAGAAAGCACACATTCAATTTTTTTTTCTACATAGGAAAGCATAACTAAATAACTCACGATCTGTATTTTTTCACACCATGGCTGACACAGTGCCTGAATTACCATATATTGAATGGAATAACACAAAGACAGAGTCTCAGCTGAACACAAAATTCTGATAAACTGATGGGTCAGTGCCTCTGAGTTATCTGTTTTCATGAGTTTATAAATGAGGGGAGACTCATCCTTTGGGGACATGTCTCAGAGGAAGGGAAGATGAGAGACAGAAGAATCAGGAATGACAGGATGGAAACTTTTCTCAATTGGGCCTGAGAGTCCAGGCCTAAGTCTGTGGTAGAAGGAAAAATAGTTGAAATGAGATTTCTTCATAAGGGGCTCGATGAGACTCAGGCACAGACAATGCTATTTCTAGGGTCCAGATGACAAAAGTGCAACACAGACTTGGAGACATGAGCTTTCTACAGACTTTTTCATGATAGGCATTCTTTCTGAAATTGAAGGGTAGTTTGTCCCTGTGAAGATGTGGCAAATTGGGGAGACCAAGTTCAAGGGCAGTGCTACTTAAAGTGTGGTCTACATTTGGTCACAATCCATGAACTATTGGTACAGAGAGTGAGAGTAGGCACTCAGAAACTTTGATAGCAATTGGACTTTGCCGTGACTTTCAAGAATATGCTATTTTTCTAGAAATTCATTTTTATTGTATTTTACAAATGTATTGGTTTTGTGTCAGATTAAGGGAGAAAACTCTTCCTTCAGCAGAGGTAGTTTGAAGAGAACTGCTGTAGGGAATGTTCTGTGTATTACTGGAGATTACTGTCAGCTCTGGAGGGGGCAAGTCACCTCCCTTACGTGGGTTTCTGGTAGTGAACATCAGTAAAAAACTGAAATGGGGAATGCTTGAATGAATTTATCCCCAAACATATGTGTGCTGAACAAAAAGATTCTGATGATTTGCTGTGTGCAAACATAAGTAAAATACATGTTGGTCTTTATTGTATATATGACCCCACTAGATTTTCAGAAAGAACTGGGAGAGATTTTGGCCTGAGAACTGAGATAAAATTTGGGTTATTAATATCACTGTTGGATTAGTTGTTCCTGCCTAGAAATTTTGGGTTAATATCCTACTATTTTCTGTATATGTCTATGTGTAGTAAAATAATACTATAAAGTAACAGTTGAACGAATTGTTACAGGAGAAACAAAACAACAAAAAATAGCTGCTTGGTCATCCCAATAAATAACAGAGCAAAGGGGTAATCTAAGTGCTTCAGCCAGCCCAAAGGAGAGTCTGAATAGGAGGACATCAGTGAATATCGTGGGAAGGGGACACCAGGAAAGGGCTCTGGTTGTATTTATTTGAGGGCATACACCAGATCTGAGAAAAGAAACCAGAGATCAGAAATAATTTATAGCTTTTTTTTGTCAATTAACTCTGTCCAAGTACAAAGTGAAGTGGATTGCAACTAGGGGGATAGTCAAGGCTTTCACAGCTAGAGAAAGGAAATTCTGGGTGAGAAACAGGCAGACCTCAGGAACTTAGATCTTGGTATCCAGAATATGCAAATGTTAATCATCGAGATAAATACTCATGTCCTATGAGATGGTAATTTCATAGGAGTATCAATTGATCTTAAAGTAAAGAAAAAGAAGAAATGAATTCTGACTTGGTAGAATGCAAGAGTTTCATTGTTTGATGGTAAATGACTTAAGCCTTAGGATTAAAAAAAGATTTTCAAGAGACTGAGTTGAATTGGTGGGAAGAGTATATTCCACACTTCACTGACCTTGTAACGATGAGTGAGTTACTTCAGCTCTCTGTGCCCCTTTCCTCCTCTCTAGGAGATAATTAACAATTGTAGTGATTTTATAGGTTTAGTTATAGAAAGAACAGAGGACATAGTGAGAAAGTGAAAATTAGTCCTGCTGGTGACCACATGTTCCTAAAAGAACATCAATGCTATTTGCAATGAGATACAATGAGGTCAAGAAAACAAAATGTTTTCAACAGGACACACACAAGGCCACATTCAGCTACGCGATAACTAAAATCTCCTTTTGAGTGACTGCTGCCTTTCACCAATGATATTCCAGGTGTGCTTTGTTCCTCCTGAAAAAGATTACATAGATATTCAATTGCTAGACTTGTTCTCACAACTAACCCTACCTGAGCATCAACCAGCACAAACAAGCCCTATAACATGCCCCTCCTATTCTTCTCACTGAGATGAAGCCAGGAGATCTGTGGAGTGAATTTTCCCTTTGCTGCAGCAAGCTAAATAGACCTAACTTTTTTTTTTTTTGACTTACGGGGGTGTGCCCCGTGGCCCTCAGTGGTATATAACAACAGAAATCATTTACAATAGAGGATGCAGTGGATAGAAACACTACACTCTGTCATGCAGGAAGGCTGAGTAGTCACCTTCCATTTTACAAGTGAGAAAACTAAAAGGAATATAGTGAAGTCATTTTCTTCATCAGGACACACAATACCATAGTGAATGGTAAACCTGAGCATTAGCCAAGTATCCAAATCTGGTATTTGACATTATTGTAAAGAGTTTTTGTCAGGAAACTCAGTTTGAGGGTAATGGAAGAGATGATAAAGGGCCAGAGTGGACAAGAACAAAGTCTAAAAATTGCAAAGCAAACACAGGATGCCTGGCCAAGGTGTTGGTCTAAGTCTCTTACTCTACTCAATGCCATGCTAACATTTACCAGCACCCTCCCTCACCCCATTGTCTTCACTATATTCATCTGTGGATGACTTCCTAAACTCGCTTTTCTGAAAAGGGTTCTTACAGAGCCACAGAACTGCATCATCTAGTACTTTATTCTCCCCTTCTAGATACACAAAAGGAGAAAGTCTAGCTAGTTAGAAGGGAAGACAAAAGTTCAGGTGTCCTTACCGTACAATGCTCTTCTATGATAAAAATTATCCTAATTAGTTCCCATGTTGTGACTTTGGCCACATCCTCTTCATTCACAAACATGTCTGCCTTTCTACAGTACATACTTCTGCCAAAGGTTGACCAAAACAGGCCACAATTTATAAAATCCTATGTGCAGAGCCCATGTCTCTCAATAACTTCATTGTACAATTTTAAACTTTTCCTTTTAAAACTTCTATAACTTCTTATATCTTAAGAACACCACGCTCTTCACCCAGATATTCTCTCTTCAATACACAGTTAAAAAAATCAAGGAAATTCCCTAGTGCAGATTTTAATAAGACAGAATTAATTTAATCTACATGTGTTAACCTGCTCTGTGAATGTAGAAAGTCACAGAAAATTGTAACCTTTTTTTTGACAAAATAAAAGAATATCTACTCAAAAAAAGAAAAAAAATCAAGGAAATTTATATTATTTTTCACTTGATTTATTTAATAGATCATTAAATCACTTTCACTTCAAGTTTTTAACTATTTTAACATATCTACTAAGAGCACTCGACTTTGACTATCTTTGCTCTCTTTCTTAAGTTACGTTGACTTTCCTTTGTACATCTCTCATTAATTCCTTGACCTTTGCTGTTTTTCTCATGGTCCTTCATAATTTGCCTGTGAAGGTTTCCACTCGCCATTTCTCTAATTATGTGTAGATAGTATACAGTTTTCAACCTCTTTAGTAATCCTAGAAATGAAATCTAGTAATCTGATAAATTAAGTACAGTACTTCTCACTCTTAGATTTCATGTATTAGGTATTGACTTTAATTCACACAATTATAAATAAAATCTACCGAAGCCAAATAATTTTCTCTCAAATATCCTTTTGCAATTTAATGACAATGCTAATCTTTATTGTATTTATCATAAATTGTACAGGTGTAAAGCAGAGATGACAAATACTTGGCAAAAGGGGATGCCTTTCTCTTCCTATGACAATGGTTTGTAAGACTCCTAAGAAAATCCAGCAGCTTCTACCCTACCTCTCAACAAACCTACATTCTACTCCTCAGAGGTCACAGAGTTCAGTTCTTTCTGGTGTTTCTTCTGATATTTACCTCTGTATTTTTTTTAGTTTATTTTTTATTGAAGTATATTTAATTTACAATGTTGTATTAGTTTCTGGTGTACAGCAAAGTTACTCAGTTATATATATATATATTTGAATATACACATATATTTGAAAAAGAATATATATATATTCTTTTACAAATTCTTTTCCATTATGGCTTATTACAGGTTATTGAATATAGTTCCCTGTGCTATACAGTAGGACCTTGTTGTTTATTCAGTCAATGTGTAATAGTTTGCATCTAGCTAGTCCCATCCCAAACTCCCAATCCAATCCTCCCCCACCCTCCCTTCCCCCTTGGCAACCACAAGTCTGTTTTCTATGTCTGTGTCTTTTCTGTTTTGTAGATAAGTTCACTTGTGTCATATTTTAGATACCATATGTAAGTGATATTATATTAACTCTATATTTTTAAAATACTATGTGTTTACTGATACTAGCTTTCAGTTGTGATGGTTTAGCTCTCTTAAACACCCCCTCATGCATGCCCATATTCTTCCCCTATCCACCACATTGTAGCTATATCGTAATGTGTGCTTACACCCGTGCTGAGTGCTTACCTCTTATGAGTGTATCATTTTAATTCATAGCTAAGCCATATATTTATGATCATTGCACATTTTTTTGCACAATTCTTTGTTTTGTGTACAATTAACATTGATCCTCTTTTTTTGTGTGCTTAGTTTTTCACAAAAACATCACTAATATATTCCCAAACTCTTTGCCCATAAAAAAATCCCCGATCAATACATGTAAGTACTTTATTAATCTTTCCATTTTATTTTCTGTTGCAGATACATCTCTCCCTAAGCCCTCTGTTCTGTATATACTGGTTGCTCTCTAAGCCTGATAACTTGCTCTAAATCTATCATCTTGAGATCTCCCTTCCTTTGAGTCTAGGGCTTGTCTTCAATATTCTTCTCCTTTAAACACTTTGATTTCTTTTTCTTTGTTAAGTTGTTCATTGTGTTGGACTATCTTTTATAAGTTCCTTGAGAAATTGCACAAAGATGGTAAGTTTGATGGTAAGTTTAAGATCTTTCATGTCTGAATAACTCTCTAATCTACTTTTAGACTTGATTGATAGTTAATGTATTCTAGGTTGGAAATCATATTCCCTTAGAATTGTAGAGGAATTATATGGTGAAGACATATACTTTGTTGTGCAAAGACACACACTGTTTCATTTTCCTCTAGGCCTACTTTGCAATTTGGTGGGGCCATGTGCCTGGGATTAAGGGATGTATTCCCTTTCCAACCCTGGCCCTTCCAACCTCCTCATGAACTGCCACACTCTCCCTTTTCCCTTGGGCTGCACCCAATGCAGGGGGTCCAATGCAGAACTCCGGTGAGTCCCTAGCTGACAGCAGAAGCACTATATGAGAGAGTTTAGACTCCTTAGTACCACCATCTCAGATAGGACTGAGTCACGACAGAGTATTAATATTCCTTTTGCTGAGCCACTGGCATTTGAGAGTTGTTTGTTACAGAAATCAGCCTTTCTTAACTAATAGACATATTCCATTGTCTTCCAGCTCCAAGATTTGCTGATAAGAGGTCTAATGCTATTCTGATGCCTGAGTTTTGTATATGGCCTAATTAGTCTTCATTTTGTCCTTGTCGCATATTTTTTATGGGTCTTTCTTATTCCTTACTCTGGGCAATCTATAAGCCACTTCAATTTGAAGATTCATGTCATTTAACTCGTGCCTTTCTTTTAATTATTTTCTCTCACATCTCAAATTAAATAGCTATTAATTAGAAGTTCGACTTCCTAGATTGACTTCTGTTTGTGTGTTTATCTTTTCTAATTTTACATCTCTTTCCAATTTTACATCTTCTACATTTTAAAAGATGTCCTCAAATTTAACTTTTGACTGCATTTATGATTTCAGTCATATTTTTAATTTTCAATTTTCCACAACTCTTTTATTAGTCTTTGAATTTTACTTTTTAAATAATCCTCTGCTCTTATTTCATAGATTCAGTATCTTCTCTTATTTCTCAGGTTTGTTTGTTCAAAACCTGACTGTTTCACTTAGCATAAAAGCCAAATTGTTTACATTTTTCTGGGGCTCTTGTAAGACCTCATACTATCTGACCCTGTTTTCCCTCTCTGACATCATCTCCCACTGCATTTCCCTGTGCTCACTGAATTTTATCTACAGTTTCCCTTCTCTGCTTTATTTTTCTTCTTAACACTTATTTTTTACTTACTCTCTTACTCATTGTCTTAGTGTGCATAGTAGAATACAAGCTCTATTATATTTTTTCCTTTTTTATTTTAAGTGCTAGTTCTCCAGTTCATAGAACTTTCTTGGAAGCTATTAGTGCTTATTAAACATCTTTGAATGGATCTTGAAATCACATCTGTATCCAATGCACAGTAAGAAAGCTGTAAGTTAAAACAAAAAAGTTGTTTTTCTGAAAAACCTGCAAACCTCAGAGAGAACAATCAGTCTCTCCTTAGAACTCCTGCAATAGATGTAACATGAATTCTTATCAATGATAACATTTTCTGGCTCCAAAGTTTATTTATTTTGTTCCCTACCTTCTGATACCAACTTTCTGCAGCCATCCTAAAGAATACAGTACCATCTGACTCAGCATAGTGTTCAGTCTTTCCTTTGTTGTTTAGATGGTCTATAACAAGATTAGCAAGATGCTGCTTTATCCTTTTATTTCTGATACCCTTCCCATCCCTTTAATCATTTAACTTTTCCTTTTTCCTTTTTATCTTACAGCTCTTTCTCAGTTATTTAATCTCCATTCATAAGTCCTCATTGTTTAACATATTCTGAGTTGAAAATTGTGGGAGGAAGGAGTGGAGATACAGAAGTAGCCAAAAATGTAAGGTTTATTTTCTGTGTTTCTTAAGTGGATTTTTTTTTTTTTTTTTTTTTTTTTTGTGGTACACGGGCCTCTCACTGTTGTGGCCTCTCCCGTTGTGCAGCACAGGCTCCGGACGCGCAGGCTCAGCGGCCATGGCTCATTAAGTGGATTTTTTTAAACAATCAGCCTAACTTTTCTGTAAGTCTCTAGAGTAATTTAGCTATACTGTTGCTTGTATTTTTTGATTTCATTTGCTTGTTTTACTATTGAATTAAATATTTCCTTTTACATGTGTGCTGCAAAATATACTATTCTTTATCATATAATATTAATCCTCATTTACCTGAGGTGTAAAGTAGGATAAAAGTGGAACATGTACAAAGGTCATATGGTACCAGGGCAATGGCACATTTGTGGAATTGAGGGAAGACTGCTATAGTGGAAACTCTAGTCTGCAACCCTGACCTCCCTTCAATGGGAGATCTGTCAGACCCTTTAGGAATTGCCTCATCTGTAAGAAACCATCTTGACCAAGGCCAAATTTCTTCCTAGATAGACTGCATCCAGTGACTGATGTGTGAAATTAAAAGTCAGTTCATTTTGGCCCTACTCAAGACAATTCTGAAGGGTCATTGAGCAGCAAAAGCTGACGTGGAGCCTAATATTATATCTTGACTTCTCCTTTTACCCAGACCCACTTCTTTCCCTTTCCTTCCACAGTTATTGATACAGAGTTGCACAGAAGGCTTCAGAAATATTCAGAGGAGAGATATAACATAAACTGAGAAGCTGGAGGTATATAAGGAAAAGCTTCCATGAGGAAGAGCTGCTTTAAATAAAACTTAAATACTTAAGCTGTAGAATATCAGGCAGTTTCATTAGTCAAGTGAGTTAGGCTGTGCTGTGGTAACAAATCAAGTGGCTCAGTACAATAAAAGTGTGTCTTTCTCATGTTACATTCTAATGTGCGTGATGGCTCTTTAGGATACCTCTCCTCTCAATAATCTAGTTTCCTTCAATAATGTGCCTTCACCATTTTAGAATTCATCATTTCCAGCTATGCAGATGGGGAAGAACAAGCTGGAAAGACAGAGCACTGGGTTTTCACCTAGATATGAAAAGCTGTATATGTTACTTTGACCAAAATTATTTTATTAGATCATGTGACTAGTTATTACTAGTCACATGATCTAATCCTCATGCAAATAAGGAAACTGAGAAATATTTAGAAGAAAGAAGAAATAGAATTGAGGAGTGAATAGCCATTCTCTGCAACATAGATGTAAAAGTGGAAAATATTTCTGATGCGAAGAAAAGCATGCACAAACACACAGAGTTAAGAGACAGTATGGTACATATAGCTTAAGATGAGGTAAGGAGGAGCAGGGAATGAAGTTAAAGTGGTCATCTAGGATCATGTCATAAAGGAGGCTGGATGGCATACTAAGAGATTTTGACCTTATGCCAGACATAAGACTGCCATTAAATATTTAAACAAAAGAGTAGTGTGATCAGAATTTTTGTTGAAAAGATTGCTCTATGCCTTGTTGAGAACAGAATGGGAGAAGAGGACAGGACAGGGTAGCAACCTGGAGGCAGGGAAGCTAATAATGGTATGTAATATGCTGTCTATCATATATTTTGTTACCTGATATTAAATATATAACTGGATAATTGTTTCTTAACAGACATATTAAGTGGTCCTATGATTTGAACTATACCCAAGAGATATGTTGTAGAACGTCTTTATTCTGTCATGCCATGATTTCTCCCATTGGAATAATTTTTTTTCATACTGAACTCTATCAGTTTGGTTTAAGTTCATCTTCATAAAACAGAATGTTAAATAAGAATTGCTTAAATAAGAGAGAGGTATATTTCTCCTGCATATGAAATAATTCTGTAAATTATTACAGCACTACCATGAGAGTTCTGTAGGCATCAGGAGCCTGGGATTCTTTCCAGATCACTGCTTTGCCACCCTGGTCCAAGATGGCTGTTGAAGCTTTAGCCATTACATTTGTGTTTTAAGCAATAGTAAATGAAATAAAGGTTAAAGAGGGATATGCCTCTTCCATCCTTGCAAGAAGACTAGTTGAAAGTTCTACATCACATATCCACTTATACCTCAGTGATTTCTTCACATGATCAGACCTAGTTGTAAGGCAAGTTGGTCTTTACTTGTGTGGCAGTACACCCAGTTAAAATCAAAATTATTTTCATTTGTGAAAGAATTGGAAAAAATATTTGATAGGTATCCAGAAATTTCTGCCACTACCTTTTCAAGTCACTGTCTTTACCCTTTCAAGTTTATCTCACTCACTATCCACTATTAGAGTGTCCCTGTATACAGATTCATATCTCATTTATTGTTTTACTAGGAAACACTAATTTTAGGAAAGAAACCATTCTCCTTCACTGGCGTTTCCATATGGAGTGCCCTCTCCACATGGCCTCTCTTCACACCATTCCCACTCTTTGAGGAAGGAATGAATTGCTAATTGGTGGTTGGCAAAAGTCTGACATTCATTGTCCAAGTTTCTTTTTTGGCCAAAGCTAATCTAAAAAGAAAATGAAAACTCTGGAGATTAGCATTCTTTTCTCCCCTCTCTGCCTGAGACCCATGTGAGGCAAGAATCTTGTGTGAGTCTGTTCTTTAGACCGAGTAGTAGTCCACTCCATAGTCTATATTAGGAGGTGGGAGCATTTGCAGACACATTTGGGCTCACACCTAAAGTCTTACCTTTTAATTAGTTTTTATTAAAACTAAAGCTGGTATTTTGATCTTTTGCTTCTGAATTCTTTCTCACTGGGTTACAAGTTCAGGAGGGGAATTAGTACATGATTTATTAGCTCTCTAATTCTCCACCCTCCTGAAGATTCTAAACGATAGCCTATAAGAGTCAGGTAAAAACACAATGAATGAAGCTGCTTCATGAAAAAAGACAAACTGGAGAATTTTACTTATATAAAGAGAAAAGAAGTTTCTCAACTCTGTTAATGATTGACAGATAGGAATTCAGACTCACAGTTGTGAGATTTTCAGTTTTTGAGGAGAAGCTAGAAAAGTAGATTTTCATATTAGATCATCTGTTTTCAAAATATTCACTAAACTTAGCAAAGAAACTCTAGTGAATCAAGCAAAACCTGTCTACAGATCCTTTAGTTGCCAGTTTATTCTAAAACTTCATAATTATCTAAAAATTCCAGTGTATTTATTCTAGAAGGGCAGGTTATTATTCTTCTCGGTAAAAGGGGTTCACATAATTGTGACTGGGCACCTTAGATGAGAATAAAATATGACTTTAGGGAGAAAGTCCCCTAGCAATATGAAAATATTCATGGCCAAAAGTAAGGGCTACCCAGCAAAGTCTATATTTATTGACAGCTGCTGGCTGTAAAAATGATTTGCCTTTGAAGATTTTTTGTTTGCTTGTTTGGAAGTAGTGACTAGATTTTTATAAAATTAAGATTGAGAAAGATTAAGATTGAGAAAATGTTAATTGTTACAAACACAGTCAAAAGCTTGCTTATCATGGATATTCAGGTAGTAGAGAAGAGATAATCAGAATATTCTTACATATAAGGCAGCCAGCTTGTTTTAGAGGCATAGGAGGACTTTAAAAATAGAAACTAGCTAAGGTATTGTCACAGGGAACATCGCTAAGGCTCCGTGGTGCGTTGACAACTCATAGGAGCAAGGGAGTTTGGGCTTTCTCTCTCTCTCTTATTTCTTCTCTCTAATGTAGTGAGTATATTTCCCAAGAGTCGTTGCATATTTTTTAAATTTCACCACACATTCATGCATCAATGTCTTTTTTTTTTCAACTTCAGGACACAGGGCTAAGTTTATTTTTTCAAATAATGGAGGTCAGGGATAAGCCGTAGAGGTTGTAGCTTTGCTCTGGGAGGAATGCTCACATTTCATTACCAGGTGATTTCAGTTAACAAAATACCAAATCCAAGATTTTATATAAAATCTAGAATATCAACTTTAACTCTTTTTATCTTTTTTCTTTATACTTTATAATGTTTGACCAATCCTGAAATGTAGACTTTTAAAAATATATATATTTGAGAATAAATCTATGGAGTAAATGATTTGATAAAATTTTATCATTTTAGCTTGAACTGTATGGAAAACTAATATTCTAGAACCACACTTTTATCATTATTTATTAAATTAAGTCCATTATATCATTGCTCATATATTAAAAAAAAAAAAAACACTTTAAACTGATCCAATGAATGTCACCTAACAGTAAAAATACTATCAGCAGATATGTAATATTTCCTTTTGTTCGTATTTCAGTAATAAGCACTTAACTTTAAATTATTCTTATTCCTAAATCTTATGTAAGACATAGGAACAATTAAGTCTCCTATTATCTTTAAGAGCATTCTGCTGTTTTGTTCTCTGTGTCACCTGAATAACTAAAGAATAATGTACACAATAACTGAAAATCTTGTTCATGTTGAATAAAAAAGTAAAGAGCTGTCTATTCTTTTCTTGGGCAGGATATTTTATGCCTACGCCCTCCTGAGGTATGGCATGTTGAGGGAATTTGGGCACTTTATGCTGTAGCACAAGGCAGTAAGGTCAATTTCACTGTAAGGTACAACTTCTCAGTGTAGCTTCTGGGGTTTGTTGGATACTTTTTAAGGGAGTCAGTCATTCATATACCTGGTCAGTCCTTATTCCCAGCAGATAGGGCTGCCACATTCAGCAGCTCCCAAGAGATTTACAGCAGACCTATTACATTTATCAGCCAGTATGTCAGGAAAAAGCTTCAGGTTCAACTTCCTGCTACCCTTCAGAACTTGCTTGCTACCTGAGCCATTAGTCAAGCAAGACTTGCTTGCTACCTGGACCTCTTTCACAACTTCTCCTTCAGCCTGGAATGCTGTCTTCTGGTACGTGTCTTGGCAGCATATTTATACCTTCTTAGCCTGTCCTTCTCTTCTCATAGATCTATTTCCAGAATCAATATTCTCTTCCATTGAACTGTCTATTTTATATCAATAACACACTGTCTTGATTACTGTGGTATATAATAAAGTCTTCTGACTTGTTTTTTTCAAGGTTATCTTTGATATTCTATGTTCTTTCCATTTCCATACGTATTTTAGATACAGACAGTCAATATGTACAGAAAAACTCACTGAGATTTTGATTGGTATTGCATTCAATCTAGAGATCAATTTAGGGAGAGTTGATATTTAAAAGACACTGAGTCCTCACACTCATAAACATGATACATCTCTCCATTTATTTAGGTCTTTCTTCTTTCAGGTCTTTGAACCTATTGTTACAATTTTTCCTGTGTGATATTCTGATACTGTTGTTCATGGTATGTCTCTGTCTCTCAGTGTCTTTTTTTCTCAGGGCCCTTATTCTGAAAGAAATAAGCACTCTGTAGATGGAAAGACCCATGTGGCAAGGATTTGTTGTCTTGAGCCAATAGTCAGTGAAGACTTGAAACCTGACAATGTTTATATGAGCGAGCTTAGAAGAAGCAGATCTTCCTCTAGTTAAAACTCAAGATGACTACAAAGTTGACCAACACCTCTGAAGGCAGCTTTGTGAGTGATCCAAAGTCAGAGGCACCCAGCCAAGCCACACCACATTACATGGCCCATTGAAACTGTGAGGTAATAAGTAGCTGTTGCTTTAATCCACTAAATTTTGGAGTAACTTGCTACACAGCAGTAGATATCTAATACAATGGTTTCTATTTACAATTAGTATCACTATAAATTACATTGCATAATATATTAAAATAAACATTACTTTTCTTTTTTACTATTTTAATAATGTTACATCAAAGTCTACAGATAATCACTTAAACTGAACCAATCAATTGATACCAACTAGATAGATGATCTGTTTGGATATAATACTAGAACCATCTGGTTATGTGTGATACTAGAAATGATCCAATACACACTATAATACAACAAGCATCCAACACACACTATAATACAACAGTGACATCTTACATGATGCAGTGTTTAAAGTGAAATTACTCCAACCAAAATAATAAAATTACATTTAATGGGAAAACATTTTACAATGCTTGCATTTTATAATTTAAATTTAAATTAATGAAAATTAATAATTCAGTTGATCAGTCTCATGTTCTACATTTCAAATGGTTAATCGCCACATGTGGCTAGTGACAGACAAATGTTCTAAACAGGGCAGTCTTAAGATGTGTTCTGCTAGATTAAACTATCACATTGATAGATGATTTGCTATGTTGATAGGATTTTTTTAAGATCACAGAGCAAAGCAAAAACTGATTCAGAGACTCAAGTCACATCTCCTTTTTCCTGTTTCATATTATTATGCATTAATTCAGCCAGCTACTCCTCTGTTGTATATATTTGCGTGATAATAAACTGCAGTCTCTGCCACATATAGTAAAGAAGAATTTCAAATTCTTCTCAACTGCAAAAAGGCAAACTGGTCTAGGCTAAAGATGTTCAAAGATAATGATGGACAGGTGCAATTTTCAAGAATTTTCCTGTTTGGAAGGAACATAGGCAGATGTTACAGGGCTCACAAAGGCTAATATTCCATGGCAAAAAGACAATTTGTCTTATTTCTCATGTTCTGTACTGCCCTTTCTGAGCAAGGATATCTTGCACAGGTTATGTGCCTCTCTTGTTCAGGTCAGACTTTGTAGTGCTTGTGGCATAAATTTAATCATAAGAGAACATGCTGGAATTCTTTAATGCTATTCACCTCTAGAAAAAAGGCAATGCATCACAGTTTAGTGCTTTTATGGCACCATCTTATTTGGTCAGATAACCATTGTTTAAAGAACACACTGACACTTTTTATGTGAGAGCTGTTAAAGTACTCTACTTGGGTCATATCCACATGGGAAACATGAAGTTAAAAGTTGCACAATTATTTAAAAATTCTAGGACATAGTTGACTTTTTTTCTTTACTTTAGCTGTCAAAATTTCTTATGAAAATTGTATCAACATTTCTTCTTTAATTTCAGGGACACAAATACAGGTAAAATTCTCTGTATATGAGAACAAATCATTACAAGGTTGAATATGCAAAAGTCAGAGAGGTGCAAGGATGTGAATTTATTTTATTTAACTGAACTGAGTTTGTTCACGAAATCCCGCATTGTGGTTCAATATTTAGGAATTCAAGATTTAAACCTAGTCACTGTCCAGTTTTAAAAAAATCTCTTTTAAGTTATTTAAGACAATTAAGAGTTTCCCCTCTTCTACCTTTTTTCTTCACTGCTCCCCTACTGTCATCTAAGTATGGAATGATGGCAGGTTTCATGGAGTATTTGGGGGCAGATATCTCTGCCCCACCTTTTTCTGCTGTATCCTCAGTTAAATCCTTCCTGGCCTCCAGGATGTGCAACCAGCCTCCTCCTTGCTGGAGGGAATTTGGTGGAATTTGCTGTTCATGTCCTCAGTTCCTCACAGGGTGTCCCTCTGCAGGGAACACACTGCAGGTTCCTTGTCTTGGAACCACACCCCAACCTATCTCTCATCAGCACTCACAGCACTTTGAAATCCTTCATAAGATCTTTTTGAAAATTCTAGATCTTGCCTCGTGTCATGTAATTTTTATGAGGAATTCTCAAGCTAATATGTGTGAAGTATGTTTCAGATATTTCTTTATCTAATATATTATGCTACTATTTTGGTTCTACTCTGTCCACTCAGTTTTGGCAAATGACAATCTATAAGGCATTTCTTCCCAGAGTTCCAAACCAGAAGAGTATCACAAGCCCTCACTGCTTTAATTTTTACCATCAACTTATTTGCGAGTTCTATCATCTTACTCTTCCCCTGGACCTTAGGTTTATAGAGATGAAAGCATTAAATCTTTTCTCAGCAACATGAACAGTGTTTTACCTTTAGTCTTTTCTACTACCTAGTTATTCAGCTACTCCCTATTAGCCCATTAAGTGCTTTCTCATTCCTAGATTTTAGACTGTTTTCTAAAAATAATCCTTTGTTCTGTGATATCTGTTTCTTTGATCTGACAAAATAAATGTCATTGATCTAATAGGCAGCGAGCCCCAGGAGAAGTTGGAAGTAGGAAAAATGTCAGAAAACAAAAGGGAAAAAAAGCCCAGACAAAACAAAACCTTTGTACTAGGTCTGCAATACCTGCTTGCTTAGAAGTAGTAGGACACCTAGGAGAGCAGATAGTCTTTGCAAGAATGCAAAGATTTGCAAAGGTGGGAGGGTGCAGAATGGTGTCAGAGTTCCCCAGCCCTTGCTGGGGCTTATGTCCAGCTGTTCTAAACTAGTGCTGCTCCATGTGTGATCTGCAGAATGATGTTAGTCCATAGATTCTTGTTATTGGTCTCTATTAAGTAAAGTACAGAAATGAAGTGCTTAGAAACCTTTACAATTTGACATTTCAGAAATATCTAAACATGTGGTACATGAATTAATCTTATTGAGCAGGACATAGGTTGTGCTGATGGGAAACTCATGTGATAATTTGCTTTTGGTGGAAACTATGTGATAGGTGTGCACAGAACAAATTCATTTCAGTCCATGTAAAATGGGGATGGTAAGATAAAAACTGATCCTTTATAAGAGATAGTTTGAGAAAGATTGGTCTAAATAATAATGGGTATTTTATACCTTCAGATGAATTCAAATAGTTACTGCTGGGGATATATACAGTTATTTAGAATATATTAGTGATAAAGCCCAATTCTAGATTTTGTTTTCTGAGTAGCCAGTGTCTTTAATCTGAAATTGTATACCTATACCTCTTATGTGCATGCCATATGAAGGAACAAACAAAAATTGAAGTTATAAATGTATGTACCTCACTGGACCCCCATCAGCTGGTAATTAGTGCTATTACACTAGGCAAAGATAGCATAAAAGTTGTCACCGTTCAAGAGTCAGTATAGTTTGGGAGTTGAAAATCCCAGCTCTGAAATAAGAATGCCTAGTTTCAATCCCAAATTCCACCACTTAGTAGTTGTGTGATGTTGGGTAAGTTACTAAAACTTTCTGAGCCTCACTTTCCTTATCTGTAAAATGAAGATCGTGGTGTGATCCCACGTGATAAATTTGTTTGGGAAAATCTCAGTAAATGTTGTCATCATCATTTTTGTTACTATTTCATGCACTTAGAGCAGAGAAGAATGCAATGGTAATCCACGTGTCCATCAAGCACACATGTGTTATTTTTTGAACTTTAATAGTGAATGAGAAAATGCAAGTTTTAAATGTGTACTTTTACTCTCCTCTTAATTTTCCTAACCCAATTTGATTTTTGTTCCTGGATCCTAACTCTTCTCCAAGGAACTCTCTGTATCTTTGTTCGCCACAATTTTCAAATATTCTTGCTTGCCATCATTCTTTACAAAACAAACATTCATTCAACACCTTCTAGGTGCCAGGCAGTGTTATTGGCTCTTGACATAAAGAGAAGGATCAAATACTGTTTCTGTTTTCAAGAAGTTTACAATTTGGGCTATCACATATGTAATAAAGATGAGTGTTGTAAATGTTATGATAAATATATGAACAGAGTAAGAGATCAAAAAAGAGAAGTCTCAAAACTCTGTGTGAGAGGGTTATGAAATATTCTATGAATTAAATCATGGTTCAGCTGATCATCAGTAATGGATGTGTGTCCAAGAGGACTGGGCAAAAGGTCATCAGGTGAAATATTTGTTAGTAAACGTAATGTAAACAGGAATAATTCCATATAGGCACATAGATAAAATATTTTATAAGAGGTTAGTGGCAAAAACAAAAAACCCCTCACAGTTAGACCCAAAGCCCTGACAAAATTACATCCCCTAAGTAGGATAGAGATCAATGTTTGCACTCAGTATTTCCACCTTTCTTTTTCAGAAAATCTTTGATTCTCTTCATTCCATTTCCTTCATGTTGTTGAGGCCGAAGAAACAATCAGGAAAAAAAAAATCATGAATTTGTTATATATCACAAAATGAAAATAAGCTGGTTACTTGCTCAGAGTAGGGGAGCAAAGTAGGGAAACATACCTAGCCAAGGAAAGGAGGGAGAAAGCCAGTAACTGCTGAACAAGAATGGGCAGCCTGGGGCTGCATAAGCCGGGGAGTTGCCTAAAAAGGGCTCATACATGCGCAGTACAGACGGCAGCTCTGCAATACAGTGAGCCAGGGGAGAATTTCTGGACTCAGTTAAGTGACAGGAAAATGCCAAACTGCAGGGACAGTTCTTAATGAAATGAATACTCCTGCAGCAAGTTATACATTGAATATATTTAAATCTACTACTGCTTTCCACAACTTAATTATGATTTCCTTGCACACATTTTCAAGAAAGAAAGATCAAAATGGTATAAGCTAGAATTTCTACCATTCATTTTATTCCTCTTTCCCTAAATTTCAATCTCTTAAATATATACAATAACACTTTTATTTCTAATCCATATTGCTAAGGCTAAATAAAGAGAGAAGGCAAGGCTTGTTTACACAAATGAACTAGTTGTTGCCTTTCTTATGTGATCACTTACTAAACATTAAGTCACCTTTATATTTAACCTACACAGATAAACACACACACACACACACACACACACACACACACACTTCAATACATAGAAAGAAAATATTTTAGATATCGTTGACTAATACACTACAACTAAGTACTTAATTTAAATCTTCGCCAGGAAACTGGGGAGGGGGGGAAGGAGGGTGGGGATATTTTGGATTTCAGCTTTAATTTGTGAAGATTCTCTGCCTGTTGTAAGTTACAGTGGAGAATGGAAAAGGATCCCTCTATGAAAACTGGGTTTTATGTGACTGACACATGCTGCATTTTTAGTAACACAGACTGAAATGCATTATTCAGAATTCACTGTTGTCCAGCAATTCAGCTCTGCTGTAGATCTTCATACTTCTAGTAAGTCTGTTACCTGCAAAAATTCAAATTCTTTTGGTGATCAATACTAGTAGTCAAAATAGTATTTGTCTGCCTAAGTAGAATGTAGTGAACTAGCACAAGGGATTATCATATCATATTTCAAAATCAGATAATTATGAATCAGTATTTACTGTGAGCTATCTCAGTGAATATCTAAATGTATCTAGCCATTTTGATTTTGATTTTCCTTTGACTAGTGAGAATAATATTGCATTTACACAAGGGAAGCATTCCATTTCAGGTAACAATGCATAAGTATAGATATCACTTCTTAAAAGCTGTAACAGAGGTCTTATAGAGTTTCAGAAATTCTTGAAGCTCAGGGATGGTGTATTTAGAGGTTATGTTATTTATCTTTATTCATCTAGTAATGAATATAATCTCAACTTTTCAAGATCAAACATATATATTACATGGCAACCCAAACTATCAGAGCTAGTTGAATAGCCCATGCCCTTCTAAAATTAATATACATACAATAAAACAATCATATAAAACTTAGAATCACAAAGTTTTTACTCAAGATCCAACTCAGCTACTTGCTCCTTACTGAGTGGGTTTAAGTCATTTATCTGACCTGAGCATCATTTTCTTCATCTGTGAAAGAGAGGTTATAATAATCTGTACTTCAAAGATTCTGTGAGATTCAAATGAGATATATAATACATATGCTTTGTAAGTGATGTTATAAAGCCTTATACAAAGGTACGTTTTATAATTATTATTATTGTTAATGTTTTCATTTTTATGTCAAAATATTTGCTCCCATCACTTTGAAGCACGTCTTAAAGATCAAAGTTTGCTGTGATTAACTGTCAGTGACTTTGACTTCCACCTGCATTATGTTAAGTTTTTCAATCTAAACTCATACAGGAACAGTGCATTAAAAACAAGAAAAATTATTAACATAACTTCAGAATACTTACCTTGTATAGATGCAGCTCTTCCACTAGGATAATGTGATCTGTAAACTGTACAACTTTGGTATTTGGTATTTAGCGTTCTTGCTTATTCCTATTCAAGAGTGACCACTGTAAGTTCATGATCTAGAGTAGTTTGTAATTAGAATAATAATAATACCTTCTCCGTGGGGTTTTGGTGAAGGATAAATGAAGTAATATATGCATAATTCTCAGTGCAAATCTCAGTGAAACCTGATAACATGTGTCTAGTGTGTGGGAATACAATCTTGTAAATTTAATGATCATAGGCTAGCACCAAACAACTGAATTCAAGAAGTGCCAGGGAAAAAAATAGAAGAAAGACATGAAGTTCATAGGGAATGCATTTCAAATGATTGATGGAGATCCAAAATATTTTTCTTCTTTGTATGTCTTCTATGTATGTCTTACAATAAAAATATATACATATCTATCTATCTATCTATCATCTATGGTATTGGCTCTGGCTATCTGGAAAACACTAATACATTGATAATCCATAAATTTTATCTTAAGTCTGAACTGCTCATCAAACCCTAAACATATATATCTAGCTTCTAACTTGACTGCATTGGAATGTGTAATAAGTACCTCCAAATTATCATGATTAAATCCCTTTTCCCAAATTCAACCTGCTCCTCCTTCAGTCTTCTCCATCTCAATAAATATATATATATATATATATATATATATATATATATATATATAAAATAGTCTATGTGTATGTATATATATAAAGATATTTATTATAAGGAATTTGCTTACATGATTATGGAGGCTGAGAAGCCCCAAGATCTGAACTTGTCAAGCTGGAGACCCAGGAGAGTTTATATGTAGTTCCAGTCTCAGTCTGAAAGACTGAGAACCAAGAGGGTCAATGATGTAAATTCCAGTCTGAAAGTCAGCAGGCTTGAGACCCAAGTAAGAAGATCCAATGTTCTAATTCAAGTCCAAAGGCCAGAAAGGAGCAATGTTCAGATCAGATCATTATGCAGGAGGCCTAACTAACCCTCTTACTCAGGCTTATTGTTCCATCAAGCAAGTCTTCAATTGATTGAATAAGAGCCAGCCACACTAGGGAAAGCAACCTGCTTTACTCAATCCATGAATTCAAATATTAATTTCATTTAAAAATACCCTCACAGATACACCTAGACTAATGTTTGATCAAATATCTGGGCACCATGTACCCCAGTCAAATTGACACATAAAATTAACTGTCATTGGGCTTCCCTGGTGGCGCAGTGGTTGAGAGTCCACCTGCCAATGCAGGGGACACGGGTTTTTGCCCCGGTCTGGGAAGATCCCACATGCCGCGGAGTGGCTGGGCCCGTGAGCCATGGCCCCTGAGCCTGCGTGTCCGGAGCCTGTGCTCTGCAATGGGAGAGGCCACAGCAGTGAGAGGCCCGTGTACCGCAAAAAAAAAAAAAGATACCCCACATCCAAAGACAAAGGAGAAGCCACAATGAGATGGTAGGAGGGGCACAATCACAGTAAAATCAAATCCTATAACTGCTGAGTGGGTGATTCACAAACTGGAGAACATTTATACCACAGAAGTCCACTTACTGGAGTGAAGATTCTGAGCCCCATGTCACGTTCCCAACCTGGGGGTCTGGCAATGGGAGGAGGCATTCCTAGAGAATCAAGACATTGAAGGCTAGTGGGATTTGATTGCAGGACTTTGACAGGACTGGGAGAAACAGAGACTCCACTCTTGGAGGGCACACACAAAGTAGTGTGTGCATCGGGACCCAGGGGAAGGAGCAGTGAACCCAGGGGAGACTGAACCAGACCTACCTACTAGTGTTGGAGGGTCTCCTGCAGAGGCAGGCGGTGGCTGTGGCTCACCTTGTGGACAAGGAAACTGGCAGCAGAAGTTCTGGGAAGTACTCCTTGGTGTGAGCTCTCCCTGAGTCCGCCAGTAGCCCCACCAAAGAGCCCAGGTAGGCTCCAGTGTTGGGTCACCTCAGACCAAACAACCAACAGGGAGGGAACCCAGCCCCACCCATCAGCAGTCAAGCGGATTAAAGTTTTACTGAGATCTGCCCACCAAAGCAACAGTCAGCTCTACCCACCTCCAGTCCCTCCCATCAGGGAACTTGAACAAGCCTATTAGATAGTCTCATTCACCAGAGGGCAGACAGCAGAAGCAAGAACTACAATCCTGCAGCCTGTGGAACAAAAACCACAATCACAGAAAGATAGACAAGATGAAAAGGCAGAGGACTATATATCAGATGAAGGAAAAAGATAAAACCCCAGAAAAACAACTAAATGAAGTGGAGATAGCAACCTTCCAGAAAAAGAATTCAGAATATTGATAGTGAAGATGATCCAGGACATCAGAAAAAGAATGGAGGCAAAGATCGAGAAGCTGCAAGAAATGTTTAAAAAAGACATGGAAGAATTAAAGAACAAACAAACAGAGATGAACAATACAATAACTGAAATGAAAAATACATTAGAAGGAATCAATAGCAGAATAACTGAGGCAGAAGAATGGATAAGTGACCTGGAAGACAAAATGGTGGAATTCACTGCTGCAGAACAGAATAAAGAAAAAAGAATGAAAATAAATGAAGATAGCATAAGAGACCTCTGGTACAACATTAAACGCAACAACATTCACATTATAGAGGTCCCAGAAAGAGAAGAGAGAGAGAAAGGACCAGAGAAAATATTTGAAGACATTATAGTCAAAAACTGCCCTAACATGGGAAAAGAAATAGCCACCCAAGTCCAGGAAGCGCAGAGAGTCCCATACAGGATAAACCCAAGGAGAAACACACCGAGACACACAGTAATCAAACTGGCAAAAATTAAAGAGAAAGAAAAATTATTGAAAGCAGCAAGGGAAAAATGACCAATAACATACAAGGGAACTCCCATAAGGTGAACAGCTGATTTCTCAGCAGAAACTCTACAAGCCAGAAGGGAGTGGCATGATATACTTAAAGAGATGAAAGGGAAGAACCTACAACAAAGATTACTCTACCTGGAAAGGATCTCATTCAGATTTGATGGAGAAATTAAAGCTTTACAGACAAACAAAAGCTGAGGGAATTCAGCACCACCAAACCAGCTCTACAACAAATGCTAAAGGAACTTCTCTATGTGGGAAACACAAGAGAAGAAAAGGACCTACAAAAACAACTCAAAACAATTAAGAAAATGGTCATAGGAACATACATATCGATAATTACCTTAAACGCGAATGGATTAAATGCTCCAACCAAAAGGCACAGGCTTGCCGAATGGATACAAAAAACAAGACCCATCTATATGCTGTCTATAAGAGACCCACTTCAGACCTGGAGACACATACAGACTGAAATTGAGGGGAAGGAAAAAGACATTCCATGCAAATGGAAATCAAAAGAAAGCTGGAGTAGCAATACTCATATCAGATAAAATAGACTTTAAAATAAAGAATGTTAGAAGAGACAAGGAAGGACACTACATAATGATCAAGGGATCAATCCAAGAAGAAGATATAACAATTATAAATATATACGCACCCAACATAGGAGCACCTCAATACATAAGGCAACTGCTGACAACTCTAAAAGAGGAAATTGACAGTAACACAATAATAGTGGGGGACTTTAACACCTCACTTACACTGATGGACAGATCATCCAAAATAAAAATAAATAAGGAAACAGAAGCTTTAAATGACACAATAGACCAATAGATTTAACTGCTATTTATAGGACATTCCATCCAGAAACAGCAGATTACACTTTTTTCTCAAGTGTGCACAGAACATTCTCCAGGATAAGTCACCTCTTGGGTCACAAATCAAGCCTCAGTAAATTTAAGAAAATTGAAAGCGTATCAAATATCTTTTCTGATCACAATGCTATGAGATTAGAAATGAATTACAGGGAAAAAAAATTAAAAAAAACACAAACACATGAAAGCTAAACAATACATTACTAAATAACCAAGAGACCACTGAAGAAATCAAAGAGGAAATCAAAAAAACCTAGAGACAAATGACAATGAAAACATGACGATCCAAAACATATGGGATGCAGCAAAAGCAGCGCTAAGAGGGAAGTTTATAGCTACACAAGCCTACTCAAGAAACAAGAAAAATCTCAAATAAACAATTTAACCTTACACCTAAAGGAACTAGAGAAAGAAGAACAAACAAAACCCAAAGTTAGCAGAAGGAAAGAAATCATAAAGCTCAGGGCAGAAATAGAAACAAAGAAAACAATAGCAAGGATCAATAAAACTAAAATCTGGTTCTTTGAGAAGATAAACAAAATTGATAAACCATTAGCCAGACTCATCAAGAAAAAGAGGGAGAGGACTCAAACCAATAAAATTAGAAATGAAAAAGGAGAAGTTTCAACAGACACTACAGAAATACAAAGCATCCTAAGAGACCACTACAAGTAACTCTATGCCAATAGAATGGACAACCTGGAAGAAATGGACAAATTCTTAGAAAGGTATAACCTTCCAAGACTGAACCAGGAGGAAATAGAAAATATGAGCAGACCAATCACAAGCACTGAAATTGAAACTGTGATTAAAAATCTTCCAACAAACAAAAGTCCAGGACCAGATGGCTCCACAGGTGAATTCTATCAAACATTTAGAGAAGAGCTAACACCCATCCTTCTCAAACTCTTCCAAACAATTGCAGAGGAAGGAATACTCCCAAACTCATTCTATGAGACCACCATCATTCTGATACCAAAACCAGACAAAGATACTACAAAAAAAAAAAAATTACAGACCAGTATCACTGATGAATATAGATGCAAAAATCCTCAAGGAAATACTAGCAAACAGAATCCAGCAAGACATTAAAAGGATTATACACCATGATCAAGTGGGATTTATCCCAGGGATGCAAGGATTCTTCAATATATGCAAAACAATCAATGTGATGCACCATATTAACAAATTGAAGAATAAAAACCATATGATCATCTAAATAGGTGCAGAAAAAGGTTTGACAAAATTCAACACCAATTTATGTTAAAAACTCTCCAGAAGGTGGACATAGAGGGAATCTACCTCAACATAATAAAGGCCATATATGACAAACCCACAACAAATATCATTCTTAATGGTGAAAGCATTTCCTCTAAGGTCAGGAACAAGACAAGGATGTCTACTCTCACCATTATTATTCAACATAGCTTTGGAAGTCCTAGCCATGGCAATCAGAGAAGAAAAAGAAATAAAAGGAATACAAATTGGAAAAGAAGAAGTAAAACTGTCACTGTCTGCAGATGACATGATACTATACATAGAGAATCCTAAAGATGCCAACAGAAACTACTAGAGCTAATCAATGAATTTGGTAAAGTTGCAGGATACAAAATTAATGCAGAGAAATCTGTTGCATTCCTACACACTAATGATGAAAAATCTGAAAGAGAAATTAAGGATACACTCCCATTTACCATTGCAAAAAAAAAGAATAAAATACCTAGGAATAAACCTACCTAGGGAGAAAAAAGACCTGTATGCAGAAAACTATAAGACACCGATGAAAGAAATTAAAGATGCTACCAACAGATGGAGAGATATACCATGTTCTTGGATTGGAAGAATCAATACTGTCAAAATGACTATACTACCCAAAGCAACCTACAGATTCAATGCAATCCCTATCAAATTACCAATGGCATTTTTTATGGAACTAGAACTAAATATCTTAAAATTTGTATGGAGACACAAAAGACCCCAAATAGCCAAGGCAGTCTTGAGGGAAAAAAGCGGAGCTGGAGGAATCAGACTCCCTGACTTCAGACTATACTACAAAGCTACAATAATCAAGACAATATGGTACTGGCACAAAAAGAGAAACATACATCAATGGAACAAGATAGAAAGCCCAGAGATAAACCCACTCACCTATGGTCAACTAATCTGTGACAAAGGAGGCAAGGATATACAGCGGAGAAAAGACATTCTCCTCAATAAGTGGTGCTGGGAAAACTGGACAGCTTCATGTAAAAGAATGAAAGTAGTACACTCCCTAACACTATACACAAAAATAAGCTCAAAATGGGTTAAACACCTACATGTAAGGCCAGACACTATAAAACTCTTAGAGGAAAACATAGGCAGAGCACTCTATGACATAAATCACAGCAGGATCCTTTTTGACCCACTTCCTAGAGAAAGGGAAATAAAAACAAAAATAAACAAATGGGACCTAATGAAACTTCAGTGGTTTTGCACAGCAAAGGAAACCATAAACAAGACAAAGATACAACCCTCAGAATGAGAGAAAATATTCGCAAATCGAATCAATGGACAATGGATTAATCTCCAAAATATATAAACAGCTCATGCAACTCAATATTAAAAAAACAAACAACCCAATCCAAAAATGGGCAGAAGACCTAAATAGACATTTCTCCAAAGAAGACATACAGATGGCCAAGAAGCACATGAAAAGCTGATCAACATCACTAATTATTAGAGAAATGCAAATCAAAACTACAATGAGGTATCACCTCACACCAGTTAGAATGGGCATCATCAGAAAATGTACAAACAACAAATGCTGGAGAGGATGTGGAGAAAAGGGAACCCTCTTGCACTGTTGGTGGGAATGTAAATTGATACAGCCACTGTTGAGAACAGTATGGAGGATCCTTAAAAAACTAAAAATTGAATTACCATATGATCCAGCAATCCCGCTACTGGGCATATACCCAGAGAAAACCATAATTCAAAAAGACACATGCACCCCAATGTGCAGTATTTACAATAGCCAGGTCATGGGAGCAACGTAAATGTCCATCGACAGATGAATGGATAAAGAAGATGTGGTACATATATACAGTGGAATATTACTCAGCCATAAAAAGAAACGAAATTGGGTCATTTGTTGAGACGTGGATGGATCTAGAGACTGTCGTATAGAGTGAAGTTAAGTCAGAAAGAGAAAAACAAATATCGTATATTAATGCGTATGTGTGGAACCTAGAAAAATGGTACAGATGAACTGGTTTGCAGGGCAGAAATAGAGACACAGATGTAGAGAACAAACCTATGGACACCAAGGGGGGAAAGCAGTGTGGGGGGGTGGGGATGGTGTGATGAATTGGGCGATTAGGATTGACATGTATACACTGATGTGTATAAAATTGATGACTAATAAAAAAAATAAAAGACACACACATGCACAAAAAAGACAATAGAATAAAAAGTGAAAGGTAATGATGATTAGCTCATGTATCATACTTGCTACATGCCAGGCACTACTCTAAATACAGTGTGTACATTGACTCACTTATGTCTAACAACCTTGAAGTGATTATTATTATTCCTGTTCCACCCAGGGAAACTATAGCATGGAGACATTAAGCAAATTGTCCAAAATCATGCAACTAATAAATGGCTAAGCTAGGATTTGAATCCAGGTAGCAGTGCCAGACTTTGTGCACTTAACAACAATGATGATGTCTGGTAGAAAAAGGCAAAGGATATAGCAAAAGGAGAAGATGTATGGGAATAAACTTAGATGTAAGCAGGTGAATCAAGCAGCATGATAAATGGACTCATTTTGATTTATATTGAGTTTATAGGTAATTTGAAGATAGAGAATTCCTATAAAATTTTGAAGAGTGATTAAACACACTTATGGATTTCTGAGTTTAAAATGTGTTCCTCATGATGAAATTATAGGTTAATTGTAAGCCAGAGAATTAGGGGAATTTGGAAAGCATCTTAATAGTTTGCAAGTAAAATTCAGCAGTGAGAATGTTACACCTTGTGTTCTTTAGGGGGAAGTAACGATGTTTGATTACCAATGAAAGACCTAAGCCTTCCGCACCTTTGAGAATGTATGTGCATCCTCAAACTCTTAACTGGAACTCACCCCCCATCCCCGCACCCAAAGTCATCCTCAAATATTAGCTCCATCCTGAAGTCTTCCTTCCTTCATTTAATAAATGCAGGGATTATTTCCTCTGGATTTTCACAGAAAGTATTTTGTTCACAATTCTGTCTTAGTGGTTTTCATTGTCTAGGCGTCCCCTGCATTTTTAAAGTTTGCTTTATGCCACTTTACTTTTATCAAAGACCTACATTGATACCTGTTTTTCTAACTGAAGAGCGTTTTTGTTTTTACAAAAAAGGCAAAAAGAGGAAATAGCATTTAGCATTTGTTTTGCAGCGAGACAACACAAAGGCAGTGCTCACCCCAAATGCTGAGAGATTCGCCCCACCAAGCTCCCTCCCTGGGGACTTATTGAACACTCAGCATCTCAGCAGCATCTCAGTCCAGCATAGCTTTGGACTATGTCCGTGAGAATCTGTGCTTGATCTGGATTTATTTCGTGCATCCGTGAACAAGATATGTCCTACGGTATTTGCTGCTTCACTTTATGCCATTTCAGCTTAGGAAAGGTTTCATAGGCAAGCTCCACTTTTGGATATTGGGAAAACCTGTATGGACATTATCTGTAAATGTGTGCAGGTCATCCTGTAGTGCACTATTTGGATATCCCTTCAGGACTGACACACTTATTCTTCCAGCTGAGACAAGGTTTGCCTGTTGACAACTTACAACTGTGTCCCTCTCAGTGAACTGCTTTCAGCAGAATGGTACTGCCTCACCTTCTTCCCCAGGGAATCTCACATTCAATAACTGTTTGATGCAGGAGTACAAAGGCCTGGCCCATTTGCTCCAACTGGGGATAACCCTGAAGGGACAGCCGAGCTTCAGAACTCCCTGGGGGATTGACTAAGTTTGCTGTTGCAACTGCACTATAGTTCAGTTTCACCTTCTGCCCAGTGCTGCATCACAGTTGTAACCAGAGCACTCTCATAAATCTGATGCATACAGATTTCTGGTTTCTTGAAGAAGCAGATCTTAACCATGTGTCTGTCTTTACCATTAGAACTGTGCTTTTAGAAGGAAAAGACATTTCCTTTTTTCCATGGAATAACTTGTATGTAGCTAACATTTTGGGTTCCTGCTATGGCTTAAGTGCAATGATCTATAATTTTTTATTACAACTCTTGAGTTAGGTAGTACCATATTTCAGTGATGCTAAGATCCATTGTTTATAAGATGCTTAATCAATTTGTAACACTATTAAAGATGAAATATGATTATATAACAGATCACAGCCTATGATATCCATACAAGTACATATAAATATGTATTTTTATTTTTCACTTTTGATTTTTTTCATTTGAACTCTCCTTCATTGTCAGTATAAACAATCATCTGAATGTGTTCAACTTTTAGGAATCATCAGTGATACACTGACATTCATAATTCAGTCCTATGATTTTGATTGATTTAGCACCTTTCAAATGAATGACAAAATTCAAGAGCATGTTTAAAATGCAGGAGGTTTCACTGCATTTTTTATATCATGAGATTTGTACAATTGGGTCCTTAATGGAAACCATGCTTTCCTGAAATTTAAACACTACATTGGAAAAATCAGATTACTTATATTGGATAAATGAATGAATGAATGAGCGAGTAAATTGATTAAAATGAACTTGAGGGGTTCAAGACAGAATACCATCTAAACATACTTCAGACCAATGCATTGTGATGTTTAAGTTCAAATCCCTATAATGTTAGAAGAAAAATAATGTCACGGATTGCTATAGAATCGACATTAGTCTGGTGACATAAAGAAGAGAAAAAAGGGTGATAAAAGTTAAATGTAGTATTGGAGACATTGATAAATATGGGCTGAACAAAGAGCAACTTAGCAGGCCAAATAGAATGGTGTGTACTAAGGAATATTGAGATCTATTTGCAAGTTTGTGTATATTAAATTCAAAACTATGAAAATTAGCTATCAACTTGGAACCTCTGGAGGTCGTGAAACTTGTATATTTTTTAAATGTATTGGTCTTACCTGAAAGGAAAGAAAACTCCAATCATCAGAAACTCATGACTTCGCCTCTGGGGATTTAAAAGTTAGCTATTCCAGCAGGAAACACATGGATAAGAGTCCTTAGGCAATGACTTGTTTTGAACTGTGACAGATTATATTGCTGGCATTAATCAGGCATGTGTATCACGATGCCTGCACAACTGCTTAAGGCCATGAGGCTTTATTTAAAAAATCATAAATGAATATTTAGTTTACTTTTTTACTTATTTCAAATACTTATCATTAAAGGACATAGTTTCCTAGTAGAATCATTTTACTATTTCAACATGAATTTTAGTAATGATTTTTTTAAAAGATGGTTTTATGATTCCTAAGAGTTCAATGAAAATAGCTTTGTAATCTTGTCCAATTCTACTTATAAACTTTGAATTCAAAATCAATATAGACTTTTGCTAGGTATGACTACTTAATAATATTTATCAGGAGTATTTGTGCGGTCAGGCACCATGTGTATTCTTGCTGTGAGAAATGATGTTAAGTATATTATCATACTGTGAAAATATATATATACCTGGAGATTATTGTTATTTATCATTTTTCATGCCTTTAATTTAAACATACTAAAATATGAGCTCATAGAAAATATAGCTATTTTTATATAATTACATATGAATTAATTCAGCACAGTATAAAGTAGCCTAGTCAATAAAACAAAATCATTTCCCTGAACCCCTGTTCAGCTTTTAGCAGAATACAGACACTTGGTGAAGTGTGAGAATTACACAAATTGATTCTGTATTCCTGAGTCTATGTAATATCTACTAGATTTTAGGAGATAGTTTAGTGAGCAGACAAGTTTAAACTAGTGGATAAGTGAAGCAAAATGGCATTCAATTCCAGCTAGACTTGGATAAGCAAAGACTGTCAGAGATCATGGTTTTAAATAATGATTCAAAGTTCATTTTAATTTTTGTCAAAACTTTTCTAGTGTTTAAGATAAATATTTGATAACAGACCCTAAACAAACACAAATTTGAATCAGTTCTCTCCCTGGAAATATTGGGAGTAAGACTCACTGAAGATTATATAGGGGCCTTGCCTGAGGTAGTTATACCTGGACGTAGCTGAACCAATATCGTCTGCACATTGAATAGGTATAGCCACTAACCCACTAGCATCCACCCATTCCCAGGCATGTAGGAGAAACCAACCAGTCTCTCTTGGGGACAATGACTTGTGAATCAAATTTGTTTTAGCTAATGAATCATTACAGTCACAATGATTTTCAAGGAAGGCATTATGTCCAGAGAAGTACTGAAGCCTGCTTCTACTGGGTGGTTTTCTTGGTTAACATTTTTATAGAAGCATAATAATCTTCAAGACTAATCTCTTCCTTTTTATTCTGTAGTCAGAAGTTTGCTTTTCACAGACAAAATATTTAAGTACAATGAGCTATTTTATAAATGTGAATACAGATGGCACCAGGCACAAGGTTGGCAAATTGTGTTTTGATTGTTGTTGCAGCCATATATAAATGTATATACCTCATGGCCAGGGAGCATGCTTGCTGAGGGCTAGAATCAAGAGTTGAAAAAAAAAAAGTTGCTCAGCATCCTGCATAAGTGCCAACGAACCTATCACAGCTTCTCATTGACTCTTTTTTTCTTTTTTCTTTGAAGTATATTTGACTTACAATATTGTGTTAGTTTCACGTGTACAGCAAAGTGATTGTTTTATATATTTTTTCAGATTATTTTCCTTTATAGGTTATTACAAGATATTGAATATAGTTCCCTGTGATAAACAGTAAATCCTCATTGCTTATCTATTTTATGTAATTTGTGATCTGTTAATCCCATACCCTTAATTTATCCCTCCCCCCTTACCTCCCTTTCCCCTTTGGTAACTGTAAGTTTGTTTCTGTTTTGTATGTAGATTCATTTGAATTGTTTTTTAGATTCCACATATAAGTGATATCATATAATACCTTTCTTTCGCTGTCTGACTTACTTCACTTAGTATGATATTCTCTAGCTCCATCCATGTTGCTGCAAATTGCAATCTTTCATTCCTTTTTTATGGCTGAGTAATATTCCATTGTATATATACATTCACCTGTCAATGCACATTTAGGTTGCTTCCATGTCTTGGCTACCTTAAATAGTGTTGCAGTGAACATTGGAGTGCATGTATCTTTTCAAAGTATGGCTTTCTTTGGATATATGCCAAGGAGTGGGTTTACTGGATCATATGGTAGTTCTATTTGTAGTTTTTTAAGGAGCCCCCATACTGTTTTCCATAGTGGCTGCACCAATTTACATTCCCACCAACAGTGTAGGAGACTTCCCTTTTCTCTACACCGTCTCCAGCATTTGTTGTTTATAGACATTTTTGTCTCATTGATTCTTTTACTTAGGCACCAGCCTCTTTCTGCTCCTGTTGCCTCATATTTGACTCATATTTTAAGATTATTCACTTTTCCTTAGTGTTTTACTGTGGAATTTTCAAATATATTTAAAAGCAGAGAGGGTATATTGATCATTCAATTTTACATATTATCAATGCCAGCAAATCATTTTTATCTATAACCCCTGCCACAGTGGGCACTAAGGGTACATGTTGATATGACTTGGTCATTTCTCTCAGACCTTTTAGTGATCAGAGCTAAGAATTTTTTCAGTTCATTGCAGAATCAGACTAAGAATTCAACCTGTAAGCCTGGGGAAAAAAATTGCATGAGACGTCAGTGATTGGTTTGGGTGTCAGGAAAATTTCGTAAAAGAGAAGTTCCCATTTCATGTTATTAAATGTTTTTCCTTTAAAGAAGTGCCACTCCAAGAAAAATTCCTTTGTTCCTTCACATTCAATGTTATGGTGTCTCTTTTAGGTTTCTTACAGTGTTTTCTGCTTTTTAGTATTTATGCTCAAAATGCAATTTTCCAAAAAACCCTAGCAAACAAGAATACAAATGAATTTTAAAAATAGCAAACAAGAATACAAACAAATCCCTCCATTCCTACCAGCGTGAGCTTTCAATTTCAGAAATGCCTTTTGCGTACAGTTCTTCATATGTAAAGAAGACCTACGAGGTCAGATAGTACAGATTGTCTATTTTTCACATCACTGAACTTACAAAACTACACACTCCCATTTTATTAACATGTTAGAGAAAAACACTCTCTCTTTCCTACTCATTCTATTTTCATAAGGGTTGCCTTTCTTTTGCAGTCCACTGAAATAGGAAAACCATGTTCCTTTACCAAATCACTATATACTAGCATGCAGGCACACAAACTCTACTATAGTGTGATGGAAACACACTATAATCCCCCATCGTAATGCAAACCTGCAAGTGAAGATTGCACAAACAAAAACTGGCAGACAAACTTGCACAATAAGATTAGTTTGACAAAGCTATATATATTTCTACATATTTTTGTGATTTACATGTCTGATGGTTTCTTCCCTAAATGCTTTGAATAAGGTGTTTCAGACATATAAAATTATTAGGCTTCTCATTCCAATTCTGACTTTGGAATGAAAGTTTCAATTATATGTAACATTTATTTCCTAAAATTTTAATAATATACTTAAAAATAAAAAACCTTCACACCTAGTGGTCCCACTGAATTGGAATTTGAGGTTGAAAACTGGCCATTGGAGTCCCTCAGGGTACCAAACCATCTGGCAGAAAAAGGAATGCTCTACTGGTTTCGGGGAAGTTTTCCTAATTACGAAAGAAAAATGTGATTGCTGCTACCTGATGTGGCTATAAAGAAATCTGTTCGTCTGTCCAGAATCTAGGATTATTTCTAGGGCAACGCTAGGATTTTCATTGTACAATAGAAACATAATGGCAGGTCCTCCAAGGATGTAGGTTTTGGGTTTTTTTGACAGGTAAAAAAATGCCACCCAGATTGAGCTATGGCTGCCAGCAAAGGGGAGGTAGAATTGATGGTGGAAACAAGGGTTTTAAAGACCAGTTGTGGCCTCATAACCAATTGGAGAAGTGAGAGCAGCAGTGGAACTTTTCTTTTTGTATTATGTATACATGTATATATTGACCATTATCTCATCCCTTTTTCTTTCCCATATTGTTTTTGGGTGGTAAACAACTTTAAAACTTAGTCTTTCTACTATATAATGATAACGTTGGATTATGATTAAACTAAAATGTGTTAATACCACAGAGTGACTATTGGGAGTGTGTCTTCCGATTTGGAGGAGAAATGAATGTCTTCATTTGTATTAAAATTAATTGCACCGGGCTTCCCTGGTGGCGCAGTGGTTGAGAGTCCGCCTGCTGATGCAGGGGATACCGGTTCGTGCCCTGGTCCGGGAAGATCCCACATGCCGCGGAGCGGCTAGGCCCGTGAGCCATGGCCGCTGAGCCTGCATGTCCGGAGCCTGTACTCTGCAATGGTAGAGGCCACAACAGTGAGAGGCCTGCGTACCGGAAAAAATAAAAAAAATTGCACCTTATTACCAAATTGATGTTATTATTGTTGCTATGATGAAATTTTTGTTATTTATTTTACATAAGCTCAGATATGAAAGAGAGCATTTTGACCAGTAAGAAGGGTGTCTCATGGCTAAGTACCATCTCTTTGAAGCTCCCTCTCAGAGGTCTACACACAGTATCCACAGGGCCCCTTTTCTCTTTAGTTTCTGTAATCCTCGGAGTGGTTATTACTTTTGGCAGTAACTCACCTCTGAGTTTCTTCAGCATCCATTTATGGCTTTTCCACCATCTGACACCTGGGTTACCAATTTTCTATATTAAATCACTTGTGTGTAAAATTCCATGGCTGGTTTCAATTAGGAAATAATGAATCACTGATAAATATACTCACATTGATGAAAATTCTCTCTGAAATATATTTTAGTAAAATTTTGTGTCTTTAACTATATCCTTAGGCATATTGATAAAATCATAAATTCTATTTTTTAGCAATGCCTGAAGCAAGTGTATTTAAATGAATGCCTACTTTTTAGTCATCCAGTTATACTAAAATTGCTCAATATTCCGGGAAGATCCTTCCATGAAGCTGATCTTAGAATAACTCCTTGAGTTACAAAATGTCATTAGTTTCTTTATATCACATCTAGGTTTTATCCAAGAATTATATTACCCAACTCAATTATCTTCCTTTATTTTCCTAACTTGATTGCAAATAGTTTTGTTATTCTCCCCATCCCCAAAATATCTATATGCAAAGGATAAAGTAAGAAATAATTTCATAACTTACCAAAGTTACCATTTTGAAGATAATACAAGTTGTGCAGATGTGTGTCTGTAGTATGTATGTATGTGCTCCTTTTCATTTATAATTTTAAATTAAAGTTGGAATTTAAAGTTTAAATTTATTCTGTATAACTTCCATTATTAGAGATTCTCCCTTGTGAACATACCCCCTCATACACACAAAAAGATATTTTAAACATTGAGACAGCTTATATAACCCTTCTCTTCTTTAGATTAAGCATTGTTTTACTTCCCTTAATTATTATTATTATTTTTGGTAAAGAATTTTTTACTGTGGCAAAATATATTGGGTTGGCCAAAAAGTTCATTCATCTTGGGTTTTCCATAACATCTTACGGAAAAACCCGAATGAACTGTTTGGCCAACCCAACACATAACATAAAGTTTGCCATTTTAACTATTTTTAGTGACATTAATTATGTTTACAATGTTGTGCAAATATCATCACTATTTCTAGAACTTTTTCATTACCCTAAACAGAAACTTTGCAGCAATTAAACAAGAACTCTCTATTCCCCCCTCTAACCAGATTCTAGTAACCTCTAATGTACTATTTATCTTTATGAATTTGCCTAGTCTACATATTTCATTTAAGTGAAATTAAACAATGTTTGTTCTTTTGTATATAGCTAATTTCACTTTGCATAATGTTTTCAAGGTTTATCCATGTTGTAGCATATATCAGAACTTCATTCCTTTTTATGGTTGAAAAAGATTCTATTGTATGTACATACCACATTGTGTTTATCTATTCATCTCTTGATGGACACTTGGGTTGTTTCCACCTTTTGGTTATTGTGAATAACGCTGCAATAGACATTGATTATAAGAACATTTTGAATTCCTATTTTCAGTTCTTTTGGGTATATACTCAGGAGTAGAATTGCTGGGTCATATGGTAATTATATGTTTAGCTTTTTCAGGAGCTGTCAAATTATTTTCCACAGTAACTGCACCATTTTACATTCCCACTATCAATGTTTGAGAGTTCTAACTTCCAAGATCATAAAGTTTTAAATACAAATTAATTAAATACCACAGTTAAAGGACAAAAGGAGTCAAAATGAATTGAAATAAGTTTATGATGATTATAAGTTATTAAAATTAAATATTAGAATATAAACAGAATGAAAATAAATAATGGAAACATTTATGTTTCATATAAACATTTAAAAAAGATTGTTTAGTTATATTAACAAGGGAGAAATGTCAAGACAAAAAATTACATAAGAACAGATGTTAAAAAAAATTGTAAAAGTCAATCATACTTCAGTAAAAAAAGAAAAAGAAAAGGTGTTAAAATTTACTGCAAAGATATAATAATTCTAAATTTGTACAACCCAATAATATAGTCTTAAAAAAGGTTTAAAGCAAATATGATAAAAGCCAAGAGGAGAAATAGACAAATCTACAATCATTGTGGGGGCTTTTCTATGCCACTCTCAATAACAGATAAGAACATGTAGACCAGGCTTTGTGGAAGTTCAGATGACCAAGAATGTTTGACTGTCTTGGGGAAGTGGTGGCATTTGCAGTTCCATATGAATTTGAGGACTGACTTTTCCATTTCTGCCAAAAAGGCTACTGGAATTTTGTTAAGGATTGCATTGAATCTTAATTGCTTTGGGTTATCTTATTGTTTAACAATACTGTCTTCTGTTCTATGACTTGGGATGTCTTTCCATCTACTTAAGATTTATTTAATTTCCTTTACCAGTATTTTGTAGTTTTCAGTATAGTGTTCAGTCTTTCACCTCCTTGGTTAAATTTTTTCTTAAGTATTTTATTATTTTAGATACTGTTGTAAATGAAATCGTTTTTTAAATTTTCTCTTCAGATTTCATTGCTGTTACACAGAAACAGAACAGAGTTTTTGTGTTAATCTTGTATTCTGCAACTTTGCTAAACTCTTATTAGCAGTTCTATTAGCTTTGTTGGTGAATTATTTGGGATATTTTTTGTACAGGGTCGTGTTATCTGTGAAAAGAGATAGTTTTACTTCTTCTTTTCCAACGTAGATGCCTTTTATTTCTTTTTCTTGCTTAAGTACTCTGGTTAAAACATCCAGTACACTGTGGAATAGCACACAGTGGATGCAGGCATCCTTGTCTTGTTCCAAAATTTAAAGGAAAGCTTTCAGTCTTTCACCATTTAGTGTGGCTTACCTGTAAGCTTTTTATAAAGGTCTTTTATAATTTTGAGGAAAATTCCTTTTACTCTAGTGTTCAGAGTATTTTGTATTATGAATATATGTTGGGTTTTCTTTTTCTATGTCAAATGGGATGATCATAATAGTTGGAGACTATGTTGTGGCGTTTGAAAAGATTTCATTCCTTTTTAAGGCTGGATAATATTCCATTGTATGTATCTATGTGTTCTTTATCCATTCATCTGTCAATGGATATTTGAGTTGCTTCCACTTCCTAGCTAGTGTGAATGGTGCTACTATGAACATGGGTGTCTTAATTGATTTTTGTAGTGTACCATTTTGATGGTCTTATCATTTCCTTTTGTGTATTTTTAAAGAAATTTTCTTACTGGTTAATGTAGTGATTACAATTAACCTCTTAAATTTATGATGGTCTAGTTTAAATTGATACAAGTTAGCTGAACTATCATACAAAAACTGTGCCACTGTATGGCTCTTTCATACCCGCTTTATGTTGTTTTATCATAAATTGTGTCTTTATATAATTTGCTGATTAATATAGATTTACAACTACTTTTTTACATTTATCTTTTTAAATTATAAGAAATAGAAAGAAGAGTTACAAACCAAAAATACCATAATCCTGGCTTTTCTATTTATCTCTGCTTTTACCCCTACTGGAGTTCTCTATTTCTTCATGTGGCTTCAAGTTTGTCCTTTTATTTCAACCTGAAGAACTCCTTTCAGCATTTTTTGTCAGACAGATTTACTAGCAACAACTCCCTCAGATTTGTTTATCTGAAAATGTCTCATTTCTCCCTTTTTTTTTGAATAGTTTTGACGGGTATAGGATTCCTGACAGACCTGGTTTCCTTTCTGCAGTTTAAAAATATCACCCCACTTCATCAGACCTCCATTGTTTATAATGAGAAATCTGCTGTTTCCTTATTAAGAATACTTTGTACATGGTAAGTCACTTCTATCTTGCTGCTTTCAAGATTCTCTTTGTCTTTGGCTCTTGATGCTAATTATGTCTTGATGTGGAACTCCTAGTGTTTATTTTTTATGGAGTTTGTTGAGTTCATTGGACATGTAGATTTGTGTCTTTTATCACAATTGGAAATGGTTTTCCATTATTTCTTTAAATATTCTTTCTACTCCTCTATCCTCTCCTTCTGAAATTCCTATTATACATATGTGACCCACAGGTCTCAGGCTTTGTTCATTTCTCTTCATTCTTTTTTCTTTCTGGTCCACAGAGTGAATAATTTTAGTTGATCTATCTTCAAGTTTGCTAATTTGTTTTTCTGTTTGTTCAAATCTTCTATTTAAATCCTCTAGCAAGTTTTTCACTTCACTTCTTGTACCTTTCAGCAGAATTTCTATTTAATTTATTTTTACAATTTCTTTCTTTTTTTTATAGTCCACACTTTCTTTTCTTTGCATGGTTTATAAAAAAAATAAAATGTTTTTGAAAATGGAACATTTTTGAGTATTATAATGGGGGTAACTGAAAATCAGTTTGTTTCCCCCTCCCTAGAGTTTGTTTTTGTTGCCTACTATGTGCTGTAGCTCTTTGTTTAGTGTTTAGTGTTTTCTAAACTACTTTTGTAAAACCCATATTGTTTTCACATATGGCCTCTAAAACGTCTGTTTCTTTATCTTGTGTTTTGCTAGTTTTTTTCACATAAATTTATTTGGCTTCTAAAGAGAGAGAGAGAGTGAGAGAGAGAGAGTGAGAGAGGAAACAAAGGAACAAAAGAAAGAAGGAAAACTCAGTTTTCGCAGATTGGCTCTGTGCTCTGTCATTCCTTTAATGCTTAGCCAGACTGTTTACAACACTGCTTTAGCCTTCACTTCCTGCTTGCTGTGAGCCTAGAGGTAAGACAGAGGGAAAGCTTAGAGTCTTCTCAGGGCTTTTCTGAGCACTCATCCTTCCCTGAGCATGTGTGATGCTTTCTAGGTTCCTAAATCTATGCAGGCACTTTTGAAGGCCCTAATTTCCCAGTGAAAGTCTCTGTTTAGCTTTTCCTCCCAGGATTTCAGCACTCTATTGTTTGTCACAATTGTAATCTTTTGCTCTGAGCAGCTGCTGAATAATTCTTTGCCTTAGGTTGTTTTTGAGGAATGCCACTGCTTTTCCACCACTAACTTTTCTTAGGGAGTTCTGAGTTAGGCAAAAAAAAGGTAAGTGTCTTTCATCAGTCCTTCAGGTAACCATCATACATATTAGAACAGATAAACATAAACACAATTCTTTGAGAAAATGGTCTGTTCTGCTTCTTCTGGAATCAAGAACCAGGATTACGCACTGGGAATATAGGCTGCCATCTCCAAGACTGCCACATGGATACCAGGGAGGGGATGGGGCAAGGACAAGTAAAAATGTCACAAAGCTTTCCTAATGTTTTTAAGTTGTCTTTTCTTGAAGCATTCTCTGGGCTGTTGTAAACTTTTGACTCTTTTCCAGAATTCTGATAAAGTTGATTCTAACAGTTTTTACTGGATTTTTAAAATTCTTCTGTGTTGAGATGGGCTCTTGGAGCTACCTGCTCCACCATTTTTGGTGATGTCTGATTTATGTACTTCAAAAATGTGTGCTATATTTGTAGTGGATCTGTAGTTTGTTACACAAATGCACTCATCAGAATCATGACGTTTATTTCCCAGCTGGCAGGAATGTTGGCTGCAGATAGTTCCTAGATAAATCTCTCCCCTGGAATTTCTCTCAGCTGAGGGGAGAGGTCTCTTCCAAGATTAAACCTACCTGGTGGCAGTTCATATCTAATGATTGGTTAATAAGAAAGAACAAAGACTTAATCCTCTTTTCAGGACAGGTGATGATCCAGGATAACTCTGAAAGTTCATGACACCTGAAAAATCCTGTGGGATTGCTGAGCTTTTCTCACACTTTCATAGATATGGTTCCTTCTCAATAATTTCCACACACAGAATCTGAGGAATAGGGCATAAAACAATACTTAAATTCAAATGTTAAAATTAAAATAAAAAACTGAAGAAAATAAATTTAGTTTGTGCAAACTTGCACTTTTTACACCCTTCCTCACTTGTGATCATTACCAATTATTTTCCTAACTTCTTACAAATAATATCCAATGTTTTTATAAAAACTTCCTAGACTGCAATTCATGTTATTTACCTTCTTTTTCTTTTTTAAAATAAGGGAGAATTACCTGTATTTGTTTTTTTTATAAATTTATTCCGAAATTCCTCAATGATTACTGATACAAGGCAGCATCTTATTTCTGTGTTCTTTCACCTCCTGGTAAGTAACTAGTTACTACATAAAAGTTAACCTTTTAGGGTTATGGATTTCAAAGTTTGCAATGAAATTCCCCTTTGTTTCCCCAAATAAAATCTTATGCCAAACCTTACTATATGATAAAACAAGAGAAACTATTTGTTAGCATAATTTTATTTTTTTAGCATAATTTTATTTTTAAAGTCTGTATCATTTTCTCATTCTGCAGCCAATTGATGAAAAACATAAAGATATTTTGATTAATATAAACATTTGAAATAGGAGCTTATGGGTGTAGTGATAGGCTTATTTTAGCCTCAGAATTCATTTTATTTCTGTACTTTGGTTTTGTATATGCAGTGTTGAAATAACCATCACTCCCATTAATTCATAGTTTCAAATAGAAATAGAATTTAAAAAATTTTTTACTGTGTGATGGCATGTTATGCTTTGTTTAAATAGATTAGTGGAATGTAGTATTACACTTTTTTACTAAAACTATGCATGCAAAACCTAGGTAACCAAGTCAAGACAGAGTCTTGGAAGACCACACACCACCTTCTAGCTTCACAGTGTGTCTGAGCCTCTGATAACTTGGGAAACAAACTGGACACACAATTAGCAATAGGGGAACTTAAAACAATTATATAAATTATATATAAATATATATATATATTTATATATATAAATTATATATATATAAATATATATATATATAAATTATATATAAAACAATTATATAAATTATATATAAATGTGCCTATATAAAAAATTGAATTTCTATTGCTATTTATTGTTGAGAGAATTTACAATTCTGTGTTTCATTTACTGAATCAGAGTCTTCCATCTTATTCACTTAACTATACTTTCTCTTCAGCATTTTAAACACAGTTTTAAAAAAATTCAGTGTGAAACACTAACATTTTAATGGGGGACATAATTTTCAAGTGTAAAAACAAAGTTTCAAGTATAAAAAAGTTTTTATTCTTTTCTTTCAGCTTTATTGAGATATAATTGCCATACAGCACTATATAAGTTTAAGATATACAGCATAATGACTTGACTTACATAAATTGGGAAATGGTTACTATAATAAGTTAATATCCATCACTTAATGTAATTACAAAAAAATTTTTGAAAAACCATAGTTCTAAACTCTTATAGACATAGTAAGGCAATACACTTTAAAGATGAACATAACATTACTAGACGTGATAGAATAAAAAGTTAATAAAGATTTAAATTTATTTGCTTTGTTGGACTGTATGCTCTCTGTGTGCCCAGTATGCAATGTAGCATTTGGCACCTGATAGGTTTTCAAATAATTCTTATTGAATGTATAAATGAATTTAGGGTCTTTAAATAGGAATAATAGGATTTTTTTCAGAGATGAATAATTAATATATCTTATAACCACTGAATATTTAGCTAACAATTAAAATTCGATTTGTATTTTTTCTGACTTTGTTTCTAGACTACATGGCAGGGATCAGATAGGATTTTTACCACATTTAAAGATCTCATTGTGATGATATAATTCGGGGGCCAGCAAACTGTGGCAAAGTGACCAAGGGACCACCTGTTTGGGCAAACAAAGATACACTGGAAACTCCAACAACCCAAAATAAAATGTTATTTTATTATTTTTTTAAATTAATTAATTTATATTTTGGCTGCATTGGGTTTTCATTGCTGGGTGTGGGCTTTCTCCAGTTGCAGCGAGCAGGGTCTACCCTTTGTTGTGGTGCACAGGCTTCTCATTGCAGTGGCTTCTCTTGTTGCAGAGCACAAGGCACTCTAGGCATGTGGGCTTCAGTAGTTGTGGCACATGGGCTCAGTAGTTGTGGCGCATGGGCTTAGTTGCTCCATGGCATGTGAGATCTTCCTAGACCAGGGCTCAAACCCATGTCCCCTGCATTGGCAGGCAGATTCTTAACCACTGCACCACCAGGGAAGTCCTAAAATGTTATTTTAAAAATAAAAGTTTAATTTTAGAACAGTTTTAGATTTATGGAAAAGTTGTGAAGGTAATATAAAGAATTACCATGTACCATACAGCCAGTTTTATCAACTATTAATATTTTATATTAGTAGAGTGTATTTGCTAGAAGTAATGAACCAATATTGCTACACCATAATTAACTAAAGTTCATATTGTATTCAGAATTCTATAGCTTTTTCCTAATGTTCTTTTCTGTTCCAGGATCCCATTTAAAATACCATGTTACATTTAATTGTATGTCTTCTTAGGCTCTTCTTGTCAGAGACAGTTTCTCAGACTTTTCTTGTTTTTGATGACCTTAACAGTTTTCAGGAGTACTGGACAGGTATTTTGTAGAATGTCTCTCCGTTGGGATTTGTCTGATGTTTTTCTCATGATTAGATGGAGGTTACATGGTTTTGGAAGGAAAACCACAGAGTTGAAGTGCCAGTCTCATCACATCTCATCTCATCACACACATTTCAAGGGCTGTTGATGTTGACGTTGATTACATAGCTTGAGGTCCTATTTGTCAGATTTCTCCACCATAAGGTTACTCTTTTTTTTTTTCTTTCCATATTGTTCTCTTTGAAAGAAAATCACTTTATACGGCCCACACTTACAGAGAGAAAGCTATGCTTCAAGGTTGGAATATCTACACAAATTCTTTGGAATTCTTCATGAGACATTTGTAAATTCTTTCCCCACTTATTTATTTATGCAATCATTTCTTTCTATCAGTGTGGACTCATGGCTATATAATTTATACTTTGATTTATGATCCAGTTTAGTTTGTTGCTCACATTTTTCCAGCTTTAGACATTGGGGTTCTTTCAATTTGGTCATGCATTCCTTTGAAATACTCATCATTGTGGGCTTTTTGGATTTTTTAAAAGTACTTCCTGACATTATATTGTTAAAACAGTCCAGGTTCATTTTGTATATTTCTTCTCATGGTCCTAGAATTAGCATTTCTCCAAGGAATGTTTGTTTCTTTTATTGGGAAATGGTGTTAGAAACAAAGTTCTGAGTGCTAGGTATGCTTGATTCTACTCAGAGGTTATTGCTTCTAGGCCCTGTCAGTTAACAGAGAAAGGAGATAATATGTATGTATACTAACCCATGTATATACATATATCTATAAATATTTCTACGTATTACCATCTGTATCTGTAGTAAATAAAAATTAGTGTATTCTGATGTATCTGACTCTAGTTCATTACCACCTAGAACATTCTAGCTTTCTTCCCTTGCTCAAATATAACTTCCAACTCCAACAGTAAGAAATCTGGCTCCCACCACCTGCCACACATTTACTAAATTGTTCAATTCCAGTATACATGTATTGTGTTTTCAGAACAGTTAACCCACACTTCTATGGGAAATAACTTTTTAAATTAGAGTATAGTTTTTATGTACAGTTCCTTTTGACTCTGCTTTTACAGATTACATTCATTTCCAGAGTTGCTTGGATCAGAACTTGATTGCCTTACACTCTTTATTGAAGGTGTTTAATACATTGGTAATACATTTAGATTTTCTTGTCTTATTCTGTATCCCATCCTGGGTTTTTCCAATCTTCTAATTCTTTTTTAACGTGCATATTAAGGTATACTCTTTGTGCTATAAATTTTTAGGGGTTTTGACAAATCTTAATGTCTTGTAAGTACAAGACATTTTATACCATTACATTATGCTACAATACCATTGCAATATCATACACAATAGTTTCACTATTATAAAAACATCCCCTGTGCTTCACCTAGTTAGCCTTTTCCCTTTCCCCCTAAACTCCAGCAACCAGCAATTTTTAACATCTCTATAGTTTTGTCTTTTCCAAAATGTCATATTATTGGAATCATATAATATGTAGCTTCTGCAGACTGGTTTCTTTCACTTAACAATATATATTTAGGAATCATCCATGTCTTTGTCTTACCTGATAGCTCACTTCATTTCATCATTGAATAATATTTTAGTGTATGGATGTACCATAATCTGCTTATCCATTCACCTATTGAAGGACATTTTGATGCTTCCAGTTAGGGGGGAATAAAGCTGCTCTAAACATTTGTGTGCAGGCTTTTTATTTGGTTTGTATGATTTCTTACTGTTAAGTTTATGAATTATTTTTATATAAACAAATTATTATATACATGTTTTCCAAATATTTTCTCCAAGTCTGTGGTATGTCTTTTCATTAGCAGTGTCTTTCACAGCCCAAACAATTTTAATCTTAATAAAGTTCAACTTACCAAATTATTTCTTTCATGGCTTATGTTTTTGGAGTTGTATTTTAAAAATAATCAACAAACTGAATGTCACATAGATTTTCCTACTACATTTTCCTCATGAATTTTTAGTGTTTTGCATTTTACATATATGATGTAAATTTTACATATGTGACTATGATACATTTTGAGTTATTTTTGTGTAAGTTCTAAGGTTTGTGTCTTGGGGTTTTTTGTTTGTTTGTTTCTTGGCATATGGACATCCATTTGTTCCAACATCATTTGTTGAAAAGACTAGCTTTTCTTCACTGAAATCAGTGTCATTGCTCCATTGTTACAGATCAGTTGATTATACCTGTGTAGGTCTACTCCTGGCTGTTCTATTCTGTTACATTGACCTATACGTCTATTCTTTCACTAATTCCACCTGTTTTGGTTACTGTAACCTTATAATAAGTCTTGAATTTGCATTGTGTAAAAACTCCAATTTTGTTCTTTTCCTTCCATATTGTATTGGCTATTCTAGGTCTTTTACCTTTCCATATTAACTTTAGAATTGTTACATTAATATTCATGCAATAGCTTACTTGCATTTTGATGTGTTTCTGTTGAATTTATATTTCAAATTAGGAAGAACTGACATCTTAACAATATTAAGTCCACCAATGCATGAACATGGAATACCACTCCGTTTATTTAGAAACTTTGATTTATTTCACTAGTGTTTGATAGTTTTCTGCATGTAGATTCTGCACTGCTTTACAGACTTAAGTATTTCATTATTTTGGGTGTATTCTAAATTGTATTTTTTTTAAAGTTAAAGTGCCAAGTGTTTATTGCTGGTATGAAGTGCTAAGTATTTATTGCTGGTGGCCTTGCTATACTCATTAATTCCAGAAGGGTGTTTTTCTATTTTTGGGGTCATTTCTTTGATTTTTCTACATAGACATTTATGTCACCTCTGAATAGAAACAATTTTATTTCTTCCTTTCCTATCTGTATAGTTGCTTTTCCCTTTTCTTGTCTTATCACATTAGCTAAGACTACCAGTAAGATGATAATAGTGATGAGAGAGGACATTATTGCCTTTGTTCCATAAACATCAGTGATGTATTATATAAGCTTCATTGTAACAAGAAAGCAAAAACCAATGGTCTATACACATATGTAAAGAGAAAGGAACCAAAACATATCACACAGAAAATCATCAAAACACAAAGGAAGATGGAAAGTGTGGAATAAAGGAAAAAGGGAATTACAAAACAGCCAGAACACAATTAACAATATGATAATAGTAAGTTCTAATAGCCATCTTCTTAAGAACTATGTTAAAAAAACTTTGCATGAATTCCCCAGCCCCACCCCTTTAAAACTGCCTTACCTCATATCCTATGACTCCATTCTTGCTCATTACAGTCAAGCCATATTGGCTTTTTTGGTGTTTCTAAAAATCCAGTTATTTTCTTCCCTCAAACACTTTGTGCTCACTTCTGTTATCCATCTGGATGGCTACTTCCTTGTTCAAATGTCCCCTTTTCTTTCTTCCTCTTTGAGGATTACCCTCTTTACACTATTTAAAGCTGTCAAGGCTTCATAGCCCCTAGAACTCTCTTTCTTGTTTAATTTTTCTTTATAACAATTTAACTAGATAAATAATATATATATTTCATAAATGAAATAAATAATATTTTATTTAGTATCTGTTTTTTTTGGTTTTTTGTTTTTTGCGGTATGCGGGCCTCTCACTGTTGTGGCCTCTCCCGTTGCAGAGCACAGGCTCCAGACATTCAGGCTCAGTGGCCATGGCTCACGGGTCCAGCCACTCCGCGGCATGTGGGATCCTCCCAGACCAGGGCACAAACCCGTGTCCCGTGCATCGGCAGGCAGACTCTCAACCACTGCACCACCAGGGAAGCCCTAGTATCTGTTTTCTTGAAGTAACATGTAAGCTTCATGAAGGGATAAAAATATTTTTTAATGTTTATTTTACTGCTACATCCATAGCACCAAAAATAGTGCACTTACAGAAGTTAATAATAAATATTTGTTGAATAAATGAACAAATAAGGAAATGAGAATAAACATGCACATATACACTAAGAGTTCAAATATATTCATGGAGATAGAAAAATATTTATTTCAAGTTTTGTACCGATACATGTATATATTTGCATACATATGTGCAAAAGTGTTGTTAAGATCAGCAGATTTGATATCTTTAAGTCATATTCTGTGTAAATTAAACTGGTTACAATAATGATCATTTACATTCATATAGCATTGTATGATTTTTCAAAGCACTTTTCATATACTGTTTCTCCACTGGTATTATTGTTATAATTCCTCTTTTCATGTAAGGAAACTGAGACCCAGTTTCCTGCCAGAGGGAACTTATCAAATGAGTATCAAAGTCTAAAATTAACTCTAGGTTTTATTATTTAAGTCTATTTTTCTTTCTTTCACAAAGTGTGTTTGGTGTTTCTTTATTATTTGTCATGATTATAATTATATAGTAAATTTCTATCAATCGCACAGGGTTAGTTGAAATATGTCACGTAAAGAAATACAAAATGATTCAGTGAGTAGGATTGACATGCTAAATAACTAAAAGTTTCATCAATTAAAAAGCTAAAGAAACCCTTATATAGTGAAATACTTCATCAATGCCTTTAGGAGGAGCTTTGCTCAGTGTCCCTAAGACTAAAACTAGGGTAAATGATGCTGCATTATCTCCTCCCTATACAGATTTTCATTATTTCTAAACCTGACTGTATTTGCTATGTTTTCTTTCCTTGTTATTGGCATCACTCTCCACCAAAATAAGAAACTTGAGAAGTCTACTTAATTCCTACCTCTCCTAGCATCACCACTATAACCAAATAATGACCAAATCCTGTTAACTTTACTTGGAAAATATTTCTGGAATATGTGTATTTTTTATTTCTACTCTCACTACAGTAGGTGAGGCTCTCATCGTCTTTCACCTGACCTCCAGCAACAACCTTAACTTTTCCTCCTTAAACGGTCTTAGCCAAATCTTCAATATATCCTCCACAGAATAGTACATCTGTATTCCAACCTCATTGTATCCTCTTCTGTATAGGGACAGATAGTAAATATTTTAGGCTTTGGGATATACAGTCTCTGTCACAATTACTAAACTCTATCATTGCAGTACAAAAACAGACATAAACAATATATAAACAAATGAGTGGCTGTTTTCAATAAACTTTTATTAACCAAAGCAGGCTGTGAGTTAGTTTTGGCCCATGGGCACTAGTTGCCGATCCCTGTTCTTAGAGAATAGGGCCTTTGCTATCATCTAGACCATCAGCATCTAGAAGGTACTCAGCACACAGTAAGAGCTAAATAAAAATTTATTGGAAAATAAATGAATGATTCCAAGAAAAGAATAAATAATAGATGACCACAAGTCAAACATATACCCCAAGAGCCTTTGGGTATAAGCTGGGATATTGATTTAGTCATTCACTTAAAAACTGTCCATCAGGAAAAAAAGATATAATATTCATCTTGTATAAAATTAAAGGTTTTCATAAGGTAGTTAGTGTGTTTGGTAGGTTCCAGGCTGGAGATATAAATCTCAGAAGCAGTAGCATAGTAGTGGTGTTTAAAGTCACAGCTTTGAGGCAGTTGAGTGAATAAAGAACCAAGGTCATAGGTAGAGAGTACCAAGGACACAAGTAAGGAGAACATCAACTTTTAAAGAGCTAACAATGAAAGTAGATTCTACATAGAGAGGTCTGAGGGATAGCCAAAATGAAAGGAACAATTCTGAAGATATTTTCATAAGAGTCATGGACAAAAAGAATTTAAAAAGTAAAGAAGTAAACAACAGTGGTAAATACCACCAAGATATTCAATGAAGTTAATCCTTGGAAAGTGCTCATGAATTTAGAATTAAGTCACAAATCGGCTTATAAATTTAAAGCAGCGAAGGTAAAAGCCAAATGGTGTTGTGTTTAATAGTGGATGAAAAGTAAGAAAGTGAAGATAGTGAGGTTGCAGTGGCTTCAAAACAAAAAGAAAGAAAAGACACAGTAGAGCTATTGGGCATGTCATATCATGGTTTGTTTAGTGTTTATCTTGCTTGTTTATGAGTTTCTGTGAAATGGAAAAGCTTTGTGCATGTCTAAATGGGTTGAAAGTGGTCAATGCATAAGAATAAATTGAAGATTCAAGAAAAACTTGGTAGAAATGATGAGTAAAGTCCTAAAGACAGAGAATGGGGAAAATAGCTAGAGCAGAATTAGCCTAAGAGAGCAGGAGAGACACATCTTCATCTTGAAACTATGAGAAGAAGGTAAAGACAGGAGTAAAGAGAAGTACATTGTAGGCAAAAAAGAAGCTAAAAGAGTCAAGTAAATGTCTTGATTTTTCTGTGTGGAATAAAATAAGGTGAATAACTGAGAAGGAGACAGAAAGGAAGAATTTAGAGGTTGAGAAAATGCAAGTTTCAAATAGCTTTTGAGGCAAATGGGAGGTTTTGATCATTAAGTACATGTAATAAAGTTGCAGAATAGTATGGAGGGCACAGCTATGAGTAAATCATAAATCTCTAATGACACAATCTGCACTGTTAGATTTATTTTTGCAATATTCAGCAGGAAGGTACAGGTGCTGAGAAATTAAATGTTGAAAATTATCCATGGTTGGGTATCTGGAAAGTAAGTGAAATCAAAGAGCAATGAGGTAAAGGAAGGAGGGTGTTACCAATAAATTAAAATAGAAATGATATCCCATAAATCGCCAGTGTCATAGTAATGGGATCAAAGCTAAAAGGGAGCTGGTAAAATGGACACCAGTGACTGAAGATCATTGTAAAGTTAGGGATAGGTCTTATGGAAATGAGTAAGAATACCAGAAGGATAAGAAATTTTGTTCAGGACTTCCCTGGTGGCACAGTGGTTAAGAATCCACCTGCCAAAGCAAGGGACATGGGTTCGAGCACTGGTCCAGGAAGATCCCACATGCCACTGAGCAAATAAGCCCCTGCACCACAATTACTGAGCCTGCGCTCTAAAGCCTGCGAGCCACAACTACTGAGCACACGCTCCACAACTACTGAAGCCCTTGCGCTTAGAGCCTGTGCTCTGCAACAAGAGAAGCCATCACAGTGAGAAGCCCGCACACCACAATGAAGAGGAGCCCCTGCTCACCGCAACTAGAGAAAGCCTGGGCAGCAATGAAGACCCGATGCAGCCAAAAATTAATAAATTAATTAATTTAAAAAAATAAAAATAAAATTAGTAAGAACTTTAAGAAAAAGGCAGTGTTTTTTAAAAAAAAGAAATTTTGTTCAGAAATAAGATACTGAAATTTACACCTCAAAAGCAGAAAAATTCTGGGCAATTACAAGGACAAATTGTAGCTACAACCATTGGTGGATGCTGTAAAATGCACATAAATGTAAACAGAACTCATGACATCAGACAAATGTGAGGCTAACGTGGTATAACGGCTATCCAATGCAGCTGCCGCTGCAATGCCCTGCCCCACTCCTTCACCAATACCAATTACCAGCCTTCTAACTGCCAATCCCTGCACCTTTTTATTTTTAGCATGATGCAGTCCCTAGCTTTGGGAGCCTGCTTTGCTATCTGTGAGGTAGGATGGAAGTTCTGGGAAATTAATGCCCTCCCTTCTTCCTAAAGCTCTTAACCAAGGAGGGATCAACTCCCTAACACTTTGGATGGTACAACACTGAGTGTGTGTTTTGCCCTGGTTCGCAGAATTCCTCCAGGGAATTGTTTCAGTATTCAGTGGTAGCTAGCTATTCCCTTTACTGGTTCCATTCTCTTCCTTGTCTAACTCTTCCTTATCTAACTTGTTAATTTAAACTCAAATTCTTATCTTAGGGTTCTACTTTTCCTACCCACACTATGACCTTTATACAGATCCTGAAGTTCCTTGCAGTGATGCCAGGAGTGGGTGAGTAGAAGCAGCAGATAAAAGTCAGAAGGTGACTTCAGTGAGGAGGGTTAAATGATATATATTTATAGTTATATTATTTATACTTATATTACCATTTCCATTTATACATGTGGGTTGAAATAGAACAAAAAGCAAAAGAGGATCTAGAAAGAATGGTTGACATGGCCTCTTGTCCTAGTGACACCAGTGCATGATAAACCTCCACTGAGAAGACTAGAGGAAACATGGCTAAGAGAACAAGTCCACAGTTGTTCAACAGACATTTATTGTATATCTGTTATGGGCTAGAAATAGATTAGGTGCCAGAGACACAAAAATAAATAAAGTACTATTTATAATCTTAATGTGTTTGCATACTATTACAGTATTAATCCTATAATAAGAAAATTTTAATGCAATGAAAAGTGATGACTAAAATATACATAGGGTACTGCTGGAATAAATGGGAAAGATATCTTAAGGTCTAGAGCAGTCAGAGAAGGCTTTGTGAAAAAGAGATTCCCTCCGAACTCAGTTTTAAAATTAAGTAGATATTAACAGGCAAAGGAGTAGAGGTAAAGAGGGTGGCTATTTTAGGAAGAGGGTTGGATAGTATGTGTAGGAGATTACAAGTGCTTTATTAGTATTTAATTAGTATTTACTAATAATTAGTAAATTATTAGTGCTTTGGGAGTTTAGAAGAAAAGAAAAAGTGTATTGGAGAGCCAGGCAAGGAACAGATCATTTCTTGTATGCTGGCTCGTGGAAATCTATTGTTAGGCAATGGAGTGTCACTGAGGAATTTTGAATAAGCAAAGGAGTTTGCCAACACCTGTACTAGAGCACAGAATTGTGTGCCTGGGTGTGTGTGTGTGTATGTTTGAGAGAAGTTAATTAACAAAAAAATAAATTCATAAACCAGAAAAATAGCAGAGATTGATAAAGAATTTGTATTTAATGGTGTGATAATATATGGACAGTTCCTTTATATGTGTTGGTTTAGTAAACCATCTCTGAAAAAGCAGAATTTAAAGTGAGATGTAAACAGTAAGAAGAAGTCAGCTATGCAAAGATAGAGTAGGGCATCCAACCAGAGAAACAGCTAGTGTGGAGGGTGGAGGGCCTAAGGTGGATTTTGTTTGTCCTACCTGAAGAATAGAAAGACAATGTGGCTGGGATAGTTGTATGAAGGGAGTAATTTGGAGATAGTAAGAAAAGTCTAAATAAAGTAGGGCTTTAGAAGGTAGAGTAAAAGCTTTATATTTTATTCTAATGCAATGCTGTGTGAGGAAGAATAATGGACCCTCGAGGAGGTCCACATCCTAATCCATAGAAACTGTGAATATGTTACATTACATGGCAAAGGGAATTAGGGTTGCAAATGGAATTAAGGTTGATAATCAGCTGACCCCAAGGTAGGGAGATAATCCTGCATTATTTGGTATAATTCCAAGCATCCTTGACAGGAAGAGCAAGGCAGAAGGAGAGAGTCAGAGGAAGATATGGCTATGAAAAAAGACACAAACAGACACAATGCTGATGGCTCTGAAGGAGGAAGAGACCATGAACCAAGGAATGGGGGTGGCCTTTAGAAACTAGAAAGGGCAAGGAAATGGAGCTCCTTTAGAGCCTCCAGAAAAGAAGGTAGCCTTGCCAATATTTTTATTTTAGTCCAGGGAGACTTGTGTTAAAAGTTCTCACACAGAACTGTAAGATGATACATTTGTCTTGTTTTAATCCACTAATTTTATGATAATTTATTATAGCAGAGATAGAAACAAATGCATGAACATTGGGGACTACAATAACTGCATATGATTTTAAAACTCTTTTTGTGATTACTGTATGGACAGTGAATTTTGGTGAAAGAATAACAAAATTGAGGAAGTCAGTTATGAGTTAACTTACAGTAATTTAAGTGAAAGATGATGGTAGGTTGGACAAGAGTAGTAATAGTAGATATGAAAAGAAGCAAATGGGTTTGGGAAGTTTTTGGAATTAGAATTGAGAGAAAATGCTCATTAGTTGGACTTAGGGAGTGAAATAAAAATAACTCTCAAGGAAAAACCATAAACGTGAAACTTGCACAGCTGGGCTGATTGTGGTAACACTCACAGAGCTAGAGAAGACAGTGCAAATACCTTTGATGGGGTAAATGAGGAGTTTTGAGACCAAGATGTTTGATTATATCCCATGGTTGTGTCATGCAGTGAGTTGGATATGTACATTTTTGAATTTCTGGGAAGAATTCAGATTTGTAGGTTTAGATTTTGGAATCATAAGTATAGAGATGCTCTTTAAAGCCACAGGTCTAGATTCAATCATCAAGAGAGGATGTATCTCAAGAGAAAAAGAGGTGTGGCGCATAGCAATGTGATGCTGTCAAAACTAAGGGTAAAAGACAAGAAAATGAGGAACCTAGAAAGAGTGGTCAGAGATATAGGAGGACAATCAGAGTGACATGAGATGACAAAACTAGACGAAGGGACAAAGTGTTTCTAGAAGAACAGGTCTCAGATACTTTTGATAGGATAATAAGATGAGTTAAAAACATTAGATTTGGCAGCATGGAGATAAGTAGGAATCTTGGCAAATTCTCAATGAAGTGGGGCCAATAAGAACCCAACAGATGTGAGTTGAGGTTAGACTCAGAAACCAGGAAGTATAGGCAGTGATTTCATGGCAATCACTTTAATAAATTTTGCTGTAAAAGGAAGCATCAAAATGGAGTAGGAATTATAATTAGGTATTTTCCTTATCAACAAAATAACTCTCCAGTAACACAAAGTGAATGCTTTACACATTACTTTTCTTTCTCCCATCTCATCCTGAAACACAGCCCTTAACTTACTTTCCACTTCAAGTTCATTTATTCACTATTCAGTCGTTTGTTTATTTACTCATTAATTCCCAATAAATGTTTATTGAGCACCTACAAACTAGAAGACACTGAGATGCTATCTGGAGAGGGGTCAGATCTGTAAGTTTGGATTTGGGGGTCATAAGCATAAAGAAGACATATTAGCTATAAAAATATAGATGGCATCTGGCATCTAAGAATTATAATTTAACAGTTTTTCTTAGATTGCAGTTCTTATATTAAAAAAATTAATTGCCCAAAACCATAGTCAGGAACGATTAATGCTTCTATTCAAAATTGCCTGTGGTCCTTAAAACCATTTCCTTTGAATGGACTATAATGCCACTTTTTTTTTTTTTTTTTTTTTTTTTTTTTGCGGTACGCGGTCCTCTCACTGTTGTGGTCTCTCCTGTTGCGGAGCACAGGCTGTGGATGCGCAGGCTCAGCGGCCATGGCTCACGGGCCCAGCCGCTCCACGGCATGTGGGATCTTCCCGGACCGGGGCACTAACCCGTGTCCCCTGCATCTGCAGGCGAACTCTCAACCACTGCGCCACCAGGGAAGCCCTATAATGCCACTTTTTAAACCCATACTTAGTTATTTTCATATCTCAGCACTCTTATCTTTTCCTTAAAAACACTTTATGTGTCAGTTCCATTCATAGAAATAGTAGCCGCAGAAACTTAAGGCCTTAGTCAATATTTTACTTCTTCCAGAAGTCTTCTGGAAAATCAACTATCCAACCAGAAGGAATCTCTTTGTTTTGAATGATTTTAACAGTTCTAGTATGTTCTGGGTAGATGGATTTATCATATTGCTTTACCTTGCCTGCAGAAAAAGGTCTCATGCCTTACTTTTCACTGTGTTGCTGAAAATATCTTTTGAGTGCTTAAACTTAGTAACTTTTAACAAATATATGCTGAATAGATACTCTGCAGTGCTTCATGAAATAATTAGGAAAAAACAACACAAAACTGAACTCTCAACATGCTAAAATAATTGATGCAGCCCATATTCTAGCTGCTGTATTTACCAGTGGCTACAAACAAACCAAGTCTTCCAAATCTAACATAATGAAACAAGATCCTACAAATTCTCTAAGGCATTTATTATTGACGAGTTATTCTGTGAATGCTATCTGCTTCTCTTTGGTATTCATCTGATAGAAGAAATAGTGAGTTATTTCATAATGAATTCAGATAGTTCCATTCAAATCTTTGTTAACCTCATTACATTCAAATGACATTACAGGGACTGAATGCTGAACTTAAACTTTGAGAACTTAGGTTAAATATAAAAATGCTTAGCCAGCAAGGTCTTTTATCAGCAATTGATTATTTTAGGCATTAAAATATAAAAATTACTCTTGAAAGTGAGGGAAAAAATATAGTTCCTCCCTCCCTACCGCCAGATGATTTAAATTGAAATAATTCTGTATACCACTCCGGAGAAAATTGTAAAAGACCAGACTTTTCCCATAGGAGTTTTAGTACTTCCAGGTTTGGGTTTAAGATATAAATATCTCAGAAACTACCTTACTCATGGTGTTTCAAATTATTCCCAGTTGTATCTCTTACTGAAACCAAGATGCGTGACTATACCTTTATATAGTGAAGGGAAAAAACTCTCCAACTCTTTGAAAACGTTATATCTAGTTCAAGTTTGGATATGGCCTTTCTGTTAGCTAAACTAGCTTTTCAATAATTACAAAAAAGAAAAGGATTCGATGCTATCCTTGCCTGATGTGTGCATTTTATTTTATCTGGAATTGATCTCATAGGTTCTGGGCTTTTGGGGGAGTTATCCATCCAAATAAGAAAAGCACTGTTAAGACAAATGGCACACATCTCTCCATTTTTGTATCCATCAAAACTTCCCAACTACATGTGTGACATTTTATTAAAATAAAATTTTCTTTGCATACTGTCACATAATATTAAATCCTAATAAATAGTTTTCTCACATTTTAAAATCCTTAAGGTATATATTAAATTTATTGTATATTATATATTAAATTTATTGTATATTGTATACTAAATTAACAAAAGCAGGGAGTCACATAAGAGGATGGCAAAAGTTAAATAATTAAAGTCACAGCAAAAAAGGAGAGCAATAAGGAATTTCCAGATATTTTTTGAAAGAAGAATCAATTCATTATTACAGAGAATCAAAATTCCATAGCAAATAGGCAACATTTTTTTTTTAGCCTGAACTCCACAGATTCTGTCTCTGAGCTTTTGGTGGTAAATCAAATTGAATCAGCAAAGGAAAATCCATCTGCTTTAGGAGTAGTTTAATAGACAATGTTAGCAAGATGTCAGAAAAGATAAGACAATTTTTGTCTTATTTTGAAGCCTTAGAAAATTAAAAATTTAAATATGCAGGTTCTTTATAAATTCTCAACCTCCCATTTGTATAACTATTTATTATTTTATTTCCTTGATTTACAAAATGAAAAATATTTGTTCCCTCCTCATGATTCCTAAAGTTATAACAAATAACTTCAAATATACTTGGTCAAAAATAACACATCTTGGAATGAGTAATATAAATTGAACTTTTTTTTCTTTTTAAGTCCAGCCTGAGAGATGTCAGAATGTGTTAGCTGCTTTCAATCCTGCTGGGAATTACACAGCAATTAGCATTTGGCCCATTCCCAATTCCACACAAATAACAGTTTAAGAACTTAAGGTATAATAGAAGAAATCTGAGAAGTGAGATGGTTTAAAAGACACAGAACTAGCTATGTAGCCAAAAGAGAAATTTTGTCTCTAATTTACAGATTGATCTACTCTAACTTCTGGCACTTTCTAACTCCCACTTTTAGATGTAGTTATTCTAACATGCTTCAACATAGATGAACCTTGAAAACATAATTGTTAAGAGTTTAGCTAAACTACTGCATGGTATTGGTGACTCGGCACCCATATTTTTGTAGCCTGTGAGGACCTTAAACTGACACTAGCCCCTCATTCCCAAGTACATGCCCTAGATAGCAGCCCACTGAGTCACAGGCAAATGTAAGTTCCTGATATGACTCCCCCAGAGTTTCTGGTGATCAAGTCTCCCCTGCTTCCAGGGCCTTCACCTTATTCACCTCTTAGATAAGACCTCTGGGGGCTTTTCTGGTTTGAATTGACCAATTTGACCTTAGCCCAAGAAGTACCATACACTCCACCCAGGGAGTCTAATAAAAGCATGTACCCCAGGTCCTATCATTCTCTCTGTCTGCACCCTGCCTCGATCTCCCTAAGTGGACCTGTGAGGTGTGTTGAGTACTTCCTTCAAGACCTGTGAGTAACAGATTTTCTATTTCAGTTTCTCCTGTGGTCATTGTTGACCGCAACACCATTGTAACCACTGTTCCCTCCACCATCAGGCACACTGTGCTCTACTTAGCAATTGTCAATTTGACAGATTCTTAGCAATAATGCTAAGTGAAAGGAGCTAGTCACAAAGAGCACATGTTGTATGATTCCATTTATATGAAATGTCCAAAATAGGCAAATCCATACAGACAGAAAGTAGATTAGTAGTTGCCAGTGGGGAATGAGAAATGACTACAAATGAGAATGGGATTTCTTTTGGGGAAGATGAAAATGTTCTAAAACTAGATAGTGGTGATGGTTGCACAGCTCTATGAATATATTAAAAACAAAACAACTGAATTGTACTCTTAAAAAAGGGTTAGTTTTATAATATGCAAATTTTATCTCAATAAAACTGTTATAAAAATCACTATGGCAAATTTTACATATGCAGGCAATGATTTTAATATTGTCTTTAATTGGCCAACTAAACTACACGTATGTAATACTATTGCTTATTTTTTAAATTGTCTGCTTTTATACAATGTTTTACAGAATATGTAGCACTTTTATCTACATTATCTTTCTTAAACCCACAATATCCCATTTACTGAAATAATTATTCTCATTCTAAGGAAAAGAACTTTAAGACTTACAGAAATTGAATGATTTCTCCAGTGTTAACAGATCTGGTGAACTACACTAGATCTTTAGGATAATTCTTTAGGATAATTCTCAGGTCAAGTTTCATGGTCTTTCCTTACATTACAGATGACTCCCTGAAGATTTACTGAGAGTAACACACAAATGGATAGGAATGAAATAGAAAGAGTCAGGATTCCAGAGAGAACTGGTTTAGGTATAACTATTCTCTCTAGAGAAAATGTAGATGGTGCAGATGGGGATGTCAGTAGCAATTTCTTATTTGATTTCTATGTTCCCATCACTAATGTAAAAAGAAACCACTGAGTATGGGGTTATGATTACACAGGGAATACTGTTTTATAGGAACATTGAGAATAGAAATGATTCTGTAAAATTAAAAAGAAAAAGAATATAGAAATTCTTGGGAAAAAGAAGAGAAATTTTCTAGAAAATTTATTATTATTAGAGACATGAAAAAGTTGTTTGTAATCCTCAAATATCCTTATATTTCTTTATATGGGCCATTCCACTAGTTCTGGCAAAGGAAGTGTGAACAGAAGTAAAGAATGTCATTTCCACACAGAGGAAGTGAAAAACTCATGCACTTCCTTCATTTCACTCTCTCCGCTCTGTGAACTCGGAGCCGTCATGGTCCAGATTGCATCACCATAAGATGGACTCACACTAGATCATGAGGTAAGAGAGAAAAAGTCTTTTTTTTTGTTTTAAGCTACCAATTTTTAAGGTTTATTTGTTCTTGTAGTAAGCCTATCCTGTCCTTGCTAACATGAAGTTAAATGCTGCCCTACTTTTTAAAAATATGTGGCATTGTTGTAGCAATTGGCAAAAGCAGTGGAGAAACCAATTAGAAGCTCAAAAGATGGCAATCCATTTTATGCCCAAGCGCAACAGTAAAACAACTGCCTGATGCAACATGGGAGGCAGACTGCTTCTTGTGTTGACTACTGTTCACTGTGTTTGGCAAACTATTAAAAATAAAGAAACATCATTAAGAAAGAATTAACCAAGTCATAACCAGAACTACAGAGAAAGTCATTCAAACTCACAGGCTTGACCAACTGGAAAATATTTTTTTATGGGATAAAAATGTCTTTGGTCAATAAATACTCAATAGGCTTTCTCAGTTGATGCAGTATAGCACAGGGAACTCTATTTCACTTAGCTGTACAGTAGAAAGTAACACAACATTGTAAAACAACTATACCCCAATTAAAAAAAATCACAGTATCTGCAAAGTGCAATAAAGTAAAGCATAATGATAATAATAATAACTCCAATCAAGGGTGTGGTGTTTTCTTTCAAGCCTGAAACCACAAGGTAGCCATCATTAAGGAGGTGGGGAAATGAGGATGAGAGAGTAAAAGAAGGCAAAGAAAGTGGATGTGAAACAGATATCTCCAAATGAATCTGGGATATGGATACTGACACACTGAACTGACTGGAAGAAAAATAGTTACAAAACCAAATATTTGAAGAAAAAGGTATTGATAAAATGAATTTGAGTATTTAAGACTTAAAGAAACCCTTAGGTCTTTAATCTTTCTCAAGCTGAAATTGGAAAGTTGTCTATCCCCCAAGTGGAGCATATTCATCAACTCCCACTTTTATTTTTATTTATTTATTTATTTTATTTTTTTTTTGCGCTATGCGGGCCTCTCACTGCTGTGGCCTCTCCCGTTGCAGAGCACAGGCTCCGGACGCGCAGGCTCAGCAGCCATGGGTCACGGGCCAGCCACTCCGCGGCACGTGGGATCTTCCCGGACTTGGGCACAAACCCGCGTCCCCTGCATCGGCAGGCGGACTCTCAACCACTGCGCCACCAGGGAAGCCCCAACTCCCACTTTTAGATGGAGTCAAGAAAGATAGTGGAAAGGTAAGAAACTTCCAGGAAAAGAATCTAGGAGCTTAGAAAATCTATGGACAAAAGAGTTCCTAGAGAGTGGAATTATGGAGTAAAAACAAAAACAAAAACTCCCTTACTGCCAGGATCAGGGCCTTCACAGTGTGGACATTGTGAGGCAAAATGCAGTGTCATCCCACTGTGTGACACCAATAAATATATTCCTGGCAGAAATAACCAAGGAAATTATTCACTTTTTTGCCACTTCATATTGAATTTAATATAAGCAGGAGTAGCAAGGGGTTGGATCTATATCTTGCTAATTTAGCATGGCAAATATTTATATATTCTTATATAATGTTCTTTTTAAATTTTTCATTGAAATATAGTTGATCTACAACATTGCGTCAATAGTAGGTATACAGCAAAGTGATTCAGTTAATATATATATATAAATATATATATATACACACACACAGTTTTTTAGATTCTTTTCCATTATAGGTTGTTCTTTATTTTTTTGATCAAGGTGATACAGGGGTATATGAAGAACCCTAAAATAATACAAAAAGGCTTATATTTTCTCACTGTCAGCTATCTTTAGATTATATGCGTTATTTTCCACTCAACATTCCTCCTCTTCATCTTCTAGTAGCAGACCTCTCCTCCACAGCCATATTTGTGGGCATATCACCCAAACAAAATCAAACATAGTACTTTAGCCTCCTTGGTCAAATGACTATCTCAGAGGCTGAGCACACAGTCATAAACTTTACATCTGTATGACTTTAGCTAGTGGTCATGAGTTCATAAGAGAGTAAACCCAGGTTTAGATTTACCGTGCCTTGTGATTAAAGTTAATTTGATATAATTATGTTAATATATGAGAAAGTTTCCGATTTTTTTTAAGAGGCAGACAGAAAAAACTCTGGGTTCATTTGAGTCTATGATTTCCAATATCCCCAGGCCAGCACATTTGCCTTTTCTTCTGATAGGTTTATACATTGAAAAAGTTACACTCCTCGCTTCACTTAATACTTTGGATTAGATTTTTGTCACTGTAATTCAAAAAGACTTCTAATTAATTTACTTGTAGCCATACTTTTAAGTTGTAAATGGTCATAATATTTCCTTGACTATTATTTCAGAAATATTCCATCCATATATACACTCACCTATCCAGATATAGCATATTTTACATACTGTTATTGTGAAACTTAACTTTCACTTGAGAGTAAATCATCTTTCCATTAGACTTGTTTGTTTGTTAGTTTGTTTCATAATTTCATGTGGTACTTGAATTTATTGCAGTGGTAAAAATAGAAAAAGTCATTCTATTCAAGGAACTTATATGTAGACCCATGATCCATTTTGAGTTATTTTTTGTGTAGAGTGTAAAGAAGGGGTCCAAATTAATTCTTTCACATGTGGCTATCCAGTTGTCCCAGTACCATTTGTTGTAAAGACTATTCTTTTCACATTGAGCTGTTTTGGCACTCATTAAAAATAATTTGACCATAAATTAAGGGTTTATTTTGAAACTCTCAATTCTATACCTTTGATCCATATGTCTATCCTCATGGTAGTACTATACTGTCTTGCTTACTTTAGCTTTGTGTTAAGTTTTGAAATTTGAGACGTGTGTCTTTCAACTTTTTCAAGATTGTGTTGGCTCTTTGCTGCCACTTGCACAGCAGTATGAATTTTACAATCAGCTTGTCAATTTCTGCAAAAACCCAGCTGGGAATTTGAAAGTGATTACATTTAATCTGTAGATAAATTTGGGGAATATTACCATCTAAAAAAATAGTAAGTCTCCCAACCCATGACCATAGGATATCTTTCCATTTATTTACATCTTCTTTAATTATTTTCAACAATATTTTGTAGTTTCAGGTTTTCACTTCCATTGTTAAACTTATTCCTAAATTTTACTCTTTTTATGCTATCATAAATGGAATTATTTTCTGAATTTTATTTTGAGACTATTAATTGCTGGTGTATGGAAATACATTTGGGTTTTGTAGTGAACTTACACCCTGAAATATTGCTGAACATGCTTATTCGTTCTAATTTTTTGTGTGTGTGGGGATCCCTTATGGTTTTCTATATATAAAATCATGTTACCTAAAATATAAATACTTTTACTGCTTTCTTTCCAATCTGAATACCTTCTCTCTCTCTCCACCTTCCTTCTTTCCTACCCTCCCTCCTTCCTTCCTTTCTTCTTTCTTTTCCTTTCCTTTTCTTTTCTCTTTTCTTCTCCTCCCTTCCTTTTCCCCTTCCCCTTTCATTCTTTCTTTCTTTCTTTCTTTCTTTCTTTCTTTCTTTCTTTCTTTCTTTCTTTCTTTCATTGTCCTTCCTAGAACTTCCAGTGTTGAATAGAAATGGCTAGAGTGGACATCCTTGCCTTACTCCTGACTTTTAAGGGAATGACATTCAGTCTTTCATTATTAAGTATGATACCTGCTATTGTTTTTGTTTTTTGTTTGGTTTTTTTTTGTAGATGCCATTTATTAGATAGAGGTGGTTCCCTTCTAGTCCTAGCATGCTGAATGTTTCTAACATAATAGGGTGCTGTATTTTTTTATATGCTATTTTGCATCTATTGAGAGGTTACATTATAGTATCTTTTATTCTGTTGATATGGTGTATTCTATTGATTTGCAAATGGTAAACCAACCTAGAATTCCTGGATAAATCTCAACTGGGCATAGTATACAATCCTTTTTATATGTTGGGAATTTGGTTTGCTAGTATTTTCTTGAGGGCTAAATTCCCTTTGCCTGTTTTCAAAACATATTTTAAAATGTATCTTTGCTTTGTGCGTTTCTTTGAATCTCCTGCTTATATGCTATGCTCGTTCTGAATTGATTTTTTCTTATGTAATTTTAAGATATCTCTATATATTACAGCTATTATAATTTTGTCTAACATAAGATTATATTTTAATTCAAATATCCTTTTTTAGCACCTTTATGCTTTTATTTTTTTTCCATTTAAAATGTTAACCAGTTCCAATTTAGGGAGGGTGGGGCGGTGGTGAAAACTGAAGTAAAGATCCAGCTCCATTTGTTTTTCCTAATTGGCTACCCCTTTCCCCAAACTAAAACTTATTTTGTTTCCCACTCTCTTCTCAGAGCCTAAATCACTGCATGCCATACAGCAGGCTCTCAATAGAGATTTGTTGAATTAGTAAAAGAACACAGATTATTGTGTTTTGTATTAGGCTAAACTTTACATACAAACTTAATAAAACAGCAGTAATTTTAAAAACCATGAAAAAATGTACCTATATTTATTGACTTTTTTGAATTTTCATTATTAATTTTTAGTAGTTTCTAATGAAAACTGCTGCAAATAAACAGTGACATTTTCAGGCATATGATATAGAATACAGCTAATTGATATATGAAAAAGCTAAGATTAAACAAACTACAAGGAAACATTGCATATTTATTATTAAAATAGATATAAAATGTGGGTTGTAGCAAAAATTCAGAATAAAAAATTGTAAGAAGTTATTCACAGAAAGCTTTCACTGAAAGAGTAGATTTTTAAACATAGTTTGAATAGGAAATCAAAAGAGCCTTCCGACAAGAAAGCAGCAAGGCTTCAACCTGCAAAAATTGAGCAGAGTATTTGGGAAGACAAATAGGAGGGTCTTGAAGATGATTAAAGGATTGGACATCAAGATCTAAAAGGAATAGCTTGGAGATTTTCAAGATGGCAGAGGAGTAAGATGTGGAGATCACTTTCCTCCCCACAAATACATCAAAAATACATCTACATGTGGAACAACTCCTACAGAACACCTACTGAACTCTGGCAGAAGACCTCAGACATCCCAAAAGACAAGAAAATCCCCACGCACATGAGTAGGACAAAAGAAAAAAGAAAAAACAGAGACAAAAGAATCGGGATGGGACCTGCATCACTGGGAGGGAGATGTGAAGGAGGAAAAGTTTCCACACGCTAGGAAGCCCCTTCACTGGTGGAAACGGCGGGTGGGTAGGGGGGATGCTTTGGAGCCACGGAAGAGAGCATAGAAACAGGGGTGCAGAGGGCAAAATGGAGAGATTCTCGCACAGATGATGGATGCCAACCAGCATTCACCAACCTGAGACGCTTGTCTGCTCACCTTCCAGGGAGGATGGGGGCTGGGAGCTGAGGCTCGGGTTTCAGAGGTCAAGACCCCAGGGACAGGACTGATGTTGGCTGCATGAAGACAGCCTGAAGGGGGCTAGTGTCCCACAGCTAGCTGGGAGGGAGTTAGGGAAAGTGTCTGGACCTGCCTAAGAGGCAAGAGACCAATATTTCCAGGTACACAAGGAAAGGGGATTCCTGCTCCATGCAACCATGGAAGGCAGAGCACCACCTAAGCAAGTTCCAGAGACAGGCACAAGCCACAGCTATTAGCTTGGACCCCAGAGATGGGCATGAAACGCTAACACAGCTGCCACTGCCACCAGGAATCCTGTGTGCAAGCACAGATCACTACCCACACTCCCCCGGGAGCCTGTGCAGCCTGCCACTGGAAGAACACATAGTCCTCCTCAGGCTGTTGCAAAGTCACACTGGCCTCTGCTGTCGCAGGCTCACCCCACATTCCAATTATGACTACTGTATCCCTCCCTCTCCCCAACCTGAGTGAGCAAGTGACCCCTAATCAGTCCCTGCTTTAACACCATCCTTTCTGGAAAGGAACGGTTGCCTGAGGGCAGCCTACATGCACAGGTGGTTCCAAAACAAAAGCTGAATCCCAGGAGCTGTGCAAACAAAGAAGAGAAAAGGAAATTTCTCTGTGCAGTTTCAGGAGCAGTGGATTAAATTCCACACTCAACTTGATGAACCCTGCATCTGTGGAATACCTGAATAGACAACAAATGTTCCTGAAATTGAGGCGGTGGACTTTAGGAGCAACTGTAGATTTCAGTTTGCTTTCTGCATCTGATTTGTTTCTGTTTTTTCTGTTTTCATTAGTTTAATTTTTAGAGCTTGTTAACATTGGTGAATTTGTTTATTGGATTGGTTGCTCTCTTCATTTTTGTTTTAATTTTTTTTATTAAAAAATTTTTTTATCCTTTTTTCTCTTTCTTGAGTGTGTATGTGTCTGTTTCTTTGTGTGAGCTTGTCTGTTTAGTTTTGCTTTTCCCATTTGGTTTGGGGTTCTATCTGTTCAGTTTTTTTTTTTTTTTTTCCTTTTTTTTTCTTCCCAACTGTGGGGCTGGCACAGACTTGGTGCTCTGGCTGGGTGTCAGGCCTGAGCCTCCAGGTGGGAGAGCTGGTCCTGGACATTTGCCCATGAGAGACTTCCTAGCCCCATGTAATATCAATTGGTGAGAGCTCTCCCAGAGATCTCCATCTCAATGGTAAGACCCAGCTCCACCCAATGGCAAGCAAGCTCCAGTGGTGGATGTCCCATGACAAACAACTAGCAAGACAGGACCACAAACCCACCCATTAGCAGAGAGGCTGCCTAAAATCATACTAAGATCAGAGACATCCCAAAACACACCACCAAATGTAGCCCTGCCCATCAGAACACAGGCACCAGTCCCCTCCACCAGAAAACCCACACAAGCCACTGAAACAACCTCACCCATGGGGGGCAGACACCAAAGATGATGGTAAATACAAACGTGCAGCCTGCGAAACAGAGACCCCCAAACACAGTAAGTTAAACAAAATGAGAAGACAGAGAAATATACAGCAGATTAAGGAGCAAGGTAAAAACCCTCCAGACCTAACAAATGAAGAGGAAATAGGGATTCTACCTGGAAAAGAATGCAGAGTAATGATAGTAAAGATGATCCAAAATCTTGGAAATAGAATGGAGAAAATACAAGAAACGTTTAAAAAGGACCTAGAAGAACTAAACAGCAAACAAACAATGATGAACACCACAATAAATGAAATAAAAAATTCTCTGGAAGGAATCATTAGCAGAATAACTGAGGCAGAAGAACGGACAGTGACCAGGAAGATAAAATAGTGGAAATAACTACTGCAGAGCAGAATAAAGAAAAAAGAATGAAAAGAATTGAGGAGAGTTTTAGAGTCCACTGGGACAACATTAAACATACCAACATTCAAAGTATAGGGATCCCAGAAGAAGAAGAGGAAAAGAAAGGGACTGGGAAAACATTTGAAGAGATTATAGTTAAAAACTTCCCTAACATGGGAAATGAAATATTCAATCAAGTCCAGGAAGCACAGAGAGTCCTATACAGGATAAATCCAAGGAGAAACACACCAAGACACATATTACTGAAACTATAAAAATTAAATACAAAGAAAAATATTAAAAGTAGCAAGGGTAAAACAACAAATAACATACAAGGGAATGCACATAATGTTAATCTTTCAGCAGAAACTCTGCAAGCTCGAAGGGAGTGGCAGGACATATTTAAAGTGATGAAAGGGAAAATCCTACAACCAAGATTACTTTACCCAGCAAGGATCTCATCCAGATGTGACAGAGAAATTAAAATCTTTACAGACAAGCAAAAGGTAAGAGAATTCAGCACCACCAAACCAGCTTTACAACAAATGCTAAAGGAACTTCTCTAGGCAGGACACACGAGAAGGAAAAGACCTAAGGTAACAAACCCCAAACAATTAAGAAAATGGTAATAGGAACATACATATCGATAACTACCTTAAATGTAAATGGATTAAATGCTCCAACCAAAAGACACAGACTGGCTGAATGGATAAAAAAACAAGACCCATGTACATGTTGTCTACAAGAGACCCATTTCACACTTAGGGACATATACACACAGAAAGTGAAGAGATGGAAAAAGATGTTCCATGCAAATGGAAATCAAAAAAAAAGCAGGAGTAGCAATACTCATAGCAGACAAAGTAGACTTTAAAATAAAGACTATTACAAGAGACAAGGACACTGAATAATGATCAAGTGATCAATCCAAGAAGAAGATATGACAATTGTAAATATTTATGCACCCAACATAGGAGCACCTTAATACATAAGGCAAATGCTAACAGCCATAAAAGGGGAAATCGACAGTAAAGCAGTAATAGTAGGGGACTAACTGCCCACTTTCACCAATGGACAGATCATCTAAAATGAAAATAAATAGGAAACATAAACATTAAATGACACATTAGACCAGATGGACTTATATGATATATATAGGACATTGCATCCAAAAACAACAGAATACACTTTCTTTTCAAGTGCTCATGCAACATTCTCCAAGATAGATCATATCTTGGTTCAGAAATCAAGCCTCGCTAAATTTAAGAATATTGAAATCATATCAAGTAACTTTTCTGACCACAGAGCTATGAGACTAGATGTCAATTACAGGGAAAAAAACCTGTAAAAATACAGACACATGGAAGCTAAACAATACTCTACCAAATAACCAAGAGATCACTGAATAAATCAAAGAGGAAATTAAAAAATACCTAGAAACAAATGACAATGAAAACATGACAACCCAAAACCAATGGATGCATCAAAAGCAGTTCTAAGAGGGAAGTTTATAGCAATAAAATCCCACTTCAAGAAACAAGAAAAATCTCCAATAAACAACCTAACTTTACACCTAAAGCAATGAGGAAAAGAAAATTTAAAAAAACCCAAAGTTCTAAGAAGGAAATAAATCATAAAGATCAGATCAGAAATAAATGAAAAAGAAATGAAGGAAACAATAGCAAAGACCAATAAAGCTAAAAGCTGGTTCTTTGAGAAGATAAACAAAATTGATAAACCATTAGCCAGACTCATCAAGAAAAAAAGGGATAAGACTCAAATCAATAGAATTAGAAATGAAAACAGAGAAGTAACAAGCGACACTGCAGAAATACAAAGGATCATGAGAGATTACTACAAGCAACTCTATGCCAATAAAATGTACAACCTGGAAGAAATGGACAAATTCTTAGAAAAGCACAACCTTCCGAGACAGAACCAGGAAGAAAAAGAAAATATAAACAGACCAATCACAAGCACTGAAATTGAAACTGTGATTAAAAATCTTCCAACAAACAAAAGCCCAGAACCAGATGGCTTCACAGGCAAATTCTATCAAACATTTAGAGAAGAGCTAACCCCTTTCCTTCTCAAACTCTTCCAAAATATAGCAGCAGGAGGAACACTCCCAAAATCATTCTATGAAGCCACCATTACACTGATACCAAACTAGACAAAGATGTCACAAAAAAAGGAAACTACAGGCCAATATCACTGATGAACATAGATGCAAAAATCCTCAACAAAATACTAGCAAACAGAATCCAACAGCACATTAAAAGGATAATACACCATGATCAAATGAGGTTTATACCAGGAATGCAAGGATTCTTCAATACACACAAATCAATATGATACACCATATTAAAAAGTTGAAAAATAAAACCATATGGTTATCTCAATAGATGCAGAAAAAGCTTTCGACAAAATTCAGCACCCATTTATGATAAAAACTATCCAGGGAGTAGGCATAGAGTGAACCTACCTCAACATAATAAAGGCCATATGTGACAAACCCACAGACAACATCATTCTAAATGGTGAAATACTGAAAACATTTCCTCTAAGATCAGGATCAAGACAAGGTCTCCCACTGTCACCACTGTTATTCAACAGAGTTTTGGAAGTTTTAGTCACAGCAATCAGAGAAGAAAAAGAAATGAAATGAATCCAAATCGGAAAAGAAGTAAAACTGTCACTGTTTGCAGATGACATGATGCTATACATAGAGATTCCTAAAGATGCTACCAGAAAACTACTAGAGCTAATCAATGAATTTGGTAGAGTAGAACGATACAAAATTAATGCACAAAAATCACTTGCATTCCTATACACTAAGAATGAAAAACCAGAAAGAGAAATTAAGGAAACAATCCCATTCACCATAGCAACAAGAAGAATGAAATACCTAGGAATAAACCTACCTAAGGAGACAAAAGACCTGCATGCAGAAAACCATAAGACACTGATGAAACAAATTAAAGATGATACAAACAGATGGAGAGATATATCATGTTCTTGGATTGGAAGAATTAACATTGTGAAAATTACTATACTACCCAAAGCAATCTACAGATTCAATGCAATCCCTATTGAACTACCAATGGCATTTTTCACAAAACTAGAAAAAAACCACACAATTTGTATGGAAACACAAAAGACCCCAAATAGCTAAAGCAGTCTTGAGAAAGAAAAATGGAGCTGGAGGAATCAGGCTCCCTGACTTCAGAGTAGACGACAAAGCTACAGTAATCAAGACAGTATGGTACTGGCACAAAAACAGAAAAATAGATCAATGGAACAGGATACAAAGCCCAGAGATAAACCCACACATATATGGTTACCTTATCTTTGATAAAGGAGACAAGACTATACAATGGAGAAAAGACAGCCTCTTCAACAAGTGGTGCTGGGAAAACTGGACAGCTACATGTAAAACAATGAAATTAGAACACTTCTTTACACAAAAATAAACTCAAAATGGATTAAAGACCTAAAGGTAAGGCCAGACACTATAAAACTCTTAGAGGAAAACATAGGCAGAACACTGTATGACATGAATCACAGCAAGATCCTTTTTGAGCCATCTCCTAGAGAAATGGAAATAAAAACAAAAATAAACAAATGGGACCTAATGAAACTTAAAAGATTTTCCACAGCAAAGGAAACCATAAATAAGACAAAAAGACAACCCTCAGAATGGCACAAAATATTTGCAAACCAAGCCACTGACAAAGGACTAATCTCCAAAATATACAAACAGCTCATGTAGCTCAATATCAAAAAAACAAACAACCCAATCAAAAAATGGGCAGAAGACCTACACAGCCACTTCTCCAAAGAAGACATACAGATTGCCAACAAACATGTAAAAGGATGCTCAACATCACTAATCATTAGAGAAGTGCAAATCAAAGGCACAATGAGTTATCACCTCATACCATCATCAAAATATCTACAAACAATAAATGGTGGAGAGGGTGAGGAGAAAAGGGAACCCTCTTGTACTGTTAGTGGGAATATAAATTTATACAACCACTACAGAACAGTATGGAGGTTCATTAAAAACTAATAATAGAGCTAGCATATGGCCCCACAGTTCCACTACTGGGCATGTACCCTGAGAAAACCATAATTCAAAAGGAGACATGTACCACAATGTTCATTGCAGCCCTGTTTACAGTAGCTAGGACAGGGAAGCAACCTAAATGTTTATCAACAGATGTATGGATAAAGAAGATGTGGCGCATATATACAATGGAATATTACTCAGCCATAAAAAGAAATGAAATTTAGTTGTTTGTAGTGAGGTGGATAGATCTAGTCTGTCATACAGTGTCAAGTAAGTCAGAAAGAGAAAAACAACTACTGTATGCTAATACATATACATGGAATCTAAAACAGAAATGGTTCTCATAAAACTAAGGGTAGGACAGGAATAAAGATGCAGACATAGATAATGGACTTGAGGACATGGGGAGGGGGAAAGGTAAGCTAGGAGGAAGTGAGAGAGTAAAATTCACTTATATACACTACCAAATGTAAAATAGCTCATGGGAAACAGCCGCATAGCACAAGGAGATAAGCTTGGTGCTTTGTGACCACCTAGAGTGGTGGAATAGGGAGGGTGAGAGCGAGGCACAAGAGGGTGGGGATATGGGGATATATGTATACATATAGCTGATTCACTTTGTTATAGAGCAGAAACTAACACAGCACTGTAAAGCAATTATATTCCAATAAATATGTTAAAAAATAAATAAAAGGAATAGCTTATATAATTGTAGGTCTTGAAATGACAGTGAAAGCATTCCTGGCCTTTTTCCTCAAAGGACCTTTAGTGTCATCCCAATCTGAGTGGTTTGCAAATTTTTATAGAATGTTCTCTTTTCTCTATATTTAATTTCTTTTGTTTTTGTAGCTTCCAGATATCTTTAGGATTAGAGTAACGTAAGATACTTTATGGGATATATATATAATATTCTGTTGACCCTTGAACAACATAGGTTTGAACTGCACAGGTCCACTTATATGCAGATTTTTTTTCAATTGTAAATACTACAGTTACTACACAATCCGTGAAGGCAGACCCGCAGATCTGGAAGAACTTCTGTTATGGAGGAACTGCTTATACAGAGGGCCAACTGTAAGTTATATACATGGATTCTTGACCTCATGGAGGGGTGGTATCCCTAACCCCTGAATTGTTCAAGGGTCAACTGTATATACATTTTTAAAATTATTCTGGTTTTCTTCTTTTTTTTTTTTTTTAGAGATTGAAGAGGTGGGAGGAGTAAGCTAATTCTAGGGCTAAGTCAAAAATTAGCTGGTCTTAAATCTTTCTCTTTGGTACATTAAAATGTAATGGAATCAGTAATAGAAAATGAATATAATCCTTTCAGATCACTCTTCATGGAGTAATGTTGGAGGCCCTATGGACATTTACAACTGGTGAATATAGCAGTGCTAGTTTTAAAGAACTCAGCACGAACTTAGATCATGCTTGTTTCAGAGTATTTGTGTAAAATTTAGATCATTCAAACCTGGATAATCATTATAAGATCACCTGTTTTTATGTTTTGTTTTGTTTTGTTTTGTTTTTTGCGGTATGTGGGCCTCTCACTGTTGTGGCCTCTCCCGTTGTGGAGCACAGGCTTCAGATGCACAGGCTCAGCGGCCATGGCTCACGGGCCCAGCCGCTCCGCGGCATGTGGGATCTTCCCGGACCGGGGCATGAAGCCGTGTCCCCTGCATCGGCAGGTGGACTCTCAACCACTGCGCCACCAGGGAAGCCCAAGATCACCTGTTTGATTATTTGTCAGGCATTATTAGCTATGACCTCCAAATGTTTTTTGTTATTTTGCTTTATTTGTTTGTAATAGCTTTGAAGTTCAGATAAAACTGAAATAAGGATGGAAAAGAAAATACAGGTTCTCTTTCATTGTTCTCCTCTGGCCAGTCCAATGTAGTGGTTTACAGCTCAGAAGACCATGGAGTCAGAGCATGGGCTTGGAAGGTAGGTTTGCCACTAGCTGCACCCAGGTGAATTAGTCAATCTGTGCCTCATATAATTACAGTAGCTATGGCATAGGATTGCTATGAAGATAAAACATGTCAATATTTCTCATACACTTAAAATGGTATCTGAGACATGGCAAGCAAATAATAAATAATCCCTCTACTTCCATGGAACTCTTTAGGAAATAACCAGTAGATTACTTGCTAACCATGGAAGAAAACTTCCTAGAATTAACAGGGAACCTTGGTACTTTTGATGAATGGATGGTGCCCAGTCAAGCATCACATTTACAAATAAAAATAAAACCAAACAATATGAGAAAAATGCCTAATTTTCAAACAAGAGCATCAATATAATCACATATATCAATATAAATACCTCAGAAACATATCCCATGCCAAGCTGATACATGTTTACCTTGCAGAGTTTAAATAAATTGTATATTATTTAAGAGGATTTACATATTAATACTCCAGTTTCTTTTGCACCCGCAAGTCTAAATTTATATCTTTTTTCTTCTTGTTCTTTTTCTCAAAATGGAGTTTGTTTGATCATTTAATAAATGGAACCTTTCAAAGGTCTCCTGCCTTTTTTCTATTATTTTGGAAATACTGGTTTGTTTTAATTTTTTAAGCATTCCATGTGATCTATGATATTCTCTCTTTCTCCCCACCCCCCCTTTCCCTCTCTCTTTCTCTTTCACCCTCTTGCCCCCTTCCAATTTGTTCCCACTTCTTTGGACACTTCTTCTTGCAAGAACTTAAACAATATGTTTTCTGAAGCCTTTCTAAATGTTGTCATTTTAACATTTTCCAGTGACAAAGGCAGAATGCTCCATTCTGGTCCCCACCATGAAAGGAAGGATTTGTACTACTCACTTTATTCTTCTGACAGGAATTTTAATAATTTAACACCAAATAAATGGCTTAGCTTTCCTTTTCTGTATCCACTCAAAGCCAAGGCCGTAGCTCCTATTTTCAACATTATGCACCCCTTCACAAACACTTCTTGTTCTGAGATTTAAATGTCCCATGTGCAGTGAGATCCCGATGGATTAGAGGAGTTTTTGAGCTGTCAAGGGAAAACATTTGCAGTCTCACAGCAGAAGCCTAGGAGGGTGAATGTACATTTCCTCCGGTGGAGACTAAGGCCTCCTGAGAAGCAAGGCAATTCCAACCGTCCTCTGAAGAGTGGGATGCTGGTCACCACACTAATGCAGTCAATACTTCACAGGGTCAAGGTAGAGAATCCTCGCTGAAATACAGCCTACTACTTGATATGCATATATATGCATATATATGTAGCAATTTTACAAGGGGCTGCTGTCTCTCGTTCCCACAACCTCGTGGCTGCCTCTCTGTAGGAGCGGTTGAACACATCATTTCTATGCAGTCTGTCACTGCTGCCAGTTTTACTATTTCACTGTTGTACAAATTAACTATGAAGTACGAATAGAGACATAGCCACCACACAGGGTTCCTCTTCTTACATACATGGTACAATACAGGACACGGGCCTGAGTTTTTATCCTAACATAAGTGAAAAAGCACTATTTTAAATCTTATTACCAAGAGAAATCATCAATAAAATTAACCTTGGACATTGAGGAGAACCAGTACCTAATGACCATAACCTATGCTAAGGGGTTTAGCCCAGGGGATGTGAGCTACCTATGTAGATTTTATATGTGTACATATATATATATATATATATATATATACACACATACATATACTATATATGTATATATATAGTTGTGCTGAAGTCCACAGCCACAGCCTGCTCTGCTGACTCCAAGCAATGGTTCAGAAGGTTTTGAAAACAGAATCCAAGCATGCTTCTTTGGTAAAGGTTTCTTTTTAAAAAAATTTGTGTCACATGACTTGGGACAACCTGATTAAATTGTCTGTGATTTTGTTTGGTTCTTTGTATAACGTTACCCCTGTGATAACACTACACTCAACTGTTTTTTCTAAGAACTTGTAAAACCAGTCTTGGATTGAAAAATTAAAAAGATAACTGAAGAAAGGACTTGTAAAGGCCTGAAAGAAAAAACAGATGCAAGAAAGAAAAGGGCTTGAAAGAAGTAGCATGAAAACCAAAGTATTTTTCTTCCCAAGTCTTGTTTTGTTTTGTTTTGTTTTCAAATCTGTAGTTGTCTTTAAGAGCTCAAGTATTAAGGATATTTCTGCAGAGAAATTGTTAGTTGGAAATAAAGTGCCTGGGTACAATATTTGTATTTTTTTTAAAAAATAAGAATACTACAGTGAAGGACCATCACAAAATGTTAAAGTGAAACTCTTGGTATATTTGAGGCAAAATGAATAATTTAAAATTCAAAGCAGTTGCTAATATTATGGCAGGAAAATAAAGATACACTTGCTTTTTTTGTTTTTATTGTACTTGCAGAACAGCCAGTATTTAGCAACAGAGTGATTTCTTTGATGCTTTAATTTGGAGAACAGAAAGCTGCAAATCCTACTCTCTTCTCTGACATTCAATATGGCAATTGCTATGACTAAATAATTTGTAGTAATTACTTTTTTCTTCAGATTGGCAACTAGTTTTAATAATGTCACAGATTCCACCTGTTGTTTAAGTATCATATAAACATAGCCTATATGTCTGTGATTAATAACAAGTTACGACACGGCTTACCTACTCTTTGCTACCTGCTTATTGCATAGTGATGTTGAAATGTAAGTTTTAAACTTAAAAATCATATCAATATTAATGAGTTATTTGCTAATATATACAAACTTGAAAGATAGGCAGACTTGAGGCAAATAATTGTATTTGCTAAACATTGGTTGTTTGGAACAGTGTGGGAACTAAATCTCTACCATTAAGTATGAAGTTTGGAGGGAACTAAAATGATACCAGATCGATAGCATCCTTTAACTCTGAATAAAAATCATAGATTATTTTTTTGAAGAATGAATGTAATATAGAAATTAAGATTTTTATCAGTTATGATCAATAAAATAAGCTTATAATCAAATGTCAAAAACATATATAGAAACAGCAAGAGATTAGAATCCAAGGATATCAGACATTGATAATATAAAATATAAACAAAATGTGTGAAGTGCCAAGATGAAATCACAAAATGACAGATGAAATTACGGCTATAAAAAGCAATTTGAAAAGCAGATTTGGGATAAAACAAAATAGAAATTTAGAGTTAAGAATATAATCACTGAATTGTAAATTGACTGAATGTCTTAGTGTAAATATTATAGACAATTGAAGAGAGAATTTGTGAAATAGAAAATTTACAGAGAGAAAGTCCAAAATGAAACACAGACAAAATGTGAGCATATAAAAGAAAGATTAAGATATATTTAGGATAGAATGGAGATATCTAGCATATATCTAATTGGAGTTAAAGAAAGAGACATAGAAGAAATAGAAAATAAACAATATTCAGTTATAGTTAAGAGTATGCCAAAAGTTATGGAAAAAAAATCCATTCACAGATAAAGGCAGAAAAACATATATTGAGACATCAGAAACTAACTAACTCATTCCAACCTTAGGAATAGTATATTGTTGCAGACCAAAAAGTATAATGAAACAATTAAAATAACATTTGAAATAAAAAGTCTCAAACTAAGGAGAAGAAACTAGGCTGAGAACTGACTGCTTATATAATTTCTACTGTTTTATAGGAAAATGCTATGACTTTTTAAAGAACAAATCATTTTAACTTTATAAAAATCTTCCCCCAAAATAAAAAAGAGAAATACTTTTTTAGCTCATCTATTTATTTGAACTTTAATAATACAGATTATATAAAGAACTCTTACAAATCAATAAGAAAAAGATAAACAGCCCAATATAAAAATGGGAAAACTATATATATATTTATAAAACTTAAATAGTAAATAAAAATATGAAGACATGTTCACCCACCATAATAATCAGAAAATTAGTAACTAGTACTATTATGATCCACTATGTCATACCCACCAGACTGACAAATATTATAATTGACAATATAAGTTTTGGTGAGGATATGGATTAATGAGAATCTTCATATGTTGCTAGAAGGGGTGTAAATTAGTACAATACTTTTGGAAAATAATTTGGCATTGTATTTTAAGTATGAAAATTCTCATTCCCTACAACTCAACAATTCCACTTTGAGATCTACACCATAGAGAACCTTTATGCATATGTACCACAAGACCTGTACAAGAACATTCATAATAACCATTCCTCTTAATAGCAAAAACTTAGGACAACCCAAATGACTATCAACAGAATGGGAAAAAATTTGGAACAATCACACAATGGAATTTTAGATTATAGTGAAAATAGATGAATTACAGTTTTATGAAATCACATGAATGAATTTTTAAAATCTGCTGAGTGACATATCATCAAACTATTTTTTAAAAGCAAAGAAATGGTAAACAGGTTTCAGAAGGGTTCTACCTATGTTGGAAAAGTAGAAGAGTGGGATCAAGTGGGATCACATACCCATTGAAGCCACACTATCGATGATGCTCTATTTTTTTTTTTTTTTTTTGCTTTATAACCTGCATTAGTATGTACCAAATGTTACATAATTAAAACCGTTTTATAGTATTCATCAAAGCTGCACACAAGGACGAAAAGATAGTGATCTGATATTGAATAAATTCTTAACTACTGTACACACACAACGCATAAACTGTTAGATGTTGCTTCTGAACTGGTGATAAAAATAACTATCATTCTGTATTTGTTTTGGGAAGGAAATTTCATCTGCAAGTACCAATAATAAAATTTTGCATTTGTATTGAGGTAGTGACAGAACATATTACTACCTTAAATATTTTCTTCTGAGTGGACATCTTGGTAATTAGTACAGCCAAATTAATAAGAAAATTTAACTTAAGAAAGTGGAAGAATCTGTGATATTGTCAAAGAAGGACATGCTTTTCCAAGAGTCCCTTCTACCAGTATTTCAGAAGAGCAGAGTGAATGATGGCTTTCAAAATGGCATGTTTTGGTCTCTAGAATATTATAATTAATTTCTGTAAAAATGTGTCTGAAAGCAACTTAATTCTAATTTGACTGTAAAAAAAAGATAAACATAAATATTGTTTTATTCAAAACCTATTAACCTATGTTTTCATAAATGGAAAACTTTGACCAATACTTAGATTTAACCATTATAAGAAGATGAGGCACCATAGACTTCTAACACTTTTGACTTTCTTATTTTTTATTTATAGACATCCACAGTTCTTTAGAATAGGTTCCTTTTCAACGTCTTACAGTTCTTATGTTTAACAAGGGCTCAGTTAAACCTCTGTTGATATTAATTATGATTTGAATTATGCTTGCTGCTATAAAATAGTCTTGGGCTTTTTCCTCAGTGGAGCCACTTTTCAGGCAACCTGGGTCTCTAACCCTGGTCCACAATTTAGCAATCAAGCTTCATCATTTAATAAGAAGCATGGTTTATCTGATCTCAAGGATGAGTATATTTTCTAAACATAAAACCCAAGAGTTATCCAATAATGGATAAGACAAAAATTTTACTACTTAAATATTAAAGGGAAGATGGAAAAAGAAAAGATAATCAATAGTTTCCGATTTTGGCACTAAAACAAATGATGTAAACATTCACTGCAAGAAACTAGATGAAAGCAAGATTTTAGGGGAAAGTCATTACTTCACTGGGGACAAACCAGAAGATGACATCTGGTACTCACAAGTGAATCCAAGCTGGAGATAAAACTCCAGCAAGTATATAGCTGGTACAGGTATAGAAGAAATTTCCAGGGAAAAGTTAAAATTGAGAAAGGGTTCTAAACAGAATTGTGATGAGCACAGATAAGGAGTTAGTTTTAAAGGCTGGTGCCTTAGTCTCACAACACTAAGAGTTTGATTAGTTTGATTTAGTATGTCAGAGCTGAAACAGAGAAACTTGTATTTTCATAAAGCATTTGTTCTCTGTACTATCCTTGAGGCTAAACAGCAAGGAGGGCCTACTCTTTTGTTTCTTTGTGTTTTGTTTGTATATATGAATCATGTCTCACTTTCTTTCTATCTTTCTTTTCTTTTTATTTGTTTTTTGAGCACATCCTATCTTGGACTTTTTTGAAACATGATTTCTGACACTTGGTAATGAAAAACATAAATGTGGCCACTTGCATAGAAGAGTTTACAATCTTCATTATAAGCCAACCAGAAACCTGAAATCAGAATCTTGCTCATTTGTACATTTGAAATACTTTCTTATTTTTCATTCTATATCTAGACCTTTACTTCTTTTTTAAAAATGTTTATTGAAATATCATTGATTTATAATGTTGCATTAGTTTAGAATGTACAGAAAAGTGATTCAGTTATACATATATATGTATATATATATATATATATTTTTTTTTTTTTTACATTCTCTTCCATTATAGGTTATTACAGGATATCGAGTATATTTCCCTGTGCTATACAGTATCTCCTTGTTGGTTATCTATTTTATATATAGTAGTGTGTATGTTTTAATCCCAACTTCTAATTTATCCTCCCCTTGCTTTCCCTTTGGTAATCATATGTTTATTTTCTATGTCTGTGGGTCTATTTCTGTTTTGTAAATAAGTTCATTTATATCATATTTTTAGATTCCACATATAAGTGATATCATATGATATTTGTCTTTGCTGGCTTATTTCACTTAGTATGATAATCTCTAGGTCTATCCATTTTCTGCAAATGGACTTATTTCATTCTTTTTTTATGGCTGAGTAATATTCCATTGTGTATATATACCACATCCTCTTTATCCATTCATCTGTCAATGGACACTTAGGTTGCTTCAATGTCTTGGTAATTGTAAATAGTGTTGCAATGAACATTGGGGTGCATGTATCCTTTTGGATTATGGTTTTCTCCCGATATATGCCCAGGAGTGGGATTGCAGGATCATATGGTAGTTCTATTTTTAGTTTGTTAAGGAACCTCCATACTGCTTTCCATAGTGGCTGCACCAATTTACATTCCCACCAACAATGTAGGAGGGTGCTCTTTCTCCACATCCTTTCCAGCGTTTATTATTTGTAGACTTTTTGATGAAGGCCAATCTGACTGGTATGAGGTGATACCTCATTGTAGTTTCTCCCATTGTACAATGGGAGAAAATATTTGCAAATGAAACAACCGACAAGGATTAATCTCCAAAGTATACAAGTAGCTCATACAGCTCAATATGAAAAAAAAAAACAATCAAAGAAGTGGCAGAAGGTCTAAATAGACATTTCTGCAAAGAAGACATACAGATGGCCAAAAGGCATGAAAAGATGCTCAACATCTCTAATTAGTAGGGAAATGCAAATTTCACTTTATTTCTAAAGTACTTCCAAATATCTTTATTACATGAATGAGGAAGTCTTGAATGAACATGACAACACACAACAGAATTTGCAAATATTTTCAGCTATAAAAGAAGTTACTATGTGAAAGAAAATTATACCTAACTGTATATCTGAAAATAGCTAACTTAACTATATACTTGAAAATGGCTAATTTTAGTTCAGCATAACTACTCATAACTGCAAAATACGATACTGCAAAAACACATAAATTTCATATATAGAAATTATTTCTCTGAGTTATGAGAATATCTCTCAATATTGTGGTGAGAAACATGTGCCCAGTTCATGAAGAGCAACTTTGTGGGTATCTACTCTAAACAAGATAATGCCAAAAAAATCTTACTGACGGTAACTTACTGAAGCTCTGGTTCAGTTAGCTTGAAATTTAAGTATTTTGAATGAATTGGTTTTACCAAGACAAATATTCCAATTAATAGAAAAACATGGTATTAGTAAGAGTTTAATCATTTCACATCATTACAAACTTGAGTTTTCTTATGGGAAAAAGATGTATATTCACGATTGTCATTCTTGTGCTGTTAATAATATGAAAGAAATAGAATGATGAGTTATAACAGGCATTGAATTCACAGACAAGTAATAAAAAGTCATGGTGAGAATAAAATATTAATAGGGACTAGATGGAATATAGCTAGATTTTTCATTTTCCTAATAAAAGATTCTAAAATCTGGTGTATTTTAGAAAAGTCCTTGATTGAAGATTCAAAATTACAAAGGACACCTTTTTTTTCTTTTTTAACCTCGTTCCATAATAAGATGAGAACAAGGAAATACCTGATAAAAATAAGGGGCAGTAAATTCAGAACAAATTGAGGTAAATAATGCCTTATAAATGTGTATAGTCAACCTGTGAAATTCACTGACCGAAGAGGTCACTGAGTCAAATACTATGGTTGAATTTAAAAAACAGCTGGGTAATTTTATGACCACTAATAGCTTTGGGAGCTCTGCTTAGCAAGCAGAGATAATGATAAGGGTAATCAAATCTCTTGTTTCAGGATGTAAGTTACCAACGGGGTGTTGTCCAATTCCATACCTTAATTTTGTCCTCTGGACATTTCTCATAAACACCCACCTTCAGGGAGGTACAACAGTAGACATTGGTATTGTTATTCAGCACTTTTATGCTGAAGTTTATAGATGGGTTGTGTGTTCTTTCACCTTCATCTGAAGTATCTTCCTCTGTAACATAGCAACAATAATAACTGGTTTGGGAAATAGCATGTTCCATAGTGATAATCAAGATAATCAATGGTTTATGATTTTGGCAGGTGCCTTACAATATTGCTCTTGTGATTCTTGAATTTATCAAATTAAAGTAGTTTGAAAGTTGGCAACCATTGCATTTTTGGGGAATGAAACTTGATGGTGTCATTATGTATACCATTTTGTAAAGTGCTATTAGTGAAGTTACCGTCCCTTTAACCATTCTAAATGTGTTGTATATTTTAAACAGCATATCATTGAGTTTTAAAGTACGTTCCTCTTTAGAAATACTATTAATTGCATTTCGCTATATCATCTTTAATCAGTGCCACAGGCTTATTAATTTTTATTTATTTGAGGTCAAAATTCAAGTTTTGTTGTCTGAATCAGTTTTTTCCAAAGCAGAAAACTTTGACAGAAAGACAAACCACCTATAATCTTAAAATCCAGAATAACTATTACTATTTGTATATAACTACACCTTTGCAAACACAAAATCATTTATATATATTTTTCTGTTGGCTATACAAAATTGGGAGTGTGTTATAATACTATTCTGTAACTCATCTTTTTAATAACAATTCATCATGAACAATTTACTATGAAATTAAATATTTCTGAAGGCTATATCATATACCTATGCCATAATTTATTTTACCAATTTCCTCTTTGGACATTTAGATTGGCTGCAGTTTTTCACTATCATAACTATAAAGACATCTGTGATTATTTTTTTATTGTTGGTTCAAAGTGAATGCTCATTATTTTTGAGGCTTTTGATTCATACTGCCAAGTTATTTTTCAGGAAAATTTTAACATTTTACTATCAGTTTATAAGGGTATAATTTCCTTGAACAATCAAGGGATTATATATGTATACATGTTTAATCTTTACAAGTATGATTAGTAAAATAGTAAGAAAAAGGGGAAACTCATTAATAATTAAATTTTTGCATCTTTGATAACATAGTTTGAACACGAGTCCATAAGTTTATTGATCATTTGTATTTCTTCTTTTGTGAATCGCCAGATCAAGTTTCTTTGCAATTTTTAAAATTTGGATTTTTAACATTTTCCCTTCTATTTGAACATCCTGTTGTTATTAAGGATATTAATAATTTGTCTGCATATATTTCCCAGTTTGTTGCTTACTTCTAATTTTATTTATGACATATTCAACATGCAGAAATTTTATATTTTTCTGTTGTCAGTTTCATCAACTTTTATCATTTTTGCATAAGAATATATACTCATTCTGATAATATTTACCTCTACTTTCCTCTGGTATTTTATGGTTTCATTTTTCATATTTAATTTCTTAAAAGAGTGATCCTAAATTTGCCCTGGTTTTATGTAGAGTAATCTGAACCTACTTTTTTCCTTCAATAACAAATATTTCCAGGTCAATTAATAAAGCATTCCTTTTTCTGCCCACTGATTTAAAAATCATATCTTCACTGTATATCAAATGATGTCAAGAGTTAAACCAATTTATGAGGTTTCTATTGATTTTAATAATTATTCCTACATTCAAATTATTTAATTTTATACTATATTTAAATATTTGAGCATAAAAATATTTTCTAATTTTTTTCCCTAAAATGTTTGGATTAATATTATTTGTTTTCTGATGACATTTTAAATAATTTTATTTTAAAGAATTAAATAAATAAATATATAAATTTTATTTTAATTTTCTTTAAAAATACATCTTGCTTATTTTTGAGTATACACATTAAGAAAGCTTTCCATTTATTATTTTATTTTGTAAAATTTAGTAAATTATGTAGCTGTATCATATTGTTTATGCACATTTTTGTATTTATTACTGGAAAATTTATATTTTTTCATTTACTGTAAATAAAATATTCTTTCTACTATATTTTCTAATTGGATATTGGTGGTATATAGAGAACCTCTTGATTTTGGTTTTCTTGTTTTGCTTTATTGATTTTCTACTGTCAATTTCATTGATTTCTGCTCTAATTTTTATTATTTATTTTCTCCTGCTTATTTTGCTCTTTTTTTCTCCTAGTTTTCTAAGGTGGAAGTTTAAATTAATTGGTTTTAGGTCTTTCTTCTTTCTAATATATGTACTCAAGGCTAATATATTCCTCTAAGTACTGTTTTCACTGCATCCCACCGATTTTGATAGTTTTATTTTCATTTTTATTTAGTTTGAAATATTTTAAATTTTTCTTGAGACTTCTGCTTTGACCCATGTTTTATTTAGAAGTGTACTGTTTAATCTCCTCATATTTTAAGATTTTCCAGCTATTACTGATTTCTAGTTTAGTTCCATTCAAGTCTGAGAGTGTACATTGTATAATTTCCAGTCTTTTTTTTTTATTTATTTTTAATTTATTTATTTTTGGCTGCATTGGCTCTTTGTTGCTGTGTACAGCCTTTCTCTAGTTGCAGCGAGGGGGGGTACCCTTCGTTGCAGTGCACGGGCTTCTCATTGCAGTGGCTCCTCTTGTTGAGGAGCACGGGCTCTAGGTGTGCAGGCTTCAGTAGTTGTGGCATGCAGGCTCAGTAGTTGTGGCCCATGGGCTCTAGAGTGCAGGCTCAGTAGTTGTGGCGCACAAGCTTAGTTGCTCTGCAGCATGTGGGATCTTCCCGGGCCAGGGCTCAAACCCATGTCCCCTGCATTGTAAGGTGGATTCTTAACCACTGCGCCACTGGGGAAGCCCTAATTTCTAGTCTTTTAAATTTGTTAAGGTTTTGTTAATTGTTTTATGGTCCAGTGAAATATATATTTTTAAATTCCCCTTGGAATGTTCATAACTTTCCTTTACTTCAAATTTTCTTTCTTTCATTTTTACTTATTTCTCTTTCTTTTCTTCTTCCACTTTTTCTTCTTACATACCTTTGCATTTACTTATTTATTTGACAAGTCTAACCATTTTTAAAAGCCATCTCTAGGGCTTCCCTGGTGGCGCAGTGGTTGAGAGTCTGCCTGCCAATGCAGGGGACACGGGTTCATGCCCCAGTCTGGGAAGATCCCACATGCCGCGGAGCGGCTGGGCCCGTGAGCCATGGCCACTGAGCCTGTGCATCCGGAGCCTGTGCTCTGCAATGGGAGAGGCCACAACAGTGAGAGGCCCACATACCACCAAAAAAAAAAAAAAAAGCCATCTCTAAATGATGGAGTTTGTCTCTAAATATCCTAATATTTAACAGTTACTTAAGTCTGGGGCTAAAAGATGAGTTTTATTCCAAATTCCTTCATAAACTAAAGATGTATTGCTTTAGTTCTTCCTTAATTTACTGGAGGACCTTAAGCAGATTTAAATTCCATTTTCATAGTATTGTGACTTTTGTCCTAAAATACTGATAGATTTTCTTCCAGAAATGGATGAAGATTTAGATCAATCAATGAGGATTCTATTATTTTTTGTCAGATTTTATGGTACTTTATGAATTCCATACTCATTTCCTGGAGTCAAAAGGAGCCAGATCATAAAAACACTTGATGGGAACTTAGCTATGTTTTTGTGCAGAAGTGAAGGTTTCCCCACCATTCATGAGAGTTCTAGCCTTTAACGTGACCGTCAGTATGTATGTCTGGGAGCTTCAGTAACACGTGGGTATGCAAAGACTGCATCCTTACACCGTTCTTCAGGGAACCTCTTACCTGTGAGAGACATTCATTTGGGAACTTTTATCTGGGTTCACACTGGATGTATAAAGTCAATTAAAGGCACCATTTCTCTGGCAGAAATTGAATTATCTAGTTTGGTAAGAGAATGGAAGGCCCTTTTCCTCTCTGTCTGCAACATACACACATGCAAATTCTCAATATGAGGAAAATTATCATTGCTTGGTAAATGTTAATCACACCATAGGTGTGCATAAGAAACGAAGTTAATATAGCTATTATCTATTTTAGAGTTGAAGTGCCCAAGGCAAAAAAATAAAATGGATGTCATTTCATATCTGTCCCTCATTAAATAAGATAATATTATTCACACTGAAAGTCACTTTATCATTCCTATCTGAAATTTCCTTGGATTTCCTAGAACAAAAATAAGTTAACTTCTGTTTTCTTCTATAGAGAGTTTCCAGAGAGCTGTCATGAGGAACCATAGTGGAAATATGAAGCAATCCAGTTGAACTATATCTAATATAGGTCTACTCCAAGGATCCAATTTCTAGTTTCTTGGTAATCTTGGGTGGGGGGGGGAGAATTACTTGAAACTCTGTACTATGTATTTTATCAATTTCCTGATATATATTACATCAATAAAAAATTGAAATTGTTGCTCCTGAAGCAAAAGTTAATTTTCACTTTAAGGTGAAAAGTACACACTAAGGTTGAGTGATAATAACATACTCTTTGTGTGCATGCTATGTTCCAGGCACTGTGATGATTACTGTCCATGTATTAAGTCATTTAATCATCACAGAACCACTATTATCGGTACTAATACATCTAGGAATAATTGAGGAGGTAGGTAGACTGTAGCCATATGGATCCTGCATATTTAACAAACATGCAATGAATAATACAGTTAAAAAATAAAAATAGACTCACGTGGTCCTTCAAACAGTTAGCAGAGAAGAAACAAGAAACAACTTCTTGATTCCACATCATAGTTATGTTGGGCTGATTTAAAATCAGAACTTAAAAAGTACTCGGAGATTAAGTAATATTATTGGGTGGGATAGTTTTACTAATATCTGTACATGTATGTACTTTCTGGGAAGTAATTACCTTTCCTCCAGCACTGTCAAAACTATGGGATTTTTCTGTAGGAAACATGTAGTTTCTCTCACTGTGGGTGAGAAAGAGAGAGATTTTGGATTGGTAAATTAAGGCGCAGGAACCAAGCAGAGCCAGGATAGCAACCTTGGGGAGTCAGGCTGTGAAAGGGCCATTGGTGCCTGTGGAACACACAGCCTTGGTCCAGAGGTGGCAGCAGAAGAAAGCATCGCAATGAGCACATTGAACCTACATGCAGCATTGTAATGAAGAAACCCCATGAAATGAGAGACGACCAAAAGGCTATTTGTGCAGATAGCAGCAGCAGTGCCTGGATTGGCCTAAAAGGGTGAGACAATTGGAAAGAGGAATAGCAAAAGAATTTTTTAAATAATATTTAAAAGCAGAAAATAAGGAAAAGAGAGATGACTGCATAAAGACTTGGTGACAAAGACATAAAACTAGAACCCACAGCATGTGCAGTGATCATAGCTAATACTTAGCTCTTAATACATGTAAGGCACTGTGGTAAAGACTCCACATAGATTACCTTATTTTGCTCTGTGAAGTAGGTACCATTAGTGGTCAAATAAGGCAGACAATGCACACAGTGGTAATCGGCCCAATGCCAAACTCCTTGTAAGGAGATTAGCCCTAGAATCAAATCTGGCAGAGACCATGTTTGTAACTAGTAGGTATCAACTGCATTACACACACAGTATGAGGAGGGAAAAAGCAGAAGAGAATAGCATGAAACTTATCATGACAATAAGACAGCCAGGACCCTGTCTACCTCTAACTAAGGAACACTTGTCAACTCCTTGTCGTTACTCACTCATAAAAATCCTTTTCCAAAAAGAGTGAATGTGGCTCTTAGTTTGATGTCAGGAGGGGCAACGATAAACCCATATAGAATTTCATTATTGATAATGCTCTCCATACAGTAAATTTAATGATTTAGTTATTGGATGTGACTTAGGCAAATACTCTTTATTACACGTCCAAGTTTGAGAAGCCTACGCTAAAAATGTTTATTCAAGAAGGCCAAGTAGAAAAAAATGTGACCCTAGAAATGGAGCCCATAGAAGGATACACAGCCCCTTTGTTACCTGCTCCCCAGTCCGAAGCCTCCCTAACACAGGAATAAGAGCAGTTAGGTTCAGACAATTAAAGCCACGTAGCAGAGTTGTGTCAGTCAGATATTTGAAGTCCACAGATCAGATCAGCATTTTTCTGGTACCCAGAAATTATGAAAGCCGTCATTTAAATCATGGAATTTACAACCACTAAACAAATAGCCCAAATTGGGTGAAAGGTTTGATAACTCATGTCATCTCTCTAGGAATATCAAACTATTAAAAACTTACCAATCATATATATATTATATATATATATATATATATATGTACTGAAATTAACACAACATTGTAAATTAACTATACATCAATTTTAAAAGACTTACCAATCAGGAAGAGCTTTACAGACATAAATGTTCCCCATAAGAAAAATTATCTGTTTTCACTGTATTTCCTGGCTCAAAATTATATTAAATTACCTACAAAATGTTAGTGCCATTTAAGTGATGATTCTCCCATTTTGAATCTAAGCAAACAAAGGGGTTTTTTTGGTTTGTTTTTTGTTTGCTTTTTGGGGGAGGGGATTATTTTTCCTTTTTCTCTGATGTACCTTGTTCATTTTAGCATAGTAAATAAAAGTCTCTGCAAGATTTTTAGGCTGTATTTGAAGAAGAAAAGGTTTTTTTGTTTGTTTGTTTTAATATCAGAAGTGAAAGGAGGAGTGGATATCTCACTATTGACTTTTCACCGGGAAATGACCAGTTTAGTGATACACTTTCTCCATTCACTCATGAAAAGTTTATTGAGGGCTCTTTATTTGCTAGATCTTGGAGATACAGATGTAAGTAGGGTGAACATATTCTCTTCACTCATTGAGTTTAGGTTTTATCCAGGGAAATATATCTTAAGTAACTGTGTACACATATTAATGATTTTTATATCACTTGTAGTGCATATCATACAGGAGAAGAACAGTATGTTTCTAGCAATGGAGGCTGATATAGACTGACCAGTGGAGTAGGTATAGTATAAGTTAGGCAAGGTTTCCTAAAGAAGAAACTGTTAATGTAAAATAATGGAGGAAAAGTAAGTGCAGAAAAGGAAAGAGTACAAGCAAAGTCTAGGAAGGCCAGCAGGAAGTCGAAGAGGTAAACCTGCTGAAGTGGAAAACAGGATAAAGTGCTGGTGGAGGAGACTGGTGGACAGACAGCATCATACAGTAGTGACTTAGAGTGACCAGTAATCCAAAAGTAGAAAAGGGATTGAGTTTTGACTTAAAGACCCCTGGTGGCAACAGTGATCTTAAAAGCATAAGTCCTGTATTGTTAATAATTGATTAATTAAAGAAAAATTTATTCCCCTCCTAGCCCCACTTCCATTTTGCTGGTAATCAAACCAGTGATGAACTGGGAAAAGAAAAAAAATTTAGTTGCTAAATGTATTGTGTTTTTGGAGGAATCAATTTATATAAAGTACTTGAAGAAACCTTGAAAGTGTTACACTTTTCACGCAGTAGAGTTGTAGATATATTTCTTATTGCAAAGTGGATTAAAATTCAAGGCCTAAAACCTGAAATGAGGACAAACTTACCAGAATGCCAGTTGCTTAGGTTTAGAAATAGTACCACTAAGTGCAGAGCAGCTTGAAGAAATGCGGTTACTTAAATTAGGATGCACCAGTAGACATTAAGATTTTAGTATTTTTTTCTCTATTAAAGAATGTTTAAGGGGCTTCCCTGGTGGCGCAGTGGTTGAGAGTCTGCCTGCCGATGCAGGGGACACGGGTTCGTGCCCCGGTCCGGGAAGATCCCACATGCCGCCAAGCGGCTGGGCCCGTGAGCCATGGCTGGTGAGCCTGCACGTCTGGAGCCTGTGTTCCGCAATGGGAGAGGCCACAACAGTGAGAGGCCCGCGTACCGAAAAAAAAAAAAAAAAAAAAAAAGAATGTTTAAGTGATGAAGGTAGAATATGAGTCTTACCACAAAACTAGCTTTAACTTGACTTTCATCCTGAGAGCATAACAGCTAATTGCACTAATCTGTCCTGCCAAACAAAATGTGCTTGAGTTTTTATTCCATCATAGTTAGATATTTTTCCAAGAAAATCCAAAAGCTCTCTAAGCTGGCACTGAGCAAGACAAGGAACATATAAAAACAACGATTCACTCAAAAAAAATGTTGAAAACCTATCATGTATTGACACTTCTAGTTGGTATGGAAGACAGGTAAGAGACACAGTTTCTAACCCCAAGACATTTTGGGAGGACTTACATTTCCTACATGTAAAATATAAGGGATGGCAGGTTATAACAGATGCCATGTAAAAATGCTATACTACAGAAGAAGAGGGAACACTCAACTGAGATGGAAAATGACATAAGCCTCACAGAGAAGGTAGCATTTGGATCCCTCTAAAGAATGAACTGAAATATTAATAATAAAGTCAGAACAATACAACAGAAGCTGCCTTTGTTGACTGTCATGTCCTAAATGCTTTACATACATTTTCTCGTTCATTCCTCACAAGAATTCTTTGAAATAGCATTGTTATCCCCATTTTACTGATGAAGAAACTGAGGGCAGAGAGACAAAGCAATCTGCCTTAGGTCATAACCAGCACATTTGAATTCAAGCATGTCTTGCAATAAAGCTCACCTCATTATTTATTTTGCATCTCAGGTGGAGGGTCCAGCAAGGAATAAAGATATAAAAAGTCAAAGCATATTCTGAAATACCAGGTGTCCTATTTGTCAAGGGAGCCTATGGTTAAGAAAGCAAATCCTGAAAGACCAGGAGTCCTATTTGGCAATGCAGGGGATCTTACAGCAAGAAAAACAAGCTAAACTTTACAGGGCCTTGAATGTCAAGCTAGGGAATGTGAACTCTGATAGAGCATGGAGAAGATTTTACAATCTCTGATTAGAAGAGTGTTGTGATGAGTGCAGCATTTACCAGGATTAGTCTAGCTGTGGTAAGAAAGGTGTATTAGAGCAGAAAGGAAACGGAGAGTGAAGAGAACACTTCAGTAGCCCAGGAGAATGATACTCAGAGTCTGAGTCTGGGGTAGCAGCAGAGGAACAGAAAGAGAAAAACATATATATGAGAGACAGAAAAAAATAAAAGGAGAAATAGCAGTGAGAAGCTTTGAAAGGTTTTTAATTCAGGAACCCATCATTTTTTAATGTTTTGGGAGATATAAAAGGTCTCTAAGCAAAAAAAAAGAAAAAGAAAAAAAAATCTTCCAGGGCTTTTCCTTTCCATCTAAAGATTCTCAGTTTACAGAGTAGTCCACTTATATGGTGGGGGGTGTGTGTGTGTGTGTGTGAAATGTCCACTGCTGTGCATGCTGGGCCTGTGCTGGGCTACCTCATTATTGCTCCAGGCTTTGTGCTTCGCATCTTCAGATGGATGGCTTTTTCCATCATATATCATCACCATGACAGCACAGGGATGATCTACTACAGCAAGCGCACGGTAACCCTGATGATGTGGATGGTAGTAATAACACAGTCTATTCAGGGGAGCAAAAGGCAGTGTGTTTTTTTCTTAAAGGTGGAGAGGGGAAAATCGAACTAAAAAAATTAAATACTGCCTTTTCAAAGATTCAGAATAACTACTGCAGTGTTGGCAAGAGGCAGTGTGATAAGGCAGAGAGCATGGAGAGATAGAATGCTGTGGCTAATACTGAAATCCACTCCGGGAATCATAGATGTAGAAATCAATTTAAAGATTAAAAATTGAATTGGTAATTTTTGACCCACGGTGTGACTGAATCATGTGGATCGTGGATCTTAATTAGAGTTGTATGCCCATCAAGTAAAACTCTTGGGTGTGTAAGACGCAAAAATAGCGTTTAAGTGGTTTTCTAAAATAAAAGACTGTAAATATGACTTGGAAAAATTATTTTTCTAAGAATTATCCTACTTTCAGTTTTATTTTTCAGACCATGAGAAAATTTCAAGTTCTGATTGATAAACTAAAATTTTGTTGCAGCATACCAGTTAAACACTAGCCAGGAAAATTAAAAATGCTGTAGGTCTCAATTTTTCCATTTGGAACATTGACAAAAGTCAGATTAATATTTTAGGGTAAAGGCTAGCCTCTTTAATTCAGTCTCCCTGCATATCTCCTAAACAGATTCAATTTTTCCCTTAGCTAAACATCTTGGATTACTTAATCTTCAGATTTACAGCTGTGGCTTGTAAAAAGTTTTTCTTCCCTCCCTTATACACAGATCGATTCTCCCTGGGTGCTGGTATCTTAATCATATAATCATTTGAGTTGGAAGGACCTATGCTGGGGCACTAATCTATCCCTGTGAATCACAGCAGGATTGAGTTTATTATTGCTAAGTCATTCTTGATCAATGGGTTTGGGGTTTCAGCCTTGAACCTCTCGGATGATGGCGATCCCACAGCCTCCCCTGGCAGCTGATGCCATTCCCAACTACTCATATTGTTATAAAATTAGTACTTATATTTAACCTAAATTTTTCCTTGTGGAATTGAAGTCTTTTACTTCTTGTTCTGTCCTCATTGACTAATGAGAATTGGTCCCTGTCCTCTTTATAACATCCCTTAACGAATCTGCAGACAGTTATGTCTCCCCCTAGTCTTCTCCTCTCCAGACAGAACATGCCCACTTCCCTTAACCTGTCCACATAGGTCTTATTTTCCAAACCCTATATCATCTTTGTGGCTCTCCTCTGAACTCTCTTTATTCTATGTCTCTTTTGAAATGTGATGCTACAACCTAAATGCAGTGTTTCACTGGGGGCCAAAACAAGAGAGGGAAGGGCAGAATAGCAGCTTTTCGCAGTGTATGACAATTTATTTTAACTACTATACTGCCATTCAGTAGAACTAGTAGAAATGTAATGTATGTAAGTAGAAACTCACCAAAGTCCTGTTAATTACATAAGTTAAGATAGTGGCAAATCCACTGGTATTGCTTGTATGGTCCTTTGAAGGGGTCAGTGATTGTAGAAGTATTATTCCACGGTAGAAGCACATATGAGATTCTCTGAACTTGGATTCTTCTTAATGTCTGACTGACCTCCACTCACAACATCAGCAAAATAATAATAAACAAAAGCAACAAAATAAAATACTCAACAAATTAAAGTCCTAATTATCATTCACTTTTAGCCTATTTATTATTTCTGCCTTTGTTTACACATGAGCAAAATCAAAAAAGAAACCATGCAAGGAAATGGACAAACATATATGTATTTTTTTTTAAAGGCAAAATAGTTTTAAGTTTTCCTTTTCTAGTTGGCTATTTATGCATCACTTAGATGCAGACTTATAACAATTTGCAGTGTAATACAGTGGTAATTTTTTCCTAAATGTCATTGAACAAAACAATACCAGAACTCACAGAATCCTAGAATGTTAGATCCTAGAATGTTAGATATTAAGTTTATTTTAAGCTTAACAAAAACTAAAACCCAGTGAAATTAAAGGATTGCTTAAGATCTACTCTTAAGATTGATTCATTATCTAATGATTTTTTTAAGTGTAACTGTATACTTACTAAGTGCCAGTCAAGGAGTTTAGCACATGAAATATAAAATCAAATATGAAGTATGTCTTTTTTTTTTTTTGCAGTACGTGGGCCTCTCACCATTGTGGCCTCTCACGTTGTGGAGCACAGGCTCTGGATGCGCAGGCTCAGCGGCCATGGCTCACGGGCCCAGCCGCTCCGCGGCATGTGGGATCCTCCCGGACCGGGGCACAAACCCGCATCCCCTGCATCGGCAGGCGGACTCTCAACCACTGCGCCACCAGGGAAGCCCATGAAGTATGTCTTATGCTACTTCGTTGAAGTTACAGGTCCAGAATCCATGTCTCTTGATTCTCATAATTTATGTTGTGTGACAAAGCCTGCCTCACACTGGTCCAATGACATTCCATTCTTGTCAAAATCTTAGAGGATTAGATTGCCAAAGCTCAACTTCCAAATAAAGATTTCCCCAATTCTATCTGAAGAGAATCTAGTAGGACTAGTAAAAAAAATCTAGTAGGACTTGAAGAGTTGTCAATGATCATACACTTCCACTATGACTGGAAAATAAAATCTCATTTTGGGGAACATAATCTAGTCTTCCCACAGACCTAGGGCTGTGCTTTTAGAACCATGTGATTTAGCTCATGTCTCCATTGTCCAGTGTGCACTCTGTCGTTTACGCTCAGAGGTCATCTCTCTTTCATTAGAAAGCTCCATATTTATTTAAATGAAGGAGGAATAAGAAGAAAAATCCATACTGTAAAAATTAATGTGTATACACAACTTCCTGGTATCTTACTAAAATGCAGGTAATGATTGAGTAGGTCTGGGGTGGGGCTGAAATTCCACATTTCCACATTTCTGAAAAGTTTCTAGATGATAACTTGTCCTCAGGACACAGTTAAAATATAAAGGTTCTGAGAGAATTAATTTAAGATCTATGTTAGCTTGGCTGGATTTCAACCAGTGGAAATATCAATGCCCTGAGGAAAAGTAACTAGGACACAGAAACTTCCCAGGCCATGCAAAGGTAGTCACACGATATCTTCTCTTGTTTAATATGCTATTTCAAAAAGTGGCTAAATAAAATATGGCTTTTCTATATCTGCCTTAAGAGAAAATTAAAATAGTTAAATATCCTTTCCTTATCCAAGGACAATAAGCAAGGCATAGCAGAATTTGTCTGATTTAATTATTGGCTTTTTAAGACATCATTAGGGTCATTTTTATATATCCTACATAGAGGCTATTCATTGATTTACATTAATTTCAATGTGTTAATTTCTAAATCAGATGAATCTTGCAATTCTTTTCCCTGTCACTTTTAATTTTATTGGTTTCATCCATGTGAAAATCACTTCATGATTTTGTGCCATCTGTTATTCTGGATATTTTTACAAGGTTAAAAAAAAAACAAAAAAAACCTAGGCAGTCAATTTGGTCAAGTCAGTCAATAAAACCACTCAACTGGGTCAAAAAAAGATCAATATAATGTGTTATTTTGCTCAATTTCCAAGGCATTTTTCTAAATTTACAAGTTGGTTAGCTAAATGAGTTAGATTATCATCCATTCAGACACAACAGAATGTGCTGTTCTCTGGAGCAAGATATTCATGTAAGGACTGGATAGAGTTCACCTAAAAAGACTTCTTAAAATGCTTGATTTCCTTCTCATTTACCCACTTATTTATATCGTAAAATGGTAGGATATCTATTGAGTAAAAGATTTATTTTAGTTTTAGTAATAGAAACTGCTATTTAAAAATTGTTCAGTGAGATTTGAAGTTACTTTGGAGAATATCTTTTTATTATGGGAGAATCACTGGAATTGTAATGAGACAGTGTTTGACTTTACAAAGACCAGGGGCTTTGTAGACTAGGAAGATGGAATCCTGACAAGTCTCCTTACATAGCCCATCATTGGTATAGAGAAACATTTGCAGAAGAGCTAAGGAGCTAAATGACAGAAAAGAACCTCTAATGCCTATTGTTCATTTCATGGGTTCTGTAGATTAGTATTTAAATTAATAATTACAGAAACAGTTTTTAAGACATAATCAAAATCTATGCAATAAACATACTTTAGTAATCCTGAAATTTCTTCCTAACCACCCAAAGAGAGTTTTAAGACTGGATTGAATTTCATATATTTGAGACTAATGTCCCAAAGACCATACACTCCTGAGGAGTAGGTTCCATGTCTTCCTTGCTTAATACAGTGTCACAGTCTCAGTGCATGCAGACATACAAAATAAATAGTTGTTGAATGGATTATTAATTACATCACAATCTCTTCTGTCAATTTTATTGCCAACTGAAAGGTTCAGGCTTGCCACAGAAAGTATTTATGGTACTGTTTTAATAGAGTAAGTCCAGAATATTTAGGGACCAAAGAAAGTAGATCCAGGATTTCTAGAACAACATTCCAAAAGTTGGAAAAGAACCAAATGCAGTTGGCATGCTGGGGAACTGGACAAATGGCTATTTTTTTTTTCTTCTTCAACATTAGGTATTATAAGAAACCTTGATTCATATTCTTAGATTCATCATGGATATAAAGAAGCCATTTTGGTATATATACCTTTTTCTCTCGTTGCCTTTACGAGATTGTTACAAGAATTACTGATGAGGAGGTAACTGTCAGGTGTGGTACTCAGTTGTTTTTCAGTCTCCACAGTGCACTTCCTTCCACCACCACTCTGGAGACAGTCGTACCTCCATCTACCAGACTAATTCTTATCCCATTCTTAACTTTGCTAGAAAATATTTTAGGCATCAGAATTAACACTATTACTGTTAGCATTAAGGCATTCTTGCTCTTTGCACTCAAAAGCTGTGAATCATCAGTCCTAATGATTCCACTTTTGCCTTGTTTTGAGACATAATCTAAATTTTTATACCTCAGACCATTTGTTTAAAAATTTCCTTAAATTCACATTTTTCTAATTACAGTCATAATACATGTTAATTATGTAAAACAAAAAATATACAAACGTATAAGTAGAAGTTAAAAATTGCTTGTAATTCTAGTAATTGTGCCTGGAACTTTTCCCTTGTACTTAAATGTGTCTTGATAACTAGACTTATACTCCAGTCATGTTAAGAATGGGGTATTGCCTATTCTTAGTGACTGAGAATGGCTCTGTATTTAATCCAGTTCTTTGATCCCTAATCCCCACTAAAATAGTTCCCTGAAGTTGCCTGCTTATGTCTCTGAATATAAACTGCTTTTAGATGCTCCATCTCCAGATTAAGTTTGTTTTATCTCTCAATTATTACAACTTCTTAAAATTGCCATCTTAGATTCCCACAGCATTCTAATCATGTTACTTATTAACATATTCTTCTTCCTTCTGAGTAAATGCCTTAATTTGAACAAGAGATTGGAGTTTTGGATTAGCTACAAAGCAGATTCTAAAGAATACAGGACTAGCAGCTATATGGAGAAGCCACTACCCCTAGGGCTGATGCAGAGCACCCAACAAGGAACATAACTGCAAGAGGCAGGACACCAGGGCTGAGATCCAGACCTCCGTGTAGAGGGTGCAGCTGTGGCCTCCTAGAAGGTGGAGAAGTTAGTGAAGTGCTACATCTTCAGTATTTGCTGGAAAGCTACCCATGCAGAAGTTTCACACTTTAGAACTCATTGTGAAGTCATATAAGTAGGTGCCAGTGGAAACCATCCATGGGGAGATACCAGTGGGATTGAAACTCACTGGGAAACCACTCTCTAGGGTGATAGAGGCAGCTACCCACGGGGAGGTGAGGAAGTCTGCCAAGAATATCATACATCAGAGTGCCTACTAATGATGAAGCTTAACATCATGCCAGCTGGTGAGGGAGAAATGTTCCAATATCACAAGCAAGACAATGAAGTGTGGATCTGGAGTTAAGAGAAAATAGATTGGTAACTGAGACAACATTTAAATGCCAGACTCTCCCAATCTGTCCCTTTCTTCCGGCTATTTCTTAAGATATAAAAAGATAACAGAATAACAAAAGGTAGAAATCTAGAACACCTAAGCAATATTAGATATTGCTATAAATCTAATACAATTTTATTGATCAAGTATTTTGTGGGGTTTTAGGGGCATGAATTGTTTTATATTTGCCTTACTTCTAGCTTTAGTTTATGTATCTTCTCTTATTTTCTTTTCTCTTTGAATGTTTTGATTTGTTAGGCTTTTAAATGTTTTCTTAAATACAAAAGGATTGAAATAAGTACGTATCACGAATTATTTCAAATTAGATCTAAATGGATATGAAGTACTTTCAAAGTAATGTTGAATAAAATTTTTCTAAAATCTCCATAACATTTAATGTAAAAGTTAAGAAACCAATTTTCCACATATAATGTTGGTTGTATAGTCATTCATGTTCTTTTCAATTCAGAGTTTGAGGCTTTTTCTAAAGTTTGTAATAAATATGAGAAATAACAGCTTCTTTTTTTTCAGAATGTAAACATTTCTTATGATTAATTAAGTACAGAAAACAAGCAGGAATCTGGGAAAGGTGGTGGTGGTACAAGACTAGATTTTTTTTTTTTTTTTTTTTTTTGCGGTATGCGGGCCTCTCACCGTTGTGGCCCCTCCCGTTGCAGAGCACAGGCTCCGGGTACGCAGGCTCAGCAGCCATGGCTCACGGGCCCAGCCACTCCGCGGCACGTGGGATCCCCCCGGACCGGGGCACGAACTCGCGTCCCCTGCATCGGCAGGCAGACTCTCAACCACTGCGCCACCAGGGAAGCCCAAGACTAGATTTTTAATATTTTTATATATTCTCATAAGACCAGACAAAACAACTGTGTAAGAAAACTAAAATCCATGGACACAATTCTGTTCCCAGTTAGAATATTTAAAAAATCAAATAGAACTGTTGTTTCTATCCTAACAACAGGAACAACCTGAAGACAAAAATCATTTAGCTTTTTGTTTCGTTTTACCATAACTGAACAGAGTAGGAAAAGAGTCTAAAATAACTACCTTCCAGAAGATGCAGAAAGTTGTCTTCCCTAGAGGAAAAGATACCCATAACTGCTTTCAGGCAGATAGAGGAGGGATTGCCTTAAAAGGGGGTAAGGAAAAAACAGCCACACTTTTAACAGTTGTGTCCAGAACTTAATGTCAACATGTAGCCTGTCTTGAAGCATTAGCCTCTAGAGGTGCCCGAGTAACAATGTCTGCATCTACAACTTCCCACAGGCTTTCACTGGATGAATAAAAGTTTAGTGAATTTAAGCCTGGGAAAAGGCAAGAGAGTTGAAAAAAATTCCTTCCCTGCAGTGTATTTCCCCACGTCCATGCATGGGACAGGTCAAGAGATGAAGGAAATCTCTCGGGGGCACACAGCACTGAGTAAAATGTAGCATAGCTCTGAAGGCTAGGGACTCATGATGAGAGCTGAGAGAAATCCCTCTGAGGCCACCGAGCCTTCACCAAGAACATAAAAATGGCCCTCCAAAGGCTAGGGGCAGGACAGCAGGGTGAAGACAGTTCTCCTAAATCAAATGAAAAAAAGCCCAGGGGAAGTCGACAGGGAGCAAAGATAATTCCCCAGTAGAGCAAAAAAAGCTGGTATGTAGGCTATAATGCAGAGAAAGTTCTCCTACAAGTTTGAAAGTTAGCTGCTGAGCCGTAAAGTATAAAGAGATAGGCAAAGTCTCATAAGTAGAGACTCAAAGCTCTACTGAAAATAAAACCCTGATTCTACCCTCAAAATACCTGAACTGTGTGGTGAAGTGAATCTAACTACAGCTGTAATAAGCTCAGACCCAGCTCAAAACCAGCTTAGATTGACTCAGCCTTTGGCACTAGCAGCATGTCAGGAAAACAGCCATGTCCTTTTCTGGAGTATATATTATTTTCTTCATCCATTTTTTTACAGATACTGTCCAGCAAAATATCGAGTTATAATACACATAATATCAAGTTATAATATAAGGATATATGACACATAATTAACAGAGAAGAAAGAATTAATAGAAAGAGACCCAGAGATCTGCGGGTGTTGGATTAAATTGACAAGGACTTTACTATAACTAAGACATATATGTTAAAGGTTCTAGTGGAAAATTGGACAACATATCTGAATAGATGAGCAATTCCAGCAGATAAAGAGAAATCATGGTAAGAGGTGGAGAAAGAGAGTCCTGCTTCTGTCTTAGGGCAATGATCTCCCCAAAAAACTGACCCTTCATAGATAACAACTATAACTTCTGTCAAGATACACATGTCAACTACCAGAGGGCTCTGGAAAGTGATCAAAGCATGTAGACTCTGGAAAAGAGTTGAAAATGGAGTAAGTGAAAAGTACATAGTGAGTTATTTGTTTCTGTGGCTCTGCAGTTTTGGTGAGGACAGAGGGAAGCAAAAATTCCAATAGAAAGTTCAGTGTATTTCTGTGTGGAAAATCTATGGGAAAATACCAGATAGTGGGGGAACACTGGAAAGGAGAAAGCCAAAAAAGGGAAGCCCAAATTCTGTAGAAGCAATGTTCATTCTCAGACTGATTCCTAAAACATGCTAGAGTGGGACAAACTAAAAGCATTCTTAACAGAGATATGAACGACCACCAAGAGAAGCATGACAGAACATGAAGTTTAAGCCTAGACAGATTAATTGCCTGCTAAAATAGAAATATCAATAGCAACAATTATTGAAAGATTACTATAAAATCCAGAGTCGGTACAAAACCAACTAGGCATAATCAAACTACTGATCATCAATAACAAAGAATATACTTGAAAGCATCCAGAGAAAAATGACACATTACATATAGGAAGACAATGATTTGGATAACTGAAAAGTTTTCATTAGATTTGTAAAGGCCAGAAATCGGTGGAAGAGTATCTTTGAAGTGCTGAAGATCTTTTAGGTCATTACCTGTATAAGAGTGCAAAAAACTCTCACTATACCACTATGAGTTACAGAGGCGTTTGGCTTAGCATCTTATCTGCCTTGCATGCTAAGCTTCAGAATATAATAAATGTATTAAGATAAACTTTCACAGTAACTGGATTCAGCTTTCCAACTTCTAATCTTGTGTCTGCACTTTTTCCCCCTCTCGTCCTATGAGACTTACTATCTACTGCTCACTTCTTTGTCCTTTTTTATTACCTGTCTTCCTGGATTTCTCATAAACCGTTGGCTCACCTCAAACTCACAGTTCTTCCTTTTCAAAATTTGTTCCCTTAATCCTTGTTTTCCTTGGTAGCACTCCAACGTCTTTGAAAATTTTTTAACTTATTTCAGCCACTTTTTAAATTGTTCTCAATGAGGACGTTGGACTTCATCATTCTTAGAATTGTTATAAAACATAAAATTTCATTGAATGAAATTTAAGAAAAACTAAATAAATGAAAATATCAATATATACCATAATCGCAGACTGAAGCATTCAATATTATAAAGATATCAGCTTTCCCCAAATTCATATTTAGATTTCTAAAATATATGCAGAAGTTCAAAGGCTAAGATACTGTTGAAGAAATAGGAAAAGATCAAAGAGATCTTAGCAAGTTTCAAGACAGGGCATAATATGAGCTATAGTTATGAAGATAGTATAGTATTTGGAACTAGGCCCATGAACTTAAATATTGACTATAAAACTCTCTTACATGTGTATGGAAACTTCATTTATGACAGACACCTTATTGCGAGATCAGTCAGAAAGGGGACTTTTCAGTAAATACTGCTGACAAAATTGAATATCTGTTTGCAAAATAATGAGATTGAAATCTTGCCCCGTACCATACATAAAAAGCAAATCAAGGTGAATTATAGTCCTAATATGAAAGTCAAAACTACTTAACTTTTAGAAAATGATATGAAATAATATCTTAATGACCTCTATCTTGGTATGTTTAATTAAAAAATGCAAAAAGTCCCAAATCAAGATTTTTTAATCAATATATACCATAATGAAAGATAAAAGGCAAGCTACAACTAGAAAATATTTAAGACACATACAAGGCTAACATCTACAAGTCTGTGAAAAAAGACAACTCAATGAAAAATTGGGCAAAATATTCCAGTAGATATATACAGAAGAGATTCAAATGCTTACTGAACATATGAAAAGGTAAGTACTCAATCTCATTAGAAATTCAGGAAATGCCAATTAAAACCACAAGTAGAATATATTTCACATTTATGAGGATGGCATATAGCCACACAACTCAAGCGGCCACATGGGGAAGTCAAGGCAGAGTGTAGACAGAGAGAGGCAGGACCCGGGGCACACGCCTTCATTGGGGTCTGTGCAAGTGCCTTTGGGTTCCTGGGCTAAAGCCAGTTTGGTGAATTCAAACCGGAAAGAGCGAGATTTTAGTAAGTTTCATAGGGGTCCTATTTCAGGGGCACACAAGGAAAAGCCCTGGAAAGTAGAGGACTTACTTATCACAAGGGCAGTTGGCAGGTCATATCAGAAACTTGTATTTACTTACGACTCTGCAGGCTGTTATCTAGGGCATGTGCTCATGGGAGCAGCTAGTGTCAGTTCAATGCCTCTGCAGGCTACTTGGCCACACAAAGCAGATGCCAAGGCAGCAATATTATGGAGTAGTTTAGCTAAACTCTCAACAGTCCATCCTGTGATGCCTTGCATCAAGAATAGCAATCGTTAGTGTAGCAAATATGTTAAAGGACATAGGTATTGTCTTCTGAAGCCATTGTAAGGCGCATTTAACCAAAACAATAACGATGGTGCCTCTGATGAATAGACTCTACTGTTTGAAATGCTGTTCTCAGTCATTGTCCCCTGGCAGATGTCGAGAGCCATGGGAACAAATCAGGGATCTCAGAGAGTGTGAGGCAGGGTCATGGGGTACAATGGGGGTTATGAATAAGATGTGGGGAGGAGTGGAGGTGGCAATTCAGATATCTGCCAAAACCATTAGCAGAGTGGACTCATATTACATCAGGCCATGGGGGGAGTAGACAGCACTCACTGACTGGTCATAGAGATGTGGCATCCCCTCATCCCAGCTTTACTAAAAGGGATAGTAAGGTTTCCCTGGTGGTGCAGTGGTTGAGAGTCCACCTGCCGATGCAGGGGACACGGGTTCGTGCCCCGGTCCGGGAAGATCCCAGATGCTGAGGAGCGGCTGGGCCCGTGAGCCATGGCCTCTGAGCCTGCGCATCTGGAGCCTGTGCTCCGCAACGGGAGAGGCCACAACAGTGAGAGGCCCGCGTACCGCGGAAAAAAAAAAAAATTGTGCACCTGAGAGTTTCAGGTGTCCTTTGAATCATTTATTATGCACTTTCATTTTCATGAACATCATTATTAAGAGAAATTAGTAATCTCCAGGACGATTTCTTGGAAAAGAGTTATTTTCTTCTTCATCCATGACTTTTTCTCTTCTACCCATCCTCCAACATTCCTCTTTTCTCACTTCAATTTTTTTTTCCCCTTAGGGAGTTAGCCAGATCACCCTCTAGTTCTGTGCTAAATCTCCTTGCTCTTGCCTGACCTGGCCTGGTTTTTTGCATGACCATGAAAATGAATAGACCTGCTATACCAAGTCTGTGACTGATGATGTAGCATTCATACCCCATACCTGATCCCCACATCCATAGCACATATACCATTTAAAACAAAATCTGGGGGCTTCCCTGGTGGCGCAGTGATTGGGAGACTGCCTGCTGATGCAGGGTACATGGGTTCGTGCCCTGGTCCGGGAGGATCCCACATGCCGCGGAGCGGCTAGGTCCGTGAGCCATGGCCGCTGAGCCTGCGCGTCCGGAGCCTGTGCTCCACAACGGGAGAGGCCACAACAGTGAGAGGCCCGCGTACCGAAAAAAAAAAAAGCGATAGTAAATAATTGCCTCCTTTGCTCCCAAACAAAATTCTGGAAGGCTCCCTGGTGGGAACATGTGCCCCAGGGAGACAGACCTTTTCGGGATGGCAAATTGATTTTATCTGGCCACTGCCGCCCTCTGCTGGAGCTGATAGATATGCAACACTTTCCCTGGACTCCCGGTGGTCGCTCCTTCCAGTAATGCTGTTTCCCATCACGTAATCTTTTTCTCAACCAGGTATGTACTCCTCCCCTATGGCCATCAGCCGTTATAGACTCAAATCAAGGTACCCATTTCACCTCCCAAGCAGTTCAATCCTGGGCTCTAGAACATGGAATCTTGTGGAATTTCCATCTGGCTTATTTGCCCCAAGCAATTGGATTTAGAGAAAGGAACAATGGCTTACTCAAAGACATGCTCCTCAAGCTTTTAAACAATAGATGGTCCCCTAAACGGGCAGAAGCTTTACCCGAGGCTGTAATACTGCTTAATTCCTGGTCCTCGGTTCTCCAATCCCCACACACCAACTAGTGGTCTTCTCTAAAGGTTCTCCTGTTAAAACTGACAGGGAACCCTTTGGCATTAGAGAAGGCATCATTCACATCTGCTCACTAGGTAAATGCTCCCCTTACCATTTTGATTTTTTGGTAGTCTCACCATCTTCCACATACTTGCAGCCTGACTGAGGGCAGATTGAACAGTAATAGGCTCTCTTATAATAGAGAACCCAAAGGGACAAACCTTTACCAAATAGCTTAGACAGCATGATTATACAGATTTTACTAACCCAGACATGCTTTAGAAATATGGTACCAATAGACACATCTGGCTTAATTTGTACTGCCTTTAAATTTTTACCTGCTTTTCTTTGTAAGCTGTATGAAGTTCATTTGGGGGAATTTAGCAGAGTTACCTGGAATTATGGTGACTTGGGCTCTTGTGTCCAAAAGAGCCAAAAATGTCAGATTATTGCTTTTGTCCTTCCAGAGTGGTAAATGGGCAATTGTCCTTGGGAGGTGAGATAAGCTCTGGGGAGCTGTGAATCTCTAGGGTAATACTCTAGGGGTCTTTTAAAAGGTTATGCATTTTGGGGTCCTTGGAAATACCGGCAAGTTGCCTTATTTCTGTGGTGGTGAGTAGTAGCTCAGAGCCAGTACTAAATACTGTCAACAGCCAGTCCACCCTTCTTCTCCTACTCTGTAAAGGCTTTAAAACTATCTTGACTCTTGAGATGCATAAAGTTTAGAGTTTCAGTTTTTAACTCTCTATTATCCCCACTGATTTGACCTTAAGAATTGTCACTGGAAAGACCTGCAGTGGACTTATAGGTGGCCATGTCCCCCTCCAGTGTGTCCCAATTGACCTCACTGGGATTGGGATCAGCCTCCACTAGTACAATGATGGCAGGATCATTAAGGCTGGCTCCTGGAGCATGGAACCAGTGTCTTGACATGTTGGGCCTCTGCAGTGTAGAGCAGCTCTTGGGCTGCTTCTGTGGGCATCTTTCATTTAGGGACGAAGCTAACTTCCACACAAAAGGATGCCAAAACAACAATATTATGGAGTAAAATTAGCCAAGCTCTCAACAAGCCAAAATCTAACATTTTCAAGTATCACTGAGAATAGAAAAATAGAAATACTTCAACATTGATGGAAGAAACATAAATTATAGAAGTCTTGGAAAAATGGTTTGTCATTATGTAATAAATTGAAAATCTGCCTATTCTATACTTAGACAATTCTCTCATAGATATGACTTGAAAAAAATTCTGTCCCTGTTCTTCTGGTTACGTATACAAGATTATTAACATGTTTTAGAACAGAAAAAATAAAACTGTAAAAAAGCTCACATATCTACCAACAGTGGGATGACTAAATCAATTATGGCATAGAGAATGCTATACAACAAAAATGACTGAGTCATAACTAAATGTACAACTTGGAAGTTTCTCACCCACAAGTTGAGTGAAACAGAAGATGACAAAAGACAACAAAACTATGATTACATTTACATGAATTTAAAACATATATAAATAAAATTATCAGTAACTGTACAGAAATAACTATCACAAAAATCAAGATGGCAATTAGCCTTTATGGGGATGGGAGAAAGGCAAAGGTATGCTTCTTGAGTCCTAGCAATTTTCTCTTTCTTGATGTATTGGTTAAATGAATGTCAGCTTAAAGTTTTACATACTGTTATATGTATTTTATGTATGTATGATGCATTTCATACTAAAATATTTTTTAAAAGCTAAGGTACTTTTCCTTTGAATAAAATATTGCATGTCTAGTGATTTAGCCTAGACTTTCACAAGAGTGGAAAATATATATACAAACATTGCAGCAGTTTTGTTCATGACAAACAATTGGAAGCAATATCTATAGAAGAAGTGTTATGTTGACTATTTCATGGTACAGCTGTATTTAGGTTGATATTAGAAGAGAAAGTTTATCTGTGCTGATATAGAAAAATTTCTAGATACAAAAAAATCATGGTGCAGAAATAAATAAGTGTGAAGATGTATTTGTGTATAGTATGTTTCATTGCAGTTTTTCTGGAAAGATATATCATAATCTGCTTTTTCTTCTCCTTTCTTCTCTCTGCCTCTCTTGGAGGCTGTTCAATATAGATTAAATCAATGAACTTCCTTGCACTTTGGCTTCTTATTGAATTTGATCAAAGGGGGTCCTGGTTGGGGATCCAAGAAATGAAGGAGAGTGAGTTCAAGATGTGTATTCCCTGGTTCCTTCCTCATCTCAGGCTCTCTGAGTTTTGGGAACTGCTACCTCTCCTCTTCAGATTCCTGTGTTGTCTTTTCTCATTTCCTTACAACTCAGCTACACTCTTGCAAATAGACCCTTTATTAAGCCCTTTTCAAATTATTGTAATTTGATTGTGTCATTTTTTTTTCATGCTGCAACCATAATAAACATTTAGTACAGTCATACTAAGGACCATGGTACTATTCAAAAGAATAAGCAAAGACCATTAATTCTATTAAAGAACACTTTCCAAGATATATTGTTAATGGGGAAAAAAGGCAAGTGAGGAATGGTTTAATTCCAGTCATATTAAATTATTATGTTTTCAGACCTAACTATGTAAATATAATAATGCTTTGATATACTACCTTGTAGGTTTTGTTGTTTCTGTTATTTTATGCTATACTGTGATTCTTCCCTTAATAGTGGCTAAGAACTTCTATGCTTCTTCATTCATTTAAAATGCTTCACATATAACAAAGTTTTTCTGAATAAACAAGTCAATCTTGGCTTTTGAATTTGAAAAGCCTGAGTCCCTACACACTCATGATCAAAAGAACTCAGACTTTCACCATCCCCCTTCTACGAAAACATTCTAGGAACTGGGAAAGGATTGAAAGTTAGGAGAATTTGGATGGTAAAATTTTCCTGAACTAGGGCTCTGTGGTTGCATCTTTTTCAAAATGATATAATTACCAGACATGTTTAGCAAGTCTTAGGATAGAAGTGATCTTTAGCCATTTCCAGGGAAGTTCCCCCCCAAAACAAGATCTTAATTGACTTCTACTCAGCAGAGTATGAAAATAATGAAAATACCTATTTAGTTAAAAAAAAATAACAAATCTGAGACAACTTTGAAGCATTTTCTAGGACCATAGCATAGGGTTTGGAGTAGTTGTAAGTTTTCCGTCATTCATTTGTTCATTTAAAGGACATTTATTGAAGGCTTTCCATTTGCCAGACACATTACTAAAGCCTTAGAATATAGTAATGAATGAGATCACTTGCCTTCACAGAGTTTACATTGTAGAGTTGGAAACATATGATAAACACAGTAGAACATAAAGCACATTATATTAGTGAAAACTTCTAAGGGACATATCAAGTATTAGCTACAGAGGAACAAATTTTTAGGTAGGGCAGCTATGGAGCATCTCAGTGAAGAAAGTGACTTTCGAATGAACACTTTAAGGATATCTGTGTGAGGAGCTTTGTGAGCAGAAAAAATAAAGAAGCAATAGAAAGGCCTTAAGGTAGAAGCACACCTGGTGGGTTCACGGAACCAGGAAGAGACTAGAGTTCTGGAGCAGAGTGAGCAAGTGGACAATAGAAGATGATGAGTCATGTGGATAAAGAGACCAGATCACGAGGGCTTTGTGGATCATCGTAAGAACTTAAGCTGCACTCCAGATGAGGGGAGGAATCCATTGGAAGGGTTTAAGCAGAGGATTCGCATATTTGGCTCCTGCTTTAACAATTGCTCTGACTGATTATAAAATAGTCTGTAGGGAAAAGGAAGTTAGCAGGAGAGTGGCTAAGAGATCATTGCAGTTATTTAGGTGAGAAATGTATCCCAAACCAGAACGGATATGACAGAGAACAAGTAGAAATGGAGAGAACTTGAAAATGAAAATGAGGGAAGGCCTGGGAAAGATCTCAGTGAAATGAAGGTCAAAGACTGGATGGAAATTAGGATTCTTTTGTGGATGCAGGTGTGCCCAGGTGACAGCACTCAGCTCTGCTCTTGATACCAAACAGGTTCTATGACACTACCCCAGATGAAGGGTTGAGGAATTTAGAACCAATGGAGATTAGGTTTCTAACTGGGGCACTTTATACAATTTTAGTCCAATTACAGAAAATAAAAGTTATTTTTCTTTTATACCTAAATTTGTGAATGGAGATTTATATCTGATATGTGTATGTTTTTGTGGTCTGTGTCTAAGACTTCAAAAAATGTCTAAACGTATTTTAAATTGTCAGAAATGTTTACCTGAGGGTTAGACAGTGGAATTGTTCAGGGCATGAGAAGATCTGAAAAAAGTTGGATAATGAAGGAGAATTTTTATGTTTTACTAGATTTTTACAAGGCTTATGTAAGAGTTTTATAATTTAAAAAGAAAAAGTTTAAAAAACTAAACTGTAGTTTTCTAGTATGTGTTGTAATGGTTCTTTTGCTAGATTTACCTCCTTTAGAAATTAGTATTCTACAAGTGGGTGTCACATACTCTGCAGATTTGAATACATTCCAAGTTACTTAGATATTTTTTCAACTAAATATGATTCAAATTTTGCCCAGTTACATGTTTTTCTCATTAACTCTTATTGCCCTGAGCATCCTGTTCCTATTACAATTGTTGTCAATGACTGAGGCAAAGTAGCTATTGAAATTCAACCCGCACCTTGACACATTCTGCTTTTTCTCACGTCCCTGAAAAGTAGTGAGCCCACCCTTCCTTGCCCGTGCTTTGACTTTGTAATGGCTTCTAATCTCTGACATGCTTCCCTTTATATCCTTTGCTAATGGTAAACTGTTATAGCTTTGCTGTTTTATACATCCCCTGGATGCCCTTACTAATTATCTTTTTTCTCCGAGCATCATTTTTTTTAAACTCACATTTATTCTCATTAGACGATTGCCTTCCTTCTGTTATTCTGTTGCTTTTTTTAATCTGCTCCTTAAGCAGAGAGGAAATCTAAAAAAAGAATAAAAATAATACATTTTCCAGGGAGAAATTTCTTTCTTCTTTGTTTCTTGGGTGAAAAAATGTAGATTTATTTGGTTTTCTTGAAGGGCTAGGTTCCCTTTCTTATGCATTGCCTTTCAAGTCAGTGAGGCAGGCTTTTCTCATTTTGTACCCCACACCATTCTTGTGACTTGAAACATCAGTAAGAAATACTCATATGGTGGTGAGGAGAAGGGTAATCTTGTTGTGAATGAAAAAAATAGTAAAGCCACGGCGGGGAAAGGGGTTTTTTGAGCTGCTTATAAGTTAGTACAGTGTGAAGTTTGGATTCTCGCTCACAATGCCTTCTAGGCCCTTCCAGTCTTTTAGGAGAAGGAAAAAGGGGGTAAAAAAAGAACCTGGAACAGGCTGGTATTATAAGGGTATTCTGTTACCTAGCCATAATGCACAAAACCTAAGTAGGGTGTAAGGAGTTGGAAGACTCCAAACAACTTAAATAGACTAAAAACTGAGGGGGGTTGAAATTTTTCCCGTGTACCTGGCTATGTATGTAATCTTATCTACATAACATTTTCCACTTGTTATGATATCATATTACATATAATATATATATTATATTTTTTACCTCTCTATGGTTATTTACTTTCATTTGAGAACTTCTGAAATAGCTGTTTTAACTTTGTTAAATAATATTTAATAATTTTCAATTAATGTAGAAGGCCAAGTAGGAAGGTACTTTCATAGAAGGGTATGTAATTTTTTAATGGACATTAGATTTTAAAGCCGTTTTAGGTTTACAGCAAACTTGAAGGAAAGTACAGAGAATCCCCACATACTCCTGCCTCCCAACATGCACAGCCTCCCCTACTGTCAACACCCTCACCAGAGTGCTACGTTTCTTGTTAATATAATTGATAAACCTACATTAACACATCATAATTACCCACAGTCCAGAGTTACATTATGGTTAACTCTCGGTATTGTACATTCTATGTGTTTGAACAAATATATAATGACATCTATCCATCATTACAGTATCCTACAGATAATTTCACTGCCCTAAAACTCATCTGTGCTCTGCCAGTTCTTTGCTCCCTCCCCACTAAACTCTGGCAACTATTCATCATTTTTACTGTATCCCTTGCTTTGCCTTTTTTTCCAAAATGTCTCATAGCTGGAATCATACAATTAGTAGCCTTTTTCAGACAGGCTTCTTTTACTTAGTAAGATTTATTTAAGGTTCCTCCATGTCTTTCTGTGGTTTGATAGCTTATTTCATTTTAGCGCTGAATTCCATTGTCTGGATGTACCAGTTTATTTATCCACTCATCTACGGAGGGACATCTTGATTGTTTCCAGGTTTCATCAATTATAAGTGAAACTGTTATGAATATCCATGTGCAGGTTTTTGTGTGAACATAAGCTTTCAGCTCATTTGGGTAAATACCACAGAGCATGATTGCTGGATCATATGATAAGACTATGTTTAGTTTCGCAAGAGACTGCCGAACTGTGTTTCAAAGTGCTGGACCATTTTACATTCCCACCAGCAAGGAATGAGAGTTCCTGTTGCTCCACATCCTTGCCAACATTTGGTGTTGTCAGGATGTTTTTATTAGAGCTTCTTAAAGTACATTTATTTTTTCTTCCTCAATGTTAAGTGTTTCCCTCTAGTGAACAGACATTTTTTGTCAGTGTGGAGAAGGGAAAAGAATGAGTGCAGTGTCACCAGCATCCATGCTGGTGAAGAAGCTGTGGCCGAGCTTAGCAATGTCCAATAGAAAACACCTGAATATGTAAATTTGACTTAGTAAAAACACTCACCTATGCTGACTAGACTCATTTTAAATTAAACACCATGAACTTCAGGTGGACCCATGGTGCTTCTGGACCATCCTACTACAATTTTCCGAAACTAAGGAAAGTTTCTCACTCTCCCAGATAAGTATTTTAAAACTCCCCTCTATTTTCAAACTCCCAACACCATTTCCTATTTCTCTTTCTCTGTTAAGGACGTTGCATCTTAGTTTTCTGATTGCTTAGAAACAATCAGGGGAGAAATTTTACATTCTCCAGTTATCAAGTGTAACACCAATCCTCATCTGAATGCATATACCTAAATTCCTCTCAGTTTTTCTAGGTGAACTGTCTATGCTTGTACATAAGGCCACATTCTCTTTTGGGCACTAGAGTACTTTCAGATATTCAAGGATTTTACTTCTATATGTGTCCCCATTCTCTCTATCTTGAATCATCAGTTTTTCCTATTCTGATAAGTCTTTACAGGTAGTGTGTGTGTATGTGTGTGTGTGTGTGTGTGTGTGTGTGTGTATAAAATATAACTATATATAATATATATTATATTTCAAGTATATACATACACTTATATATAAGCATATATATATATATCTTTACAAGATATATATAAAGCTATATGTTATATAGATATATATTTCCCATCTTAAACAAAACAAAACAAAGCTCCTCAGTCCCACATGCCATTTCAACTACCCTGCCCTTTTGCAGCAAATTCTTAAGAGAATTGTTAATAGTAGTAGTCAGTTTTCAATTCCTCTTTTTTCCTTCTCTCTTGAACCTACTCTAACCCGAGCTTCTAGCTTTATAGCTTCATGAAAAGTGTTCTTTGCAGAGTCAATGACCTCTATAATGCCCAGCCCAATGGTCAAATTTCAGCCCTCCTTTTGTGTAAACTATAATTAACATGACACAATCTCACGTTCTTGAAATACGTTCTGCATTTGGCTTCTGCTTGTCTTAACTCTCTCTTGGTTTTCTTTTTACCTTAATGGCCACTCCTTTTCAGTCTCATTCATGGCTTCTTTCATATCTATCAGACCTCTAAAATTTGAGTTCCCAGATCTATGATCTCTTTCCTTTCCAATCAATACTTCTTTTGTTATCTCCTCACTACCTTCGTATCTCTACCAAATTGTCAGATTATCAGAGAAATTGTCCTGGACCACACTGTCTAAAATAGACTTCTATCCCAATCCCATCACTCTCTCTCCTCTTACAATCTTTAGTTGTTTTTTTCTTAACCTCTTTATTATTCATCTTAACACTCACCACCACCTTGTGAGTCATTCTAGAATATAAACTCATAGATTATATAAACTATTATTTACTATTGAATCATTTGATTTTTTATTATCCCCTGGCCTATGGTTGTCACGTAATATACATTTATTGAATAATTAATACAGTATTTGCTGAAACATCTTCCCAGACTTCCTTGAGTCTTCATTGAGTATAAGAGTCCAAGCAATCTGGAAAATGTTGCCCTGTCTTCTACTCACTCAAAAAAAGTTCCATTTTCTAAAGAAGACAATTGCTCACGATTGCTCTGGTAACCATCTTTAGTGAAGATGGTCACTGAAATGGGTATCAGCCTGGTCTCTCACTATTCTCCTTTCACCCACTAGAAGACATTACAAACAAAGGGGAGAGCAAATGATATGGAGACCTGATGACCCAGATACTATATGTGAGACTCAAAGAGCTGTGACATATGGGTGCTTGTGATCACATGTTTTATTATTGCTAAGGACGCATAAGAACCACTTCCCTAGACCAAAGAGAAGATCTTATTTATGGCATAAGTTATGTTATGAGAACTTCAGTACTTGACAGTTCATTGTTTGGGTTGAAGGAACACTGAAGAGGTCAATGGACACAGATTGTATCCAGCCAGATGTGGGTATAGGAGATGGCTAGAAAAGTTTAACTCAGACCTAACCCATGTCTTCATAGATATCCAAATGGTTGATTCTCTGGTAGTATCTCCAGGAGACACAGCCCTCACAGGACGACATAATCATGTATGTACTCATCACCTAGGATGTAAAAACAAACAAATAAAAAAAGACTGAGAAGATGAAGATGAAATTTAGAGGGAAATGACTCAGGAGCTACAGATCAGTTGAAAGTAGAGTGTCCTGGAGTAGCTGAAGAGTCCTGGGAAGTTTCTTTCTCTCTACTAACCCCAATATTTCTTTATTCATTCACTCAACACATAATTATTTTTTATCTATTATGTGTCTGGCATTGTTTTCAGGCACTGGGAATAGAGAAAATAAAATATGAACAAAATCTTCTGATTTTAAGGAATTTATTTTCTATTGGTAAGAACAGACAATTAAAAATAATCTCATTATTCTAAATGAAGATAAATGCTAAAAAATAAAACAAAGCAGAAGTAGAGGGATGGGTGTGGAAATGTGTGAGTAAAGACCTCCTTACAACTAACATTTGAGTGGTGACTTGAAGGAAGTGGGGGAGTGAGCCATGTGAATAAATGAGTGAATAGGATTACTGCATGGAACACTAAGGCAGCTTAGGGTAATTTCCCACTGACTTGCAATTCTTCTATTTCTAGTCACACAGCAGCTCCTCTATTGAGATAGTTCATTAGTGATAGCAATGTGTTGAGAAAAAGTGGTATTAGAAGTTTTACTTTCATTGTTCTTGAAAGCAAAATCTTCAGATGGCTACATGTAGAAAACATTGGTTTCTGGAGACTCTTTAGATGCATAGAGCCATGATGTAAAGTAATATATCTATGGATCATTTTCTTTGTTACCTTTCCATAAAATGAACTTCTAATCATTGTCAAGCTGAAATGAGGCGTTGTTTCACCACTGACAGATGATTGTGTTATATGAATTCAGGTATGCATATTTTCAGGGAATATATTAAAAACACAAGAATATATTAAAAACACAAGAAATTTGTTTCCATAAGCCTACATATAGACAGAAATCCAAAGGTTTAAATTACATCATCAAGTCTGCTCACTAGCACTGTCTCTTGGCTTTGCTTTCTTATGTTGTGGCTTTATTTTCAAGCAGCCTCTTTCTCATGATGACAAAATAGTTGCCATCAGCTCTAGCCTTATATTCTACTTCTCAGCGTGCTCAGTAAAATAAAAAGAACACTCCTTCCCTGTTAACTCCAGCAAGTGTCTAAGAATTAAGTCTCAGGCTCTGATTGCTCTGGCTTAGATTTTGTACCCATCTCTGAAACAATTACTATGGCAAGGAGGTATAGTGCTTCAACTGGCTGGAAATATATGCACTTAAGATAAGCTTCATCAAAATTCTTGGACTGAGAATGAATTACTTTTGGTTCCAAGGGAAACCAGGTGCTTTTACTGGAAGGGTTCATGTATGCAAATAAATAGATGCTCATACTCTTACCCTTGGTACCTTATATACAGAACACTATTCCCCAGAACCTAATGGGCCCAAAAGATCCCCCTCTCTCACCCGCCCCTCTCTCTCACATACTCACACACACACAAACACATGCTACCACCTCCCTACCAGCATCCTTTTACTATCTCCCCATTTGTTTCTAGGAATGGAAACATATGATTACATGTCAAAATACATCTAATTTAAGGGTGAGGATGGAAAAGGGAGAGAATTATCATTATGAGTTCTTCAATATCTCAGCCCTCAAGTAGTAAAGGAACCATGCCATAATTTTTGGTAGTTGTAATTCTGTCTGAATAAAGAGTATATCGTGAGGAACTAAATGTTTTTATAATTACTTTAACACCAGAAATTTAAGTAATGAATATTTTATTCTGAACCATAGATTAATACTACCCACCATTTGATTTTAACCTTTGGTATGTATGTCTAGCAGCAAACTGATGGTAAAAGCCTTACCAAAGTACATTTGCTCCCCTTCCTCTGCCTTTTCTTCAGATTCCACTGGTTAGGAGTTCATTCCTTTAAGACTGCCCTTCCCCCCACTTCAGACACCAGTCGCCAACCCAGACTATCACCTGTGCTTCTGACCAACTGGCTACAGATTGGAGGTTCCAACAGTTCCCCCTGCCACCATCCCCTGACCTTGGACTTCAGATGCCAATCACAAGTCAAGGTTGTTACTTGTACTTGTGACTGACTGACTATAGATCAGAGGTACCTTCAACTTCCTCCTTGGGTTTGATTACTTTGCTAGACTGGCTCACAGGAAAGCTTTCTCCACTACCACAGTTTAGATTATTTACTGTTATAAGTTTCCCTAGTCCCCTTATCTCTCTTCTCAAACACACAAATTTAATGTAGGCATGAATTGGGACTAAGATGTTCACCTCAGTATTGCCTTAATTGTTCACCTCAGGGGCTTAATCAAAACTAGTTGAATAAATGTTAAAAATTAATAAATTCAAGAGACAAATATGACAGTTCTTTTTCTTTACCACAGACTCCCACACAGCTTCAACACTATAAGGGTCATTTTTGCTGGATCAGTGGTGTTGAGCAACATCAAACTCCACGGCTATTCCAAAGTGCTGTGGCAACTGGATGGCAAAGTATGGAATAAACTTAGTATCTGGTGGGATAAACTTATGGTAGACCAGCGACCTCAACTGCAATTCCAGGCAACGGGGAGATAAGGTGATCATGGAGCCACAGAAAGCAGGGTTAGTATCAGGCACATGCCATCCCAGTCGGTATGGGTAGTAGACATGCCAGGGTGCACGGCCTTAATCCTGAGCAGATATGTGATACTTTCTGAATACTCAGTTCATAATTTGGAAGTACTTTGGAAAGAACTGTAGTAGCTCTGAGTACATAGAGGCAGAACAAACCCTGTTTGAGTTATTACTCATAATATAGCTTCATGTGAGAGCAGGAAATTTTTTTTTTAATTCCAATTTCTTTATTTTTTCTTTTTCTTCCCAGTTTTATTGAGATATAGTTGATATATAACATTTTATAAATTTCAGGCATACAACATAATGATTTTATATATTATAAATTATTAAATGACTGCCACAATAAGTTTAGTAAACATCCATCACCTCACCTAGTTACAAAGTTTTTTCCTTGTATTGAGAACTTTAAGATCTACTCTCTTTACTTTCAAATATACAATACAGTATTGTTAGCTATAGTCACCATGCTGTACATTACACCCCAAGAATTTCTATCTTATAACTGGAAGTTTCTACCTTTTGACTTCCTTCACCCAATTCTCCCACTATCTCCCCTACCCCTCAACCTCTGTTTCTAGGAGCTTTTTTTTTTTTCTTTTAGATTCTACATATAAGTGAGATCATAGAGTATTTGTCTTTCTCTGATTTATTTCACTTAGCAGAATGCCCTCAAGTTTCATCTGTATTGTTGCAAATGACAGGATTTCCTTTTTTAAAAAAAAATTAATTTATTTATTTATTTTTGGCTGCATTGGGTCTTCGTTGCTGAGTGTGGGCTTTCTCTAGTTGCAGCAAACGGGGGCTACTCTTTGTTGCAGTGTGCGGGTTTCTCATTGCAGTGCTTCTCTTGTTGTGGAACACGGGCTCTAGGTGTGCGAGCTTCAGTAGTTGCAGAACACAGGCTCAGTAGTTGTGGCACACAGGCTTAGTTGCTCTGTGGCATGTGGGATCTTCCCAGACTAGGGATCAAACCCATGTCCCCTGCATTGGCAGATGGATTCTTAACCAGTGCACCACCAGGGAAGCCCAATCTCCTTTTTTTTTTTTTTGAATTTTATTTAATTTATTTTTTTATACAGCAGGTCCTTATTAGTTATCTATTTTATACATATTAGTGTATATATGTCAATCCCAATCTCCAATTCATCACACCACCACCACTCCCCCCTGCCACTTTCCCCCCTTGGTGTCCATACATTTGTTCTCTACATCTGTGTCTCTATTTCAGGGAAGGAAATATTTGACTTATAGTTTTCTCTGATTTCAGCACTATAAACTAGAATAGCCAATTTCACTTCTAATCCCATTTACCTTGCAGTTACCAAAAAGGAAATTTCTCCCAGATTCTAACAATAGGTTTGCTGTTATTTCTAGTTCCTAGTTTTCAGGGTGGTGTGTTTTTTAAACTTTTTCTTTCTATGATTACCACTTTTTTAAACATTATTTTTGGCCGTGCAGTGGGGCATGTGGGATCCTAGTTCCCGTACCAGGGATAAAACTTGTGCCCCCTGCAGTGGAAGCACTGGAAGTGCAGAGTCTTAACCACTGGACAGCCAGGGAAGTCCCTCTGTCATTGTTATTCTAGATGAAAGTTAAGTGAAATTGCATTCGGCAGACAATGGTTATTGTTTTTATTTTCCTCATTATATAAGTATTATAGACTCTTTGTAGAAATTTTAGAAATAAAGTAAGTAAAAAGTTAATAAGAATCACCTCTAATCCCATCACCAATGTTTACCATTCTTAGTATTTTAATCGTCCTCTTTTTTCATAAACATGCAGTAAGACTGGGAGTAAATATTTTTGAAAGTCACATCTGAGACTGTTTTACAAAACATACAAGGAACTCTTAAATCTCAACAATAAAAAAATAATCCATTTAACATACGGGCAAAAGACCTGAACAGACATCTCACCAAAGAAGATATACATATGACAATAAGAATATGAAAAGATACTCAACATCATATGTCCTCAGGGAATTGCAAATTAAAACAACAATGAGATACCACTACACATCTATTAGAATGGACAAAATCCAAAACACTGACAATGGTGAATACTGGCAAGGATGTGGAGCAATGGGAACTCTCATTAATTACTGGTTGGAATGCAAAATAATACAGCCACTTTAGAAGACAGTTTGGCAGTTTCTTACAAAACTAAACATATTCTTACAATACAATCCAGCCAACACACTCCTTGGTATTGAAACCGAGCAGGACCCAGTGGGGCTTCTGAGCATGGAAGCCTTTCTCTCCCACATTGTTGACTCCAGGCTCCATGACCTTCCCTGAGTTCCAAAGGGCAGATTCCAACCATTGCTAATCTGGGAAGGGAAGAGATACAAAGACAAGGGAGGGGCAGCCAAGAAACAATAGGGCAGCCTTGGGGCAAGGTCCTGGTTCCACCTTGAGAGATACACATAACAATGTCTTTAAGCTCTTTAAGATGTCAGCATTCTTCCTATCAGAGAAAGACCACCTGAGGCTACATTAAAGGAACCAGAGAAGCTCATCAAGAAGATTACCTCAGACCAGATTAGAGGAGTGCAGGCCCTGCACACACCATAATTTTATCAGCCACCCCACCCTTGAACAAATACTATAAAACTCCTCATCAAATCCTGCCAGGTTGGGACACATAGTTTTCGAGGGCAGGAGCCTGCTCTGTTCCCCTTTGCCTGGCAAAGCAATAATGCTATTCTTTTCTACTTACACCCAAAACTCTGTCTTCAAGATTCAATTTGGTACTGGTACACAGAGGCTGAGCTTTCAGCATCAGTATTACCCAAGTAAATTGAAAACTTATATTTAGATAAAAACTAGCAGATGGATGTTTATAGCAGTTTTATTCATAATTTTCAAAACTTGGAAGCCATAACGATGTCCTTCAATAGGTGAATGGATATATTTATTGTATATATCTATTTTGTACATATCTACTGTAATCCAGACAGTAGAATATTACTCAATGCTAAAAAAAAAAAAAAAAAAAAGAGCTATCAAGCCATGAAAACACATGGAGAAAACTTAAATGCATATTACTAGGTGGAAGAAGTTGATCTGAAAAGGCTACAAACTATGTGATCCCAACTATACGACATTCTGGAAAAGGCAAAAACAACAGAGACAGTAAGAAGTTCAATGTTTTTAATGCGTTAGGGAGGAGGGAGCGATGAAGAGTCGGACAGATTTTTATGGCAGTGAAACTATTCTGCAAGATATTGTAAAAAATTTAAGAAACAGAAACTTCAACTAAATAGAGTTGAGAGGCCAGAAGGAGAGCTGGTATGCCCTGCAAATATAACAGAGCCCAACAGGAAGAAGAAAGACTCATCTTCTTTCCTGACAAGGGCTCGGCCAATGAGAAGCCATGGGCTCTGTTTACTAGAGCACTGCCCACTTCCTTTTCACCTCTATAAAGTGTTCTTCCCTTGACATGAGGAACTTGCCCCATGGTTGCAGATCCTGAGTTGCGATTCTCTGCTGATCCCTAATAAACATATCTTTGT